>NW_014639009.1:1316309-1630454 GCF_000747765.1 Moesziomyces antarcticus | reverse complement strand
GGGGGGGGGGGGGGGGGGGGGGGGGGGGGGGGGGGGGGGGGGGGGGGGGGGGGGGGGGGGGGGGGGGGTCGGATAGACCAACCGAATCCCGAACACGCTCGGATTCAGCACAGCAGATCCTTCCGTCACCGCACCGTCAGATCTGCGCAACGCCCAATGCAACGACACACACTCCGAGGTCGAAGAGATCCATTGTGGCTCATGCACGTTGGGAAATTTTGTTCAGAGCGGCGGACGCGAGCAGCGGAAGAGCATCCGACACGGCTACGTGATTCCCGATGTTGGCAACCGATAGGCTCAAGGATCCGCAGCTGGGGAGTGTTCGGATTCACACGGCAGCCGGGCGCGTTCTGGACGCAAAGGTCTCACTTTGGTCGGAGTGGGAGCAGCACTGCAGCTGGCGGTCGCTGAGTGTTGGAGTCCAAATGCCCAACTCAGCGCTTGTGATCTCAAAATTGGCCGCTCAACCTCCACATCCAAAGTCTCGCTTTTTCTCGGGATCGGCTACGGGACGGTGCCTTAGCTGCGGACCAAAGGAGCTCCGCAACTTGACAGCTGCCAACCTCGATGCGCACGTCGAATTTCCGCGCCCATCGGACGGTGCAGCGATGCTCGCGTCGGCCCTCCATCAGCCTTGCTCCTTCCACCGGAAAGCCAGCTCGTCGGCACCCTGAGTCGTCGGTCCTGCAAGTCCATCCTGGCACAAACGGCGATGCTGAGACAATGACAGCGTACCAGCGCACGGCGGCTCGGACAAGCAAGAGACCCTGAAGACCCGCAATGCTGACTTTTGTGGTACGTAGCGGCTCCATCCCCCCCGGCTGCACAGCGCCCCTCCGCATCGTCCTAGCGTCCGCGCAGACAGTTCCGTCATGCACCATCTAGAGTCACTTGACTTTCCGTCTCAAGCAAGCGACTAGACGAGCCGTTGGGGGTTAGCAAAGCCCCTCACGCGCGGTCAACCCCTACGGCCACCGCTTGGAGTTGGCGCGCCTTTTGACCCTTACGCTAATCCGTCGTCCAAATCCGCCCGGGCTCGGCTGCGGTCAATGTTACGGCAGTGGCTGGCAACCAGGCTCGAAACCACGCGTGCTGAACCTCGTAGGCGAGCGAGCCTTGTATCAGGAGGTTGGGGGAGGAGCGAGCGACGCGATCGTCGTAGCGGCATGCAGACGCCGGCGGGTGCGCGCGCTCCAGCTCGGTGTGACCAAACCCCCGGGCTCCCTCTATGCTCTGTGCAGCGGAAGCGAGCTTGGTTAGCGCATCCCAAGCTCGCTGGTTGCTACACACTGCGGCGCCGATCTCGACGAGCATACCGAGCCGTGTTCATCCACCCGGCTGAAACCCACAGTTTTATATTTTATTTATTGCCGATTAATGAGAGAGCGGCAGCAAGGCAGCAGAGCGAGGGAAAAAAATTGGGCACGCCAAAGGCCGGGGCCCGATGCCGGGTGCACAAAGTCGCCAAGGCGGGCGACGCGGGTCGTGGGACGTTGCGCCAAAGCCAGAATCAAGCACTTGAAGCACATCCCGGTGGGTCTGGCAGCCGCATTGCAGTTGCCAGGCCCGCAAGTGATGAGTGGTGGAAGCCTGCAAGGCGGAATGGCATGAGACAACCAAAAGTAGCCGCACAGGCTGGACGCTTGGAAGAGGTAGGCGTGGATGGCTCAGTCTCGCTTCAATTCCACACTTCCTCCACTGCCTGGCCCAAAGTTCCCCTCCCTCCTCCCTTGGCATTCGGCAGCTTGGCCTCTTGGCATCTCCACCTACGTCTCCATCTCCAACTCCATCTGCTGTCTACGTCCATCTTGTTCATCATCCTTGCGCACCTAGCATCTATACCAGCACCACATACTTGGTCCTTCCATCTTTCAACCGCACACACCATTGGGCTTCGACAGTCGCAGTCCAGATCAGCAGCAGCACACGCACATTCAACAGCCTTACCCAGCCGCAGACTCCACGCCTTCTATCAGGCAGCTTTTCGGCCCCTTAGCACCACCGACCTTGCAGCACGGTCGCTGAGCGAACTATCCGACACTCCGCATCCTCTCGACATCTTTATCGCTCCGTCTCAGCCTTCGTCGGCACATCGTCGACCTCCATGTGCGCAGCGTAGCTGGTCGTATCGCGCTTCAGACATCTAGGGCGGCCAGTGCCCAGTGGGTGGACGCATCATGCGCACGCATACGGCGACCAAGGCGGTCGGCGACGACTTCCTCGGCAACCACATCGGCGAGCTTCTCTTCCGGCAGCCCGTCAAGCGCACCGCACCAGCACGCCATGCGGCCTCGTCCAACGGCAGCACCGTATGCCCCAACGACGCGCTGACTGCTCGACGTGCATCAGTGCCTACGCTCGACGAGCACGACTCGGCAGCGGTGCTGGACGAGTTCCTCTCGCTCGGCGCCGCACCATTCGTCGGATGCGACCCCAGCAACCTCGAGAACAGCAGTGAGAGCTCCGTGTCCGAGCCGAGCTCGGAGAGCAGTCGGAACGGAAGCGCACATACCGATCTGCTGCTGCATCTGGACCAGCTCACACGCACGCGCGTCGCATCCGAGGGCGCTCCCACCTCGCCGCGCGTCAGCTTCGTCACCAACTTTGGCGCCAAGCCGCGCAGGTCCGGCAGTCGCCGAGCACCGAGCGAGACCGGATCCACGGGATACTTTGGCATGGCGGCGGGCATGAGTGAGGCGAGCATGTCGCCGATGGAGTCCGCAGGGAGTGTGGTGTGGAATATGCCGTTCCAACAGTCGTTTGCACATGCCGTCGAACACCATGCGCTGTCGAGGGGCTCGTCACAGCAGAGTGCCTCGGCGGGTGTGACAAGTCCGGACCAAGCAGCCGAGGTGGCTACACCAACCAAGACGGGGGCAGAGGGAGGCTTGGGGAAGAGCCAGTCGTTTTCGGCAGGCACCGGAGCGGTAAGGCAGAGGCTGACGAGGGCGGCGACCGAGTCCACACTGCCGCCAGCAGCACAGGCGATGCAGCTGGAGAAGTCGGCGTCGGGAGAGTCGGGATCCGGACACTCGCACGTGAGCACGGGCGTCAAGGGGCATAGAAGGAAGCCGTCGCTGGTGCCGAAGGAGGGCGACCAACGCACGTTCTGCTTTGTTGACGCCTCGAGCAGCGAGACCGAGTCGGAAGAGGCGCATCCGCTACCCGCCGTGTCGAGTCCTGTCGCAACACCCGCATGCACACCCGAAGCATCCGCACACAGTGTCGTCGACACGCGCTACACCTCTCCGCGCGCGCTCTCCACGGTGGACGAAGCCCAGTCGACGTTCACACCCGCGCTGGGGAAAGTGCACGAGGTAGAGGCACGTACAGGTGGGCAGCTCAACGGTGCGGGCGAGGGCGAATGCACACGGCGCGTGCGTAGGCTACGCATCCAGCCCAATGTCCAGTCGCGCCCGAGCCTGCTCGAAAAGACGATGCAGCAGCTCGCACGCTCGAGCGAGCAGGCGCACGCCGCCAACGTCCACGCTCCACTCGTTGCCGCTAACACTGCGCCACCAGCCTCGGTGTCCCAGACAGAGCGATTCGATCCCGCAGCATACGGTGCCGAACAGCGCACGTTCCGCATCCAACCCGCGACTTCCGCCGACGCTCCCGCCACCCGTACCGACAGAGAACAGCCTCGAGCCAGCCAGGCTCGCACGAGCGACTGGGCACGCGCCCAGAGCCTGCTCGCCGCCAGCACCGACGTCAAACTCGCCCAGGTCGACGCATCGTTGCTCCAAGCCCAGCAGGCTGACGCGAGGGGACACGGATTGTTGCGGCATCATACGGACAGTCACAGCTCGACCGAAACCACCAGTCCAAGCCTGCTCGACATGCGCGAGCTCCTCAGCCCCCCAGAGACGGCAGTCTCGTCACCAGACCTCGAGTCTCCCCCACTCAACCAAAAACACTCCCGAAGAACTTCCCCACTCTCCATCTAACCTTGCCCTCCTCGTCTTGGATCTTCTTTCTCTCTCTCTCTCTCTCTCTCTCTCTCTCTCTCTCTCTCTCTTTCATTTGCTTTGGTTCTCGCTCTCTTGTTTTGGATATCGGTCATGACGTCACGGGGATCATATATACACGCATCTTCTTCGCACTCTACCCTTTTTGTACTGGTTGCATTTTCTTTCCATTGGGGTCTCTCGAATGACAAATTTCTTCACCGCAAATCTCGAGCAGGTGTGTGTGTGTGTGAGTTAGGGGAGCCAGATTGCATGACTTGCGCCTTGGGGCTTTGCATCCTCGAGGGGCGGGAGTTGGGCAGTGGCTTTGACGTCGAACGTGGCCGAGGTCGGGTCGAAGGTGAGTACGTCCATGAAGCCGAGTTCGTCGTCGGTGAGGATGAGCAGGTCGTGGTCGGGCGGGGCCGGGGCGAGCTCGATTGCGTTGGCTTTGCCTCCGCTTGTGCGTGTCTCGAATCGATGCACGAGCGTGAGCTTCACTTCCAGATCGGAAACATCGAGGCGGTAGGCTACGAGCAGGCCCTTGGTGGCGGGGGTCATGCCGCGTGTGGTGGCGAAGAGGAAGCGTAGATCGGAGCTGAACCGCAGCGTGTCACCGCGGAAGTCGTGTCGATGCGCCGCCTGGGATGGCGTCAGCATGTCGGCGCGTGCAATGTGCACGGGCTGTTGCCCCCGCGCACTGGGCAGGCGGTAGACATCGACATGATTCGTATGCTCCGTCACTGTGAACAGGAGCGGAAGATGCGGGTGTGGGATGGAATGACGTGGTCCATCGCCATCTTGCGCACTCGGTACCGTATACAGATGCTCGAGATCCGGGAAGCTGTACGCCTGTACAGCGTTGGCGCCCAGATCCGCCACAAACGCCACCTGGTCCGCAGCCGTGCTGGAGCAGTCGAACGAGTGCGCACCGTAGCGCAACGCCTTCCTGCTCTTGTCTGCCTTCTCCAGGTCGGCTGCACCGCCGGGGAGGAAGATGAGCTCGTGCACCTTTTCTCCAATCCGACCCGTTTCGGGATCGAGTCTGTGCAGTTCGCCCGTCGGACCACCTGCCGAGCCGAGCCAGTGCGCGAGTCCGGGCGTCGAGCCGAACGATGGCGACGTCAGACTCGCGTACGGCGGAGGCTGTACATGCACATAGCTCCCCGTCGCCGTAATGGGAACATGATTACCAAAGCTCAAGCCATAGTCGTCCGTGACGTGCCACGCAGAAAGCGTCGAGGGAGACCCCCAGGTGGTGGCATACACCGTACCGCCGGACGAAGACTCGCCGTACGCGAGGTACTGGTGCGGACCCTCGGCGCGGATCTGGTGCAGGATCGAGAGCGTGTGCGCAAGCGTGTCGTACTCGAGCACAAACAGGTCGGGCGAGTTGAATGTGCCCGTAACCACGTGGCGTCGCCTCGGGCACACCTGCTCGCCCACGCCCGATACTAGTGCAGACGTGCCGGCGCCGCAGCTCGTCGTCGCATCGTACACCGCGAATTCCTGACAAGGCTACACAAACAAGTAAGGATGGACGGATGTCAGCAAAGCACGCTTCCTCGCCACAAAAATCCGGACAGACAAAGAGACGACCACGACGAGCGGAAAAATAAAGCTGCGTTGCCACGCACAGCCATAGTAGTGTACAGCAGAGAATGCGTTTAATACTCGTCATCATCATCGTCGTCTCCGTCCAGATCCAGCTCGTCCAGCTCGTCGTCCTCGTCACCTTCGCCCTGCACCTGCCAGGCGTCTTCGTCTTGGTCATCTTCTTCATCTTCATCCTCGTCGTCCTCGCCCTCCTCCTCCTCATCGTAGTCGTCATCATCGTCGTCGAGGGAATCAGAGTCGACAAACTGCACACTCACAATGCCGCTGGCGAAGGTGTAGCCGACGAGGCCTACGAGAGCCGAGCAAATCCAAATTGCGCGGCCCCAGCGCAGACGGCGGTCTTCGGGCGACTGGCTGGGCGCTCCGTTTGGTCTGGCCGGGCGCGGGGCCGACGAGGGTGCTGTGGGACGTGCGTGGCTGCGCGTATCGGTGCCGGCTGGTGGAGGAGCAAAGTCACTTGCCTTTGACGAGGAATCGAACGGCCAGAAGTACGAGAGTAGCGAAGAGGACGCCTGCGTGCCCGCCAGCACAGGCGGGTTGGACTGGACATCCGATGGCGAGACCCATGTGGCTTGAGCGGGGAAGAGCCTTTCGCGCACGGTGGCGAGGTATGCGGCAAGGGTGGGATAGCTCGATTCGATCAGGCGCGGGAGAGCATCGATAGGCAGATTGGGCTGGGCGAAAACGAGCGGTGCGAGGTAGGCGAGCACGTGCGCGTCGATGCTGCTGGGTTCGGGCGCATCAAGCATGTAGAGTGCCGGCGACGAGGGCAGCGCGGCATTGACGACGTCAAGTACGTCTCTGGCGCGATTGATGAGCTTGGACCGCTCGAATTCGTCGCGCGTAGCCTGCTTGGCCGACGCACCGAGGCCTCGTTTCTTGGTGGGGACGATGCCCGCACGCGCGGCAAGGTCGTCCGACTCGGAGCTTTGCATCGCTACCTCCTTGCCGCCGAGACCCCACAGTCCCGCTGCGGTAAGTCGCGCCTCGACGACGTTGCGCAGCCGAGCCGGGATCGATGGCTGAAACGCCGCCGGGAGCGCAGCCAGTTTCGCGAGCGGGTTGGACGATGTCAACGGCTGCACCCCACCAACCGACGAATACGCGGGCGCGGTGACGGCGCGGTAGTTGGACGGAAGACTGAAGAGCGAGTGCAGCGTGAGATCAAGCAGCTGGTCGTCGAGCAGCGCGTGCAACGCCGTTTGCTTTGCTGCCTTTTCCCCATCTGCAGCAACCGCAGCGTCGAGCCCAGCCGAGGTGCAGAAGGAGCGGATCTCGTCGACGCTGTCGATGAGCTGCACCGTCTCGCTGTGCTCGTCCAGCACCTGCAGCAGCGGCACACGCGCGATCGACGTCGACGCACTCGCGAGCTGGATGCGCACCTGCTCGTTGTGCTCAAACGTGGCATGCAGCAGCGCAGCGGCGTACAGCGAGGTCGGGTCGAGCGTGGGCAGCGCGGAGTGGCTACCCCACACGTGCAGACGCAGGACGCGCTCGGCTGTACCTGTGGCGGACGTCGATGCTTGCGCTGATGCCGACATTGCCATGTGTGTGTGGTGGAGGTGGTGGTAGAAGGGGAGACCGAGGACCGTCCTCTTTGCGAAGTCTGAGCCGAGCCGGGCAGAACAGCGGAAAAAGAAAGCGCCTCGGAAGTGCCGGAAAGTGGAGCGGCGGAGAGCGGGAAAAACTATTTGCCCGACCAGGATCGCAGATCGGGAGAGATAGCGCTGTCCCGATCTGCCGATCTGAATTCAATCCACCGATCCCGCAAAGCCGCCAACTTGCTTCGTTCATGCGACCAACAAGCATCGACGGAGCATCGAAAGAGTACAATTACAACAAGAAGGACATCTATATATGATTACATCGACTTTCATGGGATCAGATTGACCCTGCGCGCGGTCGTGCTGCGTCGTCGTGCAAAGTATCAACCGACTGGATGATGCCGCTGCCGAGACACCATTCACCCCTCCACAACCCGAGCACCTGTCCTGGCGCCACCGCCAGCACGGGCTCCGGGAACTCGACCACATATCCACTTCCCTGCCCACCCTGGTGCCTGGTCACGATGCACTCGGTTTCGGCCTGCCTGTGTCTCACCTGAGCCAGCACCCTTACGCTTCCTGCCGCACCCTGTAGTAGCTCTGGTGGGGGCTCCTTCCAGATCCAGTCTAGATGTGCCACTCTGAGGCGCGTGCACATGAGCATCGGATGGTTCTTGCCCTGAACGACGACGATGCGATTGTGTTTCGTGTCCTTTCGGGCGACGTAGAACTTCTCGCTTGCCCCCGCTATCCTTGCCCTCTGGCCCACGGTGAGCGAGTGTAGTCCGCGGTGCTGACCCACGACGCGGCCAGACTCGTCGACCATCTCGCCGGGAGGAGAGGCAATGTAGCCGTTGAGGAAGGACTCGAAGCCGAGAGTGTTGCTGATGGCTTTGCCGTCGGATCCGCGCGTGCCAATGAAGCAAATACCCATCGACTCCTTGCGCGCGGCTGTAGGCAGCTCGTACTTGGCTGCAAGCTCGCGCACCTCCGATTTGAGCAGACCGGCAAGTGGGAAGTGCGCATGCTGCAGCTTGGCCTCGCCCACGGACGAGAGGTAGTAGGTCTGGTCTTTCGTCCTGTCCGTGGCACGCATCAACATCGGCCTTGCCTCGGGCGACCAGCCAACCCTCGCATAGTGTCCTGTTGCCAGCCAGGTCTTGCCGCCCTCCGCTGTAGCCGGAGAAGCGCCAGATTGGGTGCTTGAAGCCATGCCTGCTTGGGGGATGATCCGGTCCATGAGTGCGCCGAACTTGATTTCGCGGTTGCAACTGACGTCGGGATTGGGCGTTGTGCCGTCCCTCCACTCGTCCAGCGCCGGCTCGAAGACCTGCGTCCAGTACTCGCGGCTAAGGTCGACCATCCTGACGGGGATGTTGCCAAGGTGTCTACAGACGGCCTGGACATCTTCCCAGTCGCGCTGCCACGTGCAGCCCGATGCGCCGCCCGACCCGGGTTCCATGCGTCCGCTCTCGTCGAGCTCGTTCCAGTTGCGCATGAACACGGCCTCTAGATCGTACGCATCCGCTTGAGCGAGCAGCAGCGCTGTTACGCTCGAATCGACGCCCCCGGACATGGCAACTACCATCCGGTCGCCTTTCCGAGGACCATGCCCCGGTCCAGTACTGAGCAGTCGAGTCCACCGACGGCAAAGCAGACTCGGCCCGGCCGACCTCGCTGCCGCACCAAGCTGACCCAGCATTCGTAACGACATGAACACAATGTTATAAGGATGGAGAAGCGACCACCATGTTGGTACCAGCGTTGCTGTTGCGAGTGATTGGTGGTCGGAAGGAGGGTGGCGGAAATGCAAGCTCACCCAAAAATTCCACCACCAAAAAAAATCTCGACGTTTCGCCTCCACATCGCCGCTCCTCCTCGGCAGCACACTCACTCACCTTTGCCTTGCTTGCAAGCAAGACCAACACATCAGAACCCTGCTTCGAGGTACTTCCGGTCCTCTTCTGCGGCGCTAGTGTGGGGTATATACGATTGCAACTGGAAGAACAACTACACTTTTCTGAACACGCGCTTCTTGCTCTTGAGCTGTCGACTCGTTTCAAAGTCGTCTTCGTCGTCTGAAAGCGGCGGCGGTTGGTGTTGGCTCTGCCGGCTCTGCTGGCTCTGCTGGGGGCTCTGGAGTACGCGCTGACTGTCGGTCCAGCCGGGCACGCTGTAGCTCGTATCGGAAGCCTGCGTGAAGGTGGTCAAGTCACCCGCGTTGGCCTTGCGCGTCTTCCTGCACTGGGCAAAGAAGAGATGCACGTCGCGCTGGCAGATGTTCTCGAGCGCGTACGTGTTTCCCGCCGGCACCTGGAAGATGCCATGCGGGCCGACGATGAAGCTCTTGCGGTGCACCGTGGCACGAAGAGCGCCCTGCAGAACGCAGAATACAAAGCTGTTGTCCTTGCTCGGCTTGGTGGGCTTCCTCGTTCCGGGCGGTAAGTGCAGCACGCCCGTAGCCATGAGTCCACCGCAGTTGAAGATCTTCTCGAAACCGAACTGTTGCCCGGCAGCCATTATGGGATGGAGAGAATCTTTGGTGCGAACCACCGACATCTCGACCTCCTCACCGTCCTCGTCAATCACCAGTCCCGTCTCGAGCGTTTCGCGGTCCCATCCGTCCTCGACATGCACAGTGTCGGCGGTGGGGTCCAGCAGCAGCCACTCGTCCTCGTCGCCGTCGGGCGGTGCAGAGCCTCGCTTTGGCAGCTTCTCCTCGGCCTTGCGCGGGGCAGTGGAAGGCGCAGCGCGACGCCGCGTGGCACGCGCGCGTGTGGTGCCGGCAAACGTCCCCTCACCCGGAGCTCGCGGCACGCGAATGACCTCCTTGACGTCGAGCACAGGCACGCGCTTCCGCATCGGCATCGCCCCAAGACTGTCCTCAAAGTCGTCTTCTCCAGGCCGTTGCGACGCTCGAAGCTCCTCGTTCGGTAGACTGGGTCGGCCATAGCGCACACGTTCGCCACGCCAATACTCGAGTGGCGCGAATCGCTGCCGCGTGCTCCGGCGTACGCCGTTCTCGTCGATCACGGTCGCCTCGCGCGGTTGCGCTCGCACCTTTTCCACCACTTCACCCGTCCGCTGCTTGGCGTTCGCCTTTTCGGCGCCGACCTTTTTCGACTTGACGCCGCTGCCGGCAGTACGGCCGGCGCTCTTCTTCTTTGCTGGCGGTAATTGCTCTTCAGGCTGCAGATCATCGAGAATGTTGCTCTGCGCCGCTTGGTTCATGGGTGGTCTTCCGCGTTTCCGCTTTGCTGGCGGCGACGTTGGTGGCGACGGTTGTGGGTCAGGTTGCGGTGATTCGTCGTGCATGAAGTTGGGTCGCGAGTCCTCGTAGCTGATCTCGGGCGGCGGTGGAGGCCGAGAGACCTTCTTTGGCGATCGTGCAGGCTTTTGCTGGGGTGAGTGAGCTGCGCCAGGACGTGCGGTTGGCGGGGTGGTGTCGCGCTGCGCAACACCAGTCCTGCTGCCTGATGCAGATGTTGATGCAGCTTTTGATGCTGTTTTGGCGGCGGGTGACCTTGGTTTTGACGCGGCGGTCTTCTTCTTCCTGGCGGGTGAAGAGCTGATCGGGACGATATCGTAGTCGCTCGACATCTCTGCATCGTCGTCGGCCTTCTGGAATCGACGGTGTGCGTCTGCAGGCGGCCCTTGATCATCTGAATCCGAATCCAACAGATCGACGCGTCTGGGTGCCGCCGCCTTCTTTCCCTTGGCCGATGCTGGGATTGGCTGTGCTTGCCTAGCAGATAGACCGCGTGCGGGGGCACTCGGAGCATCGCGGTCGTCAACGTCATCGTCGCCTGCCAATGCGCCGAGGTCGAAGCTGCGCGAGCCGGTGGACAAGTTGGGCAGATCAAAGTCGTCATCATCGTCGTCTGCCAGAGTCATGTTCGGTGCCTGAGCGTGAGATCGCCGCGACGGAGAGCCGGCATAGGAAGACGCTGGCCGAGAAGTGCGCAGTACCGAGCGTGGCGAAGGCGCTGAGCTGGTTTGGAGGTCCATGGCGCTGCTGCTGGATGGTGCGTTTTTGCGCGCATCTTTTCCTGCGCCTTTGCTGGATCGGCGGCTAAAGTGCGTTTCGTCGAAAGAGTCGTAGTCGTCGTCTCCGGCCTCGTCCGAGTCGGCATCTCCTTCCTGGCGATGGTCTAGCGCAGCCTGGCTCGCCTTGTAGAAAGCCTCGAGGTCTTCAAACCCATCCTGGTCGCGCGCGACGGCCGAAAGACGCAGACCGGTGCGCGAGCCCACGCCTGCTTCGTGGAAGCGCCGCGATGCCTGTGGTGCCATCGACTCTGCCGCGGATGCACTGGCTGCTGCACCCTTGCGCTGTCGGAGCTAGGTGGATGGCAGATGACCGTTTCGCCGAGAGAAGTTATCGGGCTGAGCTGATTGTCGATGCAGAGAGAAACGCCCCTTTTATCTCCTGCATGGAAGTCTGAGCGTGAGCGGCCGGGACGAGATGGAAGATGACAAGAGATGCCGACAAGAAGTGAACGAGACGATGGTGATGGTCTTGGACTGCGCATATACATCTGCGTCCTAGCTCCAGCCAAAGCCATCCATCGTCACCGATGATGAGCCTCAGACGCGTCGAGTCTGAGCCGACGCGCCTTTGCCAGGGTCCCAAGGTGAAAAATTCCAATGTATGTAAGATCGACGATATACACAGCCTGGACCCACCGCAACCTCGACGGCCCGATACGATGCAACGATGGCCAGTCGCCGGTGACAGCTCCGATAAGATGATGCTTTGCTCTGCAAGGACAATACGAACAGAGCTACAGGATACGAGTATGAAGTTATGCAATATAGATGTGAGATAGAGACGCATGCTACGCTAAGGTTGGAAAGTGGTGCCTTGATCAGCGTCGAGCCAAGGGTTGTCGACGAACCACGGGACGTTTGGTAGGACTCTCGCTGTTGCGGTTCTCCCAGTAGTGCCTTGCTTGTCTTCCGGCGCCGAACGAGTCCTCCACCGGGCGTTTGCGAGACATGTTGGACCCAGCGTCAGCGGCATCGAGCACTTCAGGCACATTGTCGTCGGCGACGCCGTCTTCGAAGGGCTGCGCACCATTTTCGGCGGCTGCTTTCGCTGCGGGTTGCTGCTCGAGCATCTTGAGCATTCGCATGCGTTCCTTTTGAGCTGCAGGATCGTCGTACACGATGCGGACACTCGCATCAAAGCTCTGGCTCTGGCCGTTTTGACTGCCAGCAGGCATGGCGAGGTCTCGGTCCAAGCCGAGCGAGTAGCCATGTGCGGCTGCTTCGGCAGCGCGTCGCGCATCCAGCTGCGCCTGCGCCTCGAGCACCTGCTCAGGAGGAAGGTTCATTTCGTTCGAGCTGCGACCGGACGTAGGATCGTCGGAGCGCTGTTTGCGCGCGCGCTGTCGGGTCTTGCGGCGAGCACCCTGAGCCAGCGCACGCAATCGTAGCGCCTCCAACACTTGATCAGCGGATGAAGTCTGGCCTGCACGCGGACCCTCGCCAACCGACAGGGCTACGGCGTGCGGCTTTTGCTTTTCGACGTCGTTGACCGACGATGTCTTGCCCACCTTTGGCAGAGGTGGAACGGCGAATGATGCCTCATTTGCATATTCCTCGAACAGGGTCTGGCTCGAGGGTGCCACAGCCTCCTCGACCTCCACTTGGGCATCTCGGGACACTTCACCGAGGGTCTTGTCTTCGTCCATAGTGTCGTCGATCATAGCGCTGTTTTCTCCGGATTCGTCCTCATCGTCGTGCGTCAAGTCGATCTCCTCTGAGCGTCCACGAACACGCCTGGTGTCTGCTTCCGAGTCTTGAGCTTCGTCCAGCAAGTCGCCAGAGTATCGAGCTGCATCGGCCGAGATGGAGCGATGCCAGGGCTTGGCGGCAGCGACGAGGGTTGCCTGCGTCTGTCGCGCATCCTGCGTCGAGTGCGGCGCGCGCCTGTGTTGAGCGATGGACTGCGTTGCCTGGGATAGAAAGTTGCCGCTGGCAGAACCATCCGAGTTGGATAGCACGGTGAGCAGCGACTTTGCCGGGTCCATGGACGACGGAAACAGGCTCTCGTCGACACGGATCTCCTCTTCCAGGCATTTGTCGAGCCACGAAGGATGGACAGAGAAGACACCTCGGCTGAGCTCCTTGCTCTCACGAGGCGGTGCCGAGCCGCGATGGAGCAGGTGAGTGGTAGCCTCGCTGGCCTGAGCCTGCCACGTCGCTCCGAGCTGCAGCGCCTTGCGTTCGAGCAGGGCAGTCTGAGATGCCAAGGCCTTGGATCGGGAGACGGTGCAGCCTGTGAGCGGAAGCATCGGACCCTCACGACCCTGTGCTGAGCCGTTAGAGTTCTGCCTCGACGAAGATGCTCGTTGATACTGTGCCGAAGTGCGTGGATCCGTGTGAGTGCTGCTGCTGCTGGTGGTCGTGGCGAGAGATTCTGCCTCAATCATTGCGACCGCCGAGGGCTCGGGGACGAGGCGACCCGTTTGCTTGGCTCGGATGAGGAATTCGAGCCCGACTACGGGGATGCCGTGACTGCGCGCACGTTGGGCACGCCGGCCCTCGTAGCTCTCTCGGGTGGCGCATACGACGTGGGTGAGGTTCTCGCGCTTGATCTGTGGTGCGACGGTGCCGCCCATTTCGCTGACCAGCTTCTGAGCGTGGTAGAGCTCGGGCGAACCGGGTTCGAAACCAAGGAGGAATACGCGGAGCCGATGTGCATCCGGCAAGGGGAAGGGGACCTGCGCGGGCAGAGCGGCAAAGTAGGAGGCGGGCTCGACAAAGGTCTCGTGGTGGAGGCAGTACTCGATCCAGAAGTGGAGCACGGGCGTGACACCTGCGTTGACGAGCGCCTGCAGAGAGGCGGCGTCCTGTTTGGGATCGACGACGGCAAACTGGGGCGGTGCAGCGTTGTTGTCCTGGAGCAGCGTGGCGCCACTCTCAGCGAGAACTTGAGCGAGCAACTCTTTGCGGCGTGGATCGCCCAAGCAAACGCGGAACGTCTGTGCGTGGAAGCAAGGATGAGGGCCGGTGGAGTGGGAGATGTTGTTGGATGACATGCTGTGTTGGGGGAGGAAGGTGGGTTTGGTGGTGGACTTGCGTTGATGGACAGGCGTAGCGGTGGATGATGGTGGTGCGCGGGAGAAACTGGAGGCGCGGGACATTCCGAGGAGGCTATTTGTATGTGTGGTGGTGTTGGAAGCCGACGGAGGTGGACGTGCAGGCGGCACGTCGAGTGTGGATGCGGAAGCGGATACGAGTGCAGATGCGGAAGCGGGAGTCGAAGCGACGCCAGGTCTGGAAGGGCGTGGAGCGAGGGATGCGGAGGAAGTGGGCCCCGTATTGCTGCGGAGCTGGGATAGGATGCTGTCGAACGACTTTTCCGCAGCGGCTGCGGCTTTTTGCCTGGAGCCGAGCGTGATGGGTTCTTCGTCGTCCTCGTCTGCTTGGTCGCCATTGTTTTGGTGTTGGGACTTTGCGCCGTCGCGCGGATTTTTGAGGCTGGAACGACTCGAGGCGATGAAGGGGCTGCCGATGGTGGGCGGCGCGGGCTTTTCTTGGCGGACCAAGGGCGAGGGGATCTTGTGCTGTGCCTTTTGGATGAGCGCGGCGCGTTGTTGCTGGTCGGGGAGATCGGCAAAGATGGAGTAGGTCTGTTCGCTCAGACAACCGTCGGCCTTTTGGCAGTCTGCGAGCCAGTCTGGACGGACGGCGAGGATTTGGGCGGCGGCCTGTTCACGCCTGCCGTTGCGGCCGTGACGGCCACGATCGAGAAAGTGGAGCAGATGGCGCACGCTGCTGGAGGCGTTTGGATCTGGAGTGGTGGAGACGAGGTGGGTGACGGAGCCGTCGAAGCGGAGCTCGTCAGAGACGACTGCGCCGAGGGAGTGTGCGATCTGAACCAGTCTGCGGCGTTCCGCGGCTTGAAGGGATGAGAAGCAGATGGTGGTGTTGGAGAGGGGCGGAAGAAGATGTTGCTGCTCGAGCTGGAGGGCGTCGACGTCGTCACCCTGGAGCCAGGCGTCGCGTACAGCGTGGATCCAATCGGGGCTGACGATGTGCATGCCGAGGTCGAGGGCAAAGCGATACTTTTGTGATCCTGGTCTGTCTGCGACGAGGTGTGTGACGTCCTCTGTGAGGTTGCCCTCCACCCTTGCGCCGAGCTCTCTGGCGTACTGGGTCAAGGCGGCTTTTGCCTCGCTGAGACCGGTGATGGAGATGACGGCGCCCTTGAGCGGGTGTGCGGAGGATCCGATGAAGTCGGCATCGACGTGAGCTCCGTGGTCATGGCCTTGGTCGCGAAGCTGACGGAAGTGGTCGGCATCCTCGCGGTCGTCGATGAGCTCGTGGCGGCGACGGGCGACCTTGTTCTGATGCTGTTTGGACGACGAGGCGAGGGAGTCTGGGGTTTCGAGATGCGCAGGTCGAAGTTTGACGTTGGGTATCTTTGTGGAGCGATGGGCCCTTGCGGAGCGATTCATGGTGGTAGGAAGTGGTTGCGGCCTTCGATCATGGGGATCCTACATGAAGCATTCAATATGGCGTACGCAGCAAAGCAAAGTGATGCGAATCGCCGATAGGATTAGTTTTAGAGCGGCATAATCGAGCGGCCGAGAGTTGGCTGATTGTCGTGGCTAGAGGTATAGGGGATGATAGACGCCTGAAGAGCCGGAGGAGGGGTCCGGCTGGAAGTGGATGAGCAGACAGAGACAGAAGGTGGGAGATCGAGCTTTCCTCGAGTGTTGCACTCACCGCCCAACACTCAGTAGTCTCGCTCTCAGCCGACCGAGCCAAAGCGGACGCGCCAAATTCGCGCGGACGCAGCAGCCAAAAAAGTGGAGTCGTGAGCGGCGACGCGTTTTGGCTCTGGGGCTCTTTGGCTGGCGATCCGAGTTTGTTGGTGCCTGACCCGCCCGCCCGATTGATGGAGCAAGACGATGCAGCAGCTACGGCCATCAGTCGGCAGATCCGCATGCGATTAGGCTGTCGTCGGTGCTGATCCGCCGATAGCAAAGCCCAAGTGTGACTTTGTGACTTGGAAAAGAGGGATCGGGCTGGCTACTCCACACCGTCACACTCGCGCACCGCCAACGCAGCTGTGAGCTTGGATTTTCAGCGGCTGAGAGGCTGCTGCTTGCTGCTGAGCGCGCGTCGGGGCCACAGCCCTGCTGGCCGCTTTGCCTGCAGCAAGGGTTCAAGCGCGCCCCCCTCTCCAAAAAGGCTCGCTCTCCCAAAGGCTCGGTTGGGGTAGCGGGTGACTGAGAGTAGCGCTGCTGCTCCACCTGCACATCGCAATCACGGAATCACCGACCCGCTCGCCAATTGCCGCATGTGCCCGTGTGCCGCTCCTCATCCCAACCCAACCATCTCTCTCTCCTCTTGACCTCCTCCTCCGCATTCTCGCCTTCTCGCCTTCTCGCCTTCTCCCAACTTACCAACCAAGCGCGCTCTCGGGCTGCATCGCGTCCATCATGCAGCCGCCAAAGCCAGACCCAACACGCACCCAACCCGCCGCATCCCCATCAGCATCCTCGGACGATGTCGACCTCACCTCGCCCGCCAACCTGCGCAAGCTCGTGCTCAACTACCTCCTCCACCACTGCTACACCGACACCGCCATCGCATTCGCAAAGGACGGCATCATCGGCGACCTCTATGCATCCGATCTGCCCGCACGTCCGGCTGCCGCCTCCACATCGCAAGCCTCTGCTTCGTCGTCTCGAGTAGACACTTCCACTGGATCGCCTTCAGAGCCTGCTCTCCGTTCCACGGCCACCACCACCTCCACAAATGGCGCCGCCACACGTCAGGCGCATCCCCTCTCCGCACCTCCACTCTCGCGCGACGACTCGAGCATGGAGATCGAGGTCGAAAACCTCCTCCCGACCACCTCCGAACATACTGCTGCGCACACAGACCATACCAATGGCCATTCCAACGGCACCAGCCGAACAACTCAGCCTGGAGCGCAGGATGAACTCGCAGATGCCGAGCTGGCGTCCGACATTGACGATGCAGAAGACGACCTTGACGTCGACATCAGCCCCGATCTCACCGCCGACGACCTCAGAGGCGTGCGGGCGCGCAAGCAGATCAAAGACTATATCATCGCAGGCCACATCCGTCAAGCCATGGACATGATCAATGCCCACTTCCCCACCGTCCTCAACAGCACCGCTCCAACTAACACCACTGCCACAAGCACCGCCGCTTCAAATGGTTCCAAGTCGAGCCGATCCAAAGCTGCCGGCACAACAAACACCACCACCACCTCCAATGGTTGCGAAAAGGTGCTCCCCGCCAACCCCACCTCGATGGAGCCCGACCATCTGCTGCTCAACCTCCAGATCCAGGTATTCATCGAGGCCATCCGCTCCGCCTCCACCTCCCAGCTCGCCTCGGCCACCAACGGCGCGGCGTCGGCTGCATCGCCGCAAATGGGCCCTGCCGGTGCATTCCCCTCGCTCGCTTCCACCACACCAGGCATCGCTGCCGCAGCCATTTCGCGGGCAGCGTCGCCAGCGCCCTCCACCTCGTCCTCCAACGGCTCGGCCACATCGGCCACGGGCACAAGTGCAGCGCTCAATCCGGCGCTCCACTCGGCGCTCGCGTATGCGCAGGGCCTCTACACGAGCGCGCAGAAGCTGCCCAGCTTCTGGCGCGCCATGTACCTCAAGGAGCTTGAGCAGGTGACGGCGCTGCTTGCGTACACCGATGTGGAGCACTCGCCCGTGCGCAGATTCCTGCACCGGTCGCGCAAAGTGGCGCTCGCCGAGCAGGTGAATTCGGCCATCCTGTTGAGGGGAGGCAAGTCGAGCCAGCCGCTCATCGAGGTGGCGGTGAGGCAGACGACGCTGCTGGCGAATCATCTGCATGCCGAAGAGGTGCATGTGCCCAGTGCGCATCCCGTGTTTGCGCTCGTCAGTCCCGCCGGTACGGCGTACGACGACTCGAGCGCAAAGAAGCACTCGAGCACAAAGAAGATGCCGCCATGGAAGTTTAGGTCTTTCCTCCACGAGAGGTGAGGTTCTGTCGGGCATACACGGCTTGGCGTGTTCTTGTAGACTGGTAGCCCCGTTGGCACTTTTTGCAAATTCTCAGTTGGTCAAAGCACACACATGCGCACCAAGGCACAGAGAGAGGGTGATGGGAGCACAAAGGGAGATTGCAAGGAGAGCCGTGTGGGGGGGTTTAGTCCTGCATGTCGTCGGCTTCGTCGTCGTCGTCAGAATCGTCTTCGACACGGACGATTCCGTCGCCACGGCTGGGTTCGGTCCCGTCGAGGTCAACCTTTGCGTCGCCGGTAAGTTTCCTAAGTCTGTCGGCGTACGTCTTGCGCACGGCCGAGTTGGAGAGGGCGTTGAAGACCTGCATCTGACCGGCGCTTCCTGCGGCGGCGAGGGTCAGAGGATCGTTGGGGCTAAACTTGGCAGCAAAAATCTTGCCCAAGCCCAAATCACGCGCCAGCACCAGACTGATACTCGACGGTGCAGCCTCTGCGCTAGTAGCCAGATTCCACAGCTTGATCGATCGATCGCTCGAAGCGGTCAGAATACACCCAGGAATGTGGGGCGAGATGTCAACAGCCGTACAGGCGGTATCGTGCGCCTGTAGCGTCCAACTTGCACTCGAGGGCGATCGAATGTCAAATGCTTGGACGATTCCCGACTCGAGAGAGCATAGGAACTCGTCCGACTTCCATCCATTCCACACAACGCTTTCCACATCACTACCGATCCGGACAACCGCAGCGGTGTCGGGTGTGCGCGTGTCAAAGATGCGCATCGTTTTGTCGTACGATCCCGTCAACAACACGGCCGGGTTGGCGGAAGACGATCCAGAACCACCCAAGGCTTTGCACTGCCATGCAACCGATTGCACCTTGTCCGTATGCTGGTTGAACGATCGGAACGCCGTCGAATCGTCCGAGGTATGCGGTCGCGAAAGATCCCACAGCTTCACCGTACTATCCGCCGATGCGGAAGCGAGAAGGTTGCGCGCAACCGGATTCCAGCTCAACCCAAGCACCGCATCCACGTGGAAGGCGTCGTTGGCAATACGGGCCTTGCTCTGTTTGCGCTTCTTCTTGCCCGTCCCCAGCGGCGCATTCAGCTGGTCCGTCTCGGACTTGCGCCCGAGGATGGCGTCCGGATACATGCCGTCGACAACGTCCATGCTCCACACCTCGATCTCGGGATCCATGGTTCCGACGGCGATAAAGTTGCCCGCCGAACCCGCGGGTTTCGCGGGCGTGTTCTGGTCCGCCCCACCGCGCGCCGGCGCGTAGTCGAGCCACTCGAGACACAGCGGGAACGAAGGCAGCATGAGGTCGTGATGCACATACAGGTTCGCATCGTTGGCAGCATAGACGTACGCCTCGAGCTGCGACACGTCGTCCTCGGTCTTGGCGGTGATGATGAGGTTGTCCGTCGGGTAGATTTCGAGCTCCTCGCGCTCCTCGTCCTCGTCCTTCTCCGCATCCTCCTGCACGGTGATGTACGGATCATCCTCGTTGCTCTGGTACACCGCCAGCCCACGGATGTTGCTGAACGCTCCAGCAGTAGCCTGCCCCGCCGCATCGTCGTCGTACTCGTCGAGGTTGTAGCGCGACAGATCGTCCGGATCCTCCTTGGCATCCGTCTTGGCGGCCTCGGTGGCTGCATCGGCCATGGCATCGTCGTCATCCTTCATGTCGTCGTCGCCCTCATCGTCCTGCCACTCGCCATCGTCATCGCCACCCTCGTTGGCGGCAAAGGGGTCCTTGCCGCGCGCAATGTCGCGCTGCACGCGCTCGAGCTGCTCCTTGGCATCCTCGAAGCGCACGTTGGCCATCTTGGACACGCGGTCCATCTCGTCGTCGTCGAGCACATACTTCTTGGGATGCGGCAGGCTCTTGCCGCGCGCGATCCACTGGAGTGCGCTGATCATCTTGTGCAGCCGTGGTGTCGGGTGAGGACGAGGAGGAAGGTCGGAAAGGTTCCTTGATTGCTCGGTCCGCTCAGCTCGCTGTTCCAAAGTGGAGAAAAAAGAAGCTTTCTGACCCTCGTCTGGGCGCCAAAAATTTCAAAACTGTGAATGCAGGGCCCAGCGATAAAAATGGCTTATGTAAGCAGCATTTTCTCCACCCATACGAAGATTTCCACTTTTGCCGGCTGCAGCAGCAATTTTGAAAACTTCCTTCGAGAGAAAGCTGAGCCACGCTGTGCTTCTCGACGTGGGGCGCAGCCAACCCACACGCTCGACCTTCTCCTCCACCACAACCGAGTCTTGGCCACCAAACACCTACAGGAGTCGCAGCACCATGATCCGCGTCGCCAAGCCAAAGAACGCACGCTCCAAGCGCGCTCTCGACAAGCGCCAGGCGCGCGAGTTCGAGGCCGCCAAGACGGCGGTGTTTGTCAAGGGCCCGCACTCGTCGGCGCGGCTCAACATTGCGCTCACCGAGCTCAACCTGCTCAAGAAGCCGGACAGCATCGCGTTCAACAAGAAGAACGAGGCGCTGCCCTTCGAGGACACGTCGTCGTTCGAGTTCTGGAGCGCCAAGAACGACGCGTCGCTCTTCATGTTTGGCAACTCGCAGAAGAAGAGGCCGGACAATCTCACATGGATCCGCATGTTTGACGGGCAGGTGCTCGACATGCTCGAGATGGGCGTCGTCGACGCAAAGAGCATCAACGACTTTAAGGGCGTCGCGCGCCCAGGCGTGGGGATGAGGCCGCTCTTCCACTTTAGCGGGCCGCAGTTTACGACGCCCACGGATGCGACGACGAGCATGATTGCAGGTGCCGAGGCGACAGAACACGACCCCACGGGTGCCTACCAGCAGTTCAAGAACATGCTGCTCGACTTCTACCGCGGCGAGGAGCTCAAGACCAACCAGATCGCGCTCTCGGGTCTGCAGCATGTCATCTGCGTCACCGCCGCACCCACCTCCGAGTCCAATGCCAAGACCAGCACAACTTCGTCCGGAGGCGATACGCTCGCGGATCTGTACAAGGCGGCAGGTCTCACGCCCAACGGAACCGTCATGACTCCGTCCACATCCGCCGTCGTCACGTCGCCCGCCAACACGCTGATTCACTTCCGCGTGTATACGGTGCAGCTGCTTGCCAGCGGCTCCAAGACGCCGCGTGTGGAGCTGCAGGAGTGCGGACCGTCGTTCGACTTCCAGCTGCGCCGCCGCCGACCTGCGTCGATCGACATGCTCAACCAGGCGCTGCGTCGACCCAAGACGCAGGCCGAGAAGAACCGCCAGGGCAAGGAGGGTGCCAAGAAGAACGTCGAGACCGACGACATGGGCGATACCGTCGGTCGCATCCACCTGGGCAAGCAGGATCTCTCCGGCCTGCAGACCAGGAAGATGAAGGGTCTCAAGAAACACCTCGACCCCACCGCCAGCAGCGACGACGAAGACGACGACGAGAGCGAGCCCGCTTTCAGCGGTTCCGACGATGAGGAGCTCGAGATGGACGACATGACCATGCACAGCAACGACGAGGATGAGGACGACATGGAAGACGACGACGAGGACGACGAGGAGCAACAGACACCGCCCAAGAAGAGGAGGTCGTAGTCTCATCCGCGTTTCACTCTTTTTGTATCACACTTTCTTCCGTGCATTCATCAGCTGCAATTCACTGTCATTTCTGTTTGATCCACATGCATGTCTGTGATAGCGCACGAGATTATGAAGGACGCGGCAATCTGGGACAAGGGCGTCAATCGTGCTTGAGCCAGGCCTTGACGAATTCGACCTGCTGCTTGTGGATGAGGCGCACGCGTTCGGGCGTCTTGCTTTCGTCCTTGACTCCGTTCTCGTCGCAGTGGTGCCAGCAGTCCGGAATGAGCTTGAACGGCCGTGTGACTGTATCGGGGCGATTGCCACCGGCGGCAAATTCCTCGGAATGCACCGTTGCGGGTCTCCAAGGATCGTACTGTCCATCGACAAACGCCAGCCTGTCTACGGCGAGCGCAAAGTTGCCTAGTCGATTGACCTCGTCGATGTCCGGTCGGGCGGGCATCTCAAAGTGGTCGCCCTTGGGGAAGCCGCGCTGGCAAATCTCGTGCGCATACGCATAGTCCAACAGCGTCGAAACGAGCTTGGGACCAGACGAGACAAAGTATTTGCTCTTGCCATCCGGTGTCGGCAGGTAGCGCGGCACAGGAGGCGCGGTCATGATGTACCCCCACGTCGAGCAGTACTGGAACGTCCATGCGCGCCCCGCATCGAGCTTCTTGGCGTTGGCAAAGGCATCAAAGTCCGTGGCAAAGCATTCGTCGGGCGTCGAGCCGGGCTCGTCATCTTCGCCACGCACACACGGATCAATGTAGTTGGTGCGCATGTAGTGTGCCAGCGCATGCACCTCGCGCGGCACATCGAGGCCCTTACCCGCCATACGCTCGCTCTCGGACCCAGCCGGATACGTGCCGTTGGCACCGTACGTGGTGAGCACATCACAGTACGCGCCAAACTCGGTCGACGACACCGCAGGGTCCCAGTTGAGGCTCTGGAACGCCCCGAGCGGATAGGTGTTGAGGTTCGCCAGGTCGCCCAGGTTGCTCAGCCCCTGCAGGCCAAACAGCTCCAGCAGCTTGTTGGTGCGGTCCGCATCGCGGTCCGGCTGGTTGCCGCCGGTGAGCGGATTGGGCGCGACGATCTCGTCGATGCCCGCAATGGCAGCCTGGATGGCCTGGCTGCAATTGGTGGGTGCGCCGCGTGCGATGGGGTAAAAGTACTCGGGAAACTCGTCCACTGCCGTCACGACGGCACTCGATGCAATCGCACCGTGCACGAGCTCGGGATACAGCAGCCGCATATGCGCCGCTCGCCCACCCGGATAGCTACCGCCGTAGTAGATCACCTTGCGCTTCTCGGCGTTGTCCGTACCGGGGATATCGAGGTGGCGGATAAAGTCGGCCGAGTCTTCCAGTGCCTGCTTGTTGGTGAGCCAGCGCAGCTGGTCGACGCCCCACGCATCGCCCGGTCCGAGATCGGTGCGGTTGGGCAGCGACGTGCCGTAGTACCTGTGCTCGAGCACGATGCCGATCCCGCCCGTCGCCTCGGAGAGGATATCGAGGATGCCCGTGTCGAGGAAGGGGATGCGCGCCGTGGCATCCGCCTCGCCGCTATCCAGGATATAGATCGGGACCGCCTCGCCGTTCTTGCGCGACGAAGCGGGCTTGTAGTGCCGCGTAGAGTAGAAGAAGCGCTGCTGGAACTGCGCCTGCGTCGTGTTGTCAAAGTGGTCGAGCGGCTGCGTGTGGTACGCCGGCTCCGAGATGTTGTGCGAAGACACCGACGGCGCCACGTCGGCCACGAGGTAGTCGACGTACTTGGACAGCGCGGATCCAACGCCCTGCTGGGAGGACAGTCCACCTCGCACTGCACTCAGCACCTGGCCGAAGAGCGCATTGCCCGAGCTGGTCTTGTCGTCGACGGCGATACTCGCCTGGATACGTTGCTGCTGCTTGGCGTATCGTCGCTCGAGCATGCGCTGGAATCCGTCCATGCGACGTGGAGTCGAGTGCGTGAGACGCTCTGCACTGATGTGATGCTCAACACGCCCAGTCGCTCCATCCACAGCCGGCTCCGAGCTCGAGGTGGGCACCGCGGCGGTGCCGGTGTTGAGCGCGGCGAGGCCGAGCGCCAGCGCCAGCCACGTCGTAAGGGGCGCAGTGAGCTTCATGACGATCAAGTATGGTCCGCGTATCGATGTTGCCTTGAGGGATGAGGACGGAGGATGGTCAAGGAGCTACCCTTGCCTCCTTATACCTGCGCCGCGGGGTGGATTGCCGAATGCGAGAGCCGTGTGGAGCGGCAGGGTCGGAGGCAGCCGATCCGAGCGCACACCATCCACGCTCGCCGCGCCTTGCCGATGCGCGTCTTTTCTCAGGAGCCACACGCATTTCCGCATTTTGCGCAGCGATAGCAAAGCAAAGCACAGTCCCCACTCGACAGTCGCCCGGAAATTCGCCGGCCAAGTCGCCCCTCCTCCGCTCTCAGCCCCCCGTTGGATGGGAGCGATACCCGCCTCATGTGCCGTATCTCAGCTTCAGTATGATACGATGGCGTCGCCACATTCTCACGCCAGATATCAAATCGATCATCTCCTACTTTCGAGCTTAAAGCGCGCCACAGCTCAGAAGCAGTGGGGCCAAGCGCCAAGAGATCGTCATGCCACAGGCACGAGACAACCGTGCTTCGGCAGACTCCACCCGGAGACACACTCATTCCACGTCGACTGATTGCATGAGATTTCGTACATCGCGAGGGGCGCAGACACTCGACTGAGACGGCACAAGGCGCAGGTGGGCAAGAACGACAACGTGTAAATGGAAAGCGACGAAAAAAGGCCGGAGACAAGGTGGGTGCAGCCAGCGGCCGTGCGTTCGACAGTCGAACACGCCGATTGCCATCCGCAAGGCGAGAGTCGACCGCCCCCGACCTTGAAGATGAACAAAAGCGGATGGAAAAAGAACAAGAAAAGGCGGTCGAGAGAAGCACCGAGCGTCGCACGGGTGCCAATGGATTGCGAACGGGTATGGCGAGCCTAGAGGATGGCGCACTTGGACTTCTTGCGGATGACAGGTGGCTCGAGTGCCGCGACGATCGCCTCGTCAAACACGTTTTTCAATCCCTTCTGCGTGAGCGCCGAGCACTCGACGTACTTGACCGCGCCCAGCTCTCTCGCCAAGCGCTCGCCCGCCTCAAACGGCACGGGACGCTGCTTGGATCGCGCCAGCTTCTCGATCACCGCGTGGTCGTCGCGCAGATCCACCTGCGTGCCCACGATCAGGCACGGCACACCGGGGCAGTGGTGGTGCACCTCGGGGAACCACTTCTCCTTGACGTTCTCAAACGACGCTGGCGACGTGACCGAGAAGCACACCAGGAACACGTCCGTCTGCGGGTACGACAGCGGTCGCAGTCGGTCGTAGTCCTCCTGACCCGCGGTATCGAACAGTCCGAGCGTGTACGGGTCCTCGCCGATCATCACCGTCACGGCGTAGTTGTCGAATACCGTAGGCACGTACTCGGACGGGAATTTGTTGGTGGTGTACGAGATCAACAGGCACGTCTTACCGACCGCACCGTCTCCGACGACGACGCACTTGATGGTCTGCATGGCGTCTTTCTGTAGATGCGGCAGCAAGCATAGCAAGACATTTGGGCGGTCAGATCTGCAGCATATGTCGCGGAACATCCGAGCCTCGACCGCATCGAAAGCAGAGAACCATTCAGGCTTCGATAAAGACACAAAGCCAGGATCCTCCATCGAGTCGCCTTTGCCGAGCGATTGTCGATTGACAAGTTCTCTGTCTGGAAGATGTCGAGTCACTGTGGCAGCCGACAGCAGTATCTGCATGCATCCATCCAGCGATCTACGTGCAAGCGCCAAACATGGGTCGAGCTTGTGCTGAATGCCTTGAGAAAGTGCGAGTCGTGGCCGATTCCTTCCAGAGATGACCGGCGGCTTCGTAATCGCCCCATCGGATCGGGAAAGCTGAAGATCATACTTACATGAGTGTGTATGCTGGTGTGATGTGTGTGTTATCAAGTCTTTGGATGGGATGCGAGAGCAACAGCGTAGATTGCGGTTGGCTGGGGATGCGGTGGGTCGGAGGCGTGACAGGCTTCCGAGGCGCGAGCTGTAGCGATAGAGGCAGCGTTTGAGTGCAAGAGTGGGGCGATGGGGTGGCCTGTGGCTCGCGATATCGAGATGTGCTGAAGTGAGGGGTTGCGTCCGAGATCGCGTCGACCGATAATGGGACTGAGGGCGATTGCGATGCCGCGAGACCCGATGGCTGACCGGAGCGGATGGGCGGTGCAGATGCGGAGCAGATGCTGGACAAGGACGCAGGTGCAGAGAGCAGCAGCAGCAGGTGGCGGATAGGTAAGGAGGAGAGGGAAAGATAGAAAGAGAGATTGGATGGTGGTGTCGGGTCGGGGTGGCTGCGTTGCGCCCAATGGCCGCTGCCATGCGAACCAGCGGACAAGCCGAATTGGGCGCTGCACCGGGGCCGCAGGGGAGAGACGCGCGCGCGGGCTTCGGCGAGCAGAGAGCCACCGACGGCCTTCACTCTCCAGGCCCAATCCAGCCCAGCCCAGCCCACGCACGCGTCCACACTCACACTCCCTCTCCTAGCCAGCCGCAGCCAACGGCCAGAAAAGGTGATACGCCGCCGCTGCGACTCGCAAGAGGCCTCAAAGCCCACAGACAAGAGATCATCAACTTGCACTGCCCTCTCTTGCTTTCCGTCCTCAATCAGTGGAGAGAGTGGGGGAGTAAGAGTAGGGCAGACTTGGCCGCGATTTGGCAAGCCAGCGCGGCGCGGCGCTGCACCACGAGCGAGCCAGCACTACTGCAGGTGGGCAAGTTCAGAGCAAGTTGAGCTATCGGTCCACACCCATTATTCAAGACTCTGTGCGGCGAGGCCTGAAAAAAGGACCAAATGCTAGGGTGCACGCGCACTTTGACCCTCTCTTGTTTTTCCAAAGGGCCGGCTGGCTGGTCAATTTCGAGGAATCCGCTCCCGGCGCAACCCCACTCGCGAGCCCCTCCTGCTGCACGTCGATGCGCTGCGCCCCTCGCGCGTCCCTTTTTTCCCATCTCTCTGCCTGTTTCCAGCTGGCGGCGCGTGGCGCAGGTGTGCGGAGCCCGCAACCCACCCGCTGAATTTTGCAGAACTTTGCAGCTCCTGCCAATACAAGCAATACAAACCCGGCCCAAGAGAGCGCAGTCGCTTCAAAGCACACCATTACAGACAGCTGCAGACGTGATTACAGTTGCGACTCGCTCTGCTGCAGCGTCTGCAGGTGGCACAGCCGACCACCAAATTCGTCCGTGTCAGATCGCAACTTCATCTGGCCGACCATTCGCACTCTCAACCACTTTGTGCGGGCGTGCGTCCAGGGAGCCATGTGGCCCTTGGCGGCTCTCGGTCATGCTGCAAGTTTGACGACAGCTGACAGACGCGGCTCGACCTCGGGAGCCAACCCATCACCGAGATGTCGCCGAGGATACGTTGGTCTCTGGCTGGCGCTCGTCACAGCAAGATGGCCAGCAAACCTCTTACTCACGCTGCCGTGTTGCGATTTTGAGAAACGTTTGGCGCTGGAAACCAAGGGCTCAACCGTCACCCTCGATCTGAGCTTCAACCAAAGTGGCGGTGCTGATCGTTTCGATCAACACTCTTGGCCTTTTGCCAGGTGGCCAAGTCTCGACAACACAGCAAGGTTCAGGGGTGGTCAAAGTCAATTCTAGTTCGGTTCGCAGAGCAGGGTCCCGAACGACTCATCGGGGTCGGAACATTTTCATACAGCCGCTGCTCGTGTGACAGCAGCTGCTACATGCGAGAGCGCCGGGCGAGAAGCTCCGCAACAAAGGGAGGGGAGGATTCGGCAGCCCCTTCCGCCTGTCAACTCACCAGGTCGAGCATGTCTCGCCTTTGTTGATCCGATCAATTTGCTTTGCCAGCGGCCATAAATTGCCGATTGGACCCCCCGCCCCGCCTCGCTTATGCCGATCGCCTCGCTCGATCTATTTTTTCACGCTTGAGTTGCCGGCATCTGTTTCTATTTTCCTGATGGCTACCAACCCACCTCTGCTTACCCCACCACCCCAGCCAAGCCCATTCCACCCCGCCCACGTACCTGACTGCCATTGCATCCAATGGTGGCACTCACTGAGGGGCACAGCCTTGTGCCTGCATTGGCTGCTGCGAACAAAAGGCGAAAGAGAGTGCGGTCGAATGCGGATGTCCTTTTTTGTTTTTGTTTTTTCCTTTTTGTTTGGTTTGGTGGGTCGCGCGAGTGTGAGTGTGTGTGGGAGAGAGCGCGGGTTGGATGCCGATGGCCCGAGCCATCACATCACAAAGTCGGATGATGGAATCCTGCGCGCGGCTGCTGCCTGGCCTGGCTGCGCCTCATGCCTCAACCTCAGGCTCGGCTGTGCCCCTTTTGGACTGCTGCTCCCGCTGCACCGCTGCACCGCTGCACCGCTGCTCCGTAATCTCGAAATCGGTCGGCGCTCCGGCTCAGTTGCTCCACCTCTTCTGACCCTGAGTGTCTGTGGTGCCCACTCGCTGACCCGCTCTCCTGCCTGCCATCTGGCGCGCTCGTCTGCAACGTCAGCCTCCTCCAAGTCCGCATTCCATCTCCGCTTTGCGCCTGCGTGCAAATCTCACCCTCGGCGACTGCAACGACGCTATCCACCTCCATCCATTCCACACCTCTTCCTTCCCTTCACCTTGCTCCTCTCCGACCTCGCATCTGCGCACTTGCGAGCAAACGTGGTCATTCGTTCCGGTTGCATCCCACATCGACGAGCATCAATCTCTCTGACCTGCCACGACACCCACGACGAGTCACGAGCCTCTCAAGTCTGCATCACCGCAACCATACGCAAGTCTGTTCCGAGCAGCGACTGTCTTTGCATCGTCAACAACACCAAGCATTCTTAGGAGCTCTCGCCACATTCCAAGCACATCCGAAATTTACAGCTGCCATCTGCATTAGCACCGCTCTCTCAGCGGCAGCGTCAGGACACGCTCATCTGCCTCGATTCGACCGACCGCAAGCCTCTCACCCGCTTCAGACTCATTTAGGCCAGCTCAGTGCTTCGGCCGCGCTTGCAGCTTCACATCCAGGAATCGGTCGGCGCATCCGAACAAATCGTTTGCCCCGCTGGCATTCTTCCTCCCCTCTCCGGCACAGGACCGAGTCGCCTCACGTCCTCCTCCTTTCGCACCGCGTGGCCTTGCTGAGCGAGCGCGTCGGATGAGCGGTCTGTCCAGCTAGCTCTTGTACCGACATCGCAACTCCCGCCGCGGTCGATCTTGCCTGCCCCGATTTTAGCGCCATGGGTCAACAGCAGACCAAAGAGGCTGGCGCCGCTGGCGCGTCCGCAAACCACTCGGGCCATGCCCGATCCTCCTCTCGCGGCATGTCCGCCTCGGCATCCGGCAACTTGGTCGCCTCGCTATCCGCATCCAGCCTCAGCCCGCCGCCGCCCCCGCCGCTACCCGCCCATTTGGCCGACACGGTCAAGGTCGACGAGGGCGGCCTCGTCCCCCACGGCGTCTACACCGGCCCTCAGGACTACGACCAGCACTTTGTCCGCCAGCACATCGTCGACCGTCGCCTCGCGCCGTTCTGCAAGGGAAGCGATGACGACGACGAATACGCCGACGCCAAGTTCAACAGCGAGTGTCCGATCTGCTTCCTCTACTATCCGGCTCCGCTCAACTTCTCGCGCTGCTGCCACCAGCCCATCTGCACCGAGTGCTTTGTTCAGATGAAGCGAGCCGACCCGACCTCGACCAATCCCCCTTCGTCCGAGCCCAGGTCGTGCCCCTTCTGCGTCGAGCCCAACTTTGGCGTGACGTATACGCCCCCGGAGGCGCTGCAGCGCGAACGACGACGCAGCGGTAGCGGCAGCGGCAGTGGCAGCGACAGCCCCAACGACGCCACAGACGCCACCAATTTCGCCGAGATGGCCATCGGCAACGGCGGTGTAGGCAGCCTCGGCGCAGGCAAGAAGAAGATCCTCGCCGCCGACGATCCGAGCGTCATCACCGTCGACCAGGTGCGACCCGACTGGCACTACAAGCTCGCGCAGGCCGAAGCAGCGGTGGCGCGACGAGCGAATCGGCGCGTGATCATGCGCCAGGTGGGCGACCGCCTCATCCCGATCGGCATCTCGTCCTCGCGCATGGGCGCCGACCTGGCCGCAGCAGCAGAGAGCGGCAGGATCAATCTCAACGGACCGGGCGGCAGCATCATTCTCAACGACGGACAGAACTGGCCGGGCACCGGATCAGTCACGACTTCGCGCAGGCGTAGCAGCCGCCCGAGCCGCGGTGCCGGCGAGGGGCTTCCGGAATTGGCGCGTCTCATGCGCATGGGGGCGGGCGAAGATATGGAGGAGGCCATGGTCATGGAGGCGATGCGCCTCAGCCTGCTCGAGCACGAAGAGCAGCAGCGCAAGCAGGCCGAGGAAGAGAAGAAGAAGAAGACGGCGGCAGCGGGAGCGGCTTCGGGCGACTCCCAGGCTGAGCAGGGCGCGAGCTCGAGCAGCGGATCGGCAGGCGGAAGCACCGCACAGCGCTCGCAGACAGACGCGGCAGACAGGACGGCGGGCGGACGAGCTACGTCGGTGATGGACGAGTCCGAGGCCGCTGGTAGCAGTGCGGCTGGTTCGCGGGCCGCTGCGTCGTCCGGCGCGCCCCGACTGCCAATGAGCACGGTGGACCCCGCATCGTTGGGTCTGTCGGAGACGACGATCAACGAGCTGCGCGAGCTCATCGACGGCGGCCCCTCGCCTCCCGCATCGAGCGGATCGCCGGGCGAAGCTTCGACGCCGGCTGGAGGCGCGCGGCCGCGCACGTCGATGCCCGCACCGGCTCCTGTGCCCGTGCCGCAGCCCGTGGCGGATGCGCAGCATGACCCGAACATCAGCTCGCAGCATGGCTATCCGTCGCCGCCGCCCGAGGCCGGTGGCGCTGGCAAGCACGTGCCCACCGCGTACTCTACGACCACCGCGGCGTTCGATGCCGACTCGAGCGCGCCTGGCAGCCCGTCGTCGTCCGGGTTCGGCGTGCCGCGCAGCCGCATTGTCAACCCCAACAATCCGTTCCGTCGCAGCATGGGCGAACACCACTGAGCGCGTTTTCCAGGGTCACCAGCATCGTTGGGCTGTTCGCATCATGTACTAGTCACCCGTCCGCATTGCAATGTGCGATCTCTGCGTGTTCGCTGGATTTTTTTTGAGGACAGTGTGTTAAGATGTGGGGGGTAGGCGGATGAAAAATGCGGATGCCGGCTTTGATGGACCGGTTGGATGTGTGGGGGAAGCGGAAAGTGGAGCAGCCTCTACTTTCACAGACCATCTCTTCATCCACCTGGTCGACTTTGACCACTTTATCGACGCTCTTTGCGACTGGAGCATACGCAGACCCACCGGGACGGAATCATACGTTGGAGCAATTAGGGTAGGATGGATGTGTTGACATCGATTGATCCGACGGCGTCGCAGCCTTCGTCGACGGATCCTTTTCATCCGTCGTTTTTCGAGCTGGCGGCCCAGGCGCAACTGCAGGACCTGATCAAGCCTGCGGTTCGGTATGTGCTTGCCGTACTTGCGCAGCGCAGTCCGCGCTACCTGCTGCGGGTGGTCAACTCGTTCGACGAGCTGTATGCGTTGCTTATGGGCGGGATCGAGTTGCACTATCTGCGCGTGTGGGGCAGTTCGTTTGCCGAAAACTTCTACGGCTTGCGAAGACGAAGACGTCCAGGTCTCAGTCGAGGCAGTGCTGGGGTGGGCGCAACATCGGTATCTGTGGCGAATGCAGAGAGGTTGCGCAAGTCCGAGATTCGTCTTAGCTTGTTGTTCCTCGTCGGTCTTCCCTACATCGGCGCCAAACTGGAGGATGTTTGGGAGAGGAATGGAGGGGGACTTACCAATACCGCTCTGTTTGACGACCAACCGAGCGGAGCCCGGTTTAACGAGGCACCTGCTTCGATTCGAGAGAGGATCAAGACGGCGGTGATGGAGACGTTCAAGACGACGTATCCGTACGCAAAGACGGCGTGGCAGTTGTGGTTGCTCACGTACAACGTGCGGTATTTGTTCGACAAGACCCCCTACTGGCGTCCATGGTTCTCGCTCATGCGAATCGACGTCCGACGAGTCGGGCCCAACGATGGTCCTCGCAAACCGCTCGTACCCCGGAAGTTTCCCAGCCTCATTCGTCAACCGGCCCGCTTCTTTGCCATGGTCTTGCGTCTCGCTCCGGGCGTCGGCTTCGAGGCGCTCAAATACGGCCTGCCCGCAAGCATCTTCTTCTTCAAGTTCCTCGAGTGGTGGTATGGTGCCGACAACCCACGCCGGCGTCGCAACACACCCTCGTCCAATGAAGAAGGCTCCACACAGTCGCTCGATCCCCCTGCACCCCTGCTTCCCGATCTCAAAGGGTTGCTGGCAACAGAGGCTGAGCAGGAGTACAAGCTGCCACACATCTACACGCTCTCAGGCAAACTCCTCGACGAGGTTGAAAATGGAGGCGATGCAAAGCCGAGGATGACGAAAGGAGGGAGGAAGCTCATCCACAACTCGTGCCCGCTCTGCGGGGCTATGCCGATCAACAATCCGGCGGTGCTCCCCTCGGGCTACGTCTTCTGCTACACGTGCGCGTTCAACTACGTCCAAACCCACGCGCGCTGTCCTCTCACCTCGATCTCGATCCCGGACCGAACCGATGCTCTGCGCAAAGTGCTCGGCTAAAACCCCCACACTCTGCGTATCAATGTCAATGCTAAACGGGAGAATGCATTTTGCAAGTCGTGTGGTGATTAGATGCGCTCGAAAAAGTAGACGTACGCCTGCTGGCTGAGCCCCTTGACGCCTACATCCTCGTCGCCCTCTTTGGCAGCGGACGAAAGCGGGGCGCGCACCACCTTTTCGTCGTTAAAGAACGTCCAGTCCTGGTCGTGGCGCACATGCGCGACGTAGTGGCCGCTGTGCACACTGGGGCCCTTGTGGCTGATGAAGCTCTTGATCGCATACTTTGCCGGCAGATGCGCGGATCCAGGCACCACGCTCGACTCGCCCGACGTCTCACCCACCGTCTCTGCGGGTGCTGCATCTTCACCGGCATCGTCCGGATTCTCAAACAGCCACGCGACGGCGATCTCGGCATTGCCATTGTTGATGCGCAGCGCCTTGCGTGCCTGGTTGCGCGTAAAGCCCATCTCCTCGAGCATCGAGGTATCCGGCCCACCCGCTGACGGAGCGTCACCACTCGGGGCCGCGCCAAAGTCGATGGGCTCGTCGATATCCGCATCCTCCATGTGCGCAAAGAGCCAGTTCATCGCGCCCTCGGCATCGCCCATGCCTGTGGCGAGCAGCGCCTTCTTGCACCGGATGTCGGGAAAGCCCATGCTGGTGAGCTGCGACATGACCCCCGCGTCCCACTCTGGCTCGCTGGCCCCGGCCTCTGCAGGAGCCGCATCGCCCTCGGGCAGCTCCTCTTCGTCCGGCTGCTTGCCGCGTCCGAGGTAGCGGTCGAGATCCAGCGGTGCGTCGATGGGCACAACAATCGGCACGGCAACCTTCTGAGGCACCCAGTTGAGCAGCTGGAACCGACGCACCTGCAGCGCCAGCACGTGCGGGAACGTGGTGAACAGCGTCCGCTTTGTCGCGGTCACCTTCTTGGCGCACGACGGGCAGTTGTACTCGAGCTCCTCGGGCGCAGTGAAGATGTCGAGGCACTCGGTCAAGCTCACCGGCTCGTACTCGACCGTCGCAGCGCTCGAGGCGGGTGCGGCATGCACGCCCTCCGCCGGCTGCTTACCCGAGCCTTCTGCCTGCACCGGCTTGGGTCGGATGGGAACCGGCAAGCTGAGGCCGGCGTCTTGACGCTCGACGCTGTAACGCACCTTGTGACACTCGTTGCACTGCAGCCTCTGCTCGAGCCCGAACCCAAACACGTCCGTCGGATCCTCGGTCGGCGCAGCAGCAGCCAGCTTGCGGTTCTCCTTCTGCACGACGCCCACGAGATACTTGAAGAACTCGTCGGCATCCTGCTGCCTCATGGTCGAGAACTCCTCGTGCCCCTTACCCACGAGCGCCTTGAACATGCTCGGCCGCACTCCGTGCTGGAAGAGCGCCTGCTGCTGCTGCTGCTCCCCCTCGGCGGGTGTCCATCCCAAACTAGACTCCTGCTCCGGCTCGCGCGGACGAGAGTAGCGACCAGACAACAGTCCATCTGCGATCTTGGTGATCTGGCACTCGAAGCAGCTCGCGGGCTGCTGGGTGCACGTGAGCGTGTGCGGGCGGTACGCCTCTCCGTAGCGCTTCTGAAATGCCGGCAGCGCAAACAGGCTCTGGAGCACCGACGCCATGTAGCAGCTGTTGCCGAGGTTGCGGATGCCCGTCAACCCGGCCCCAAAGATGGGCTCGAGCATCTTGCCGTCGTCGCCGGTCATGTTGAAATCGAATCGGAGGTTCTGCTCGATCTGCAGCTCCGTCATGCTCTTCTCGGTCTTGGAGAGGTCCATGACGTCGATGCCAAAGTGGGCGAGGTGGCTGGCGAGGTTGGGGTCGAGGCGCGCGTCGTTGCACGCGTAGCAGTAGATGTCGGCGCTGCCTTCGGCCGTGATGGTGCCCTGCTTGACCGAGACCGGATGGCCGCTCTCCTCAAAGTGCGACAGGCCGTGGCTGTTGCCGCCCACGCCTCCGAACTGGGCACGCCCGCAGCCGAGATGGCCGCACGTCAGACAGAGCCAGAGGTTCGAGGTGAGCTCGCACTTGCCACACGAGGCGAGACCCGAAGGCTCGAGCTTGACGCGCTCGCCCGGCTGCACCAGCTCGCGCGTATGCTGGCACGCCACAATCTCTTCCTCCCATGCCTTGACCTCGGACTGCTGCGCGGAGGACATGGCGGTCATGATTCCGCGGATGACCTCGTCCAGCTTATCCGTCATCGGAAGCTCCTTGCCCGGACCCGCAGGGTCGCAAGCCAAGCACCGCGGCACCGTCACATAGTCGTACTTGTCCGCATCCGATTCGGCCGCAATCGCGAGCTTCTTGGGCACCGACGGCTGATCCCCATCTGCACGCACGGGCGCAGGCTTACGAACGCGGCGAATGTTGACTACGAGCGGATGCTGCGCCTTTTCAAAGTGCAGCCTCGAGTGTTCGCGGTCGCCGTTGCGCGTGCATGCTCCGTTGAAGCAGAGCAGACAGACATCGACTCCATTCGGTCCGTCCTGGTCGTCGAAGCAGAGCGTGCACTCCTCCTTGTGCACGTGTTGGGAGGGCCGCGGTGGAGCGAGGGCCGTGAAGGCGGCGCTGAGGTGTGGGCACGCCATGTCGGAAGCGTGGGATTGCGTGGTGGTGTTGCCTTGCCTGGATGACGAGGTGGGAGACGGCGATCGCGACCGCTTCATCGAGGTGAGCTGGTGTGGTGGTGGGAGGTCAAAGAGCTCAGCGGGCTCAGTGGTTGCGCATAAGAATTTCCAACTGCTCCGTGCACGCTCAGCCAACGCATTCGCGGGTTTTTTGGAGCGAGCAAGGTGGAGGCGAGGCCTGGCAGACGTGGCGCCTCAGCAGCGTTCTCCACTCCGAAAGCGCACACATGCGTGCACACGACATCCCTGCGTCTCTCACTCCCCGCCATGACTCGGTCACGGCATATCGCGGCACACTACAGCCATGCACATCAGCAGAGCTGCAAGATGCACCCGAATGGGCGCTGGAGATGAACCATGAAGATGAAGTACAAGCTGCGTTATTTAAAAGTACAAAGGGACCCGGGAAGGGAGACCAACGAAAAGCCTAGTCATAGGTGGTGCGATCGCGCAAACGCATCTGGCGCAATCCTCCTCGCCAGAACCAGCTCGAGTCTTGACCATCCTCGTCGTCGCTGCCATCGTTTCTCCTGCTGCGAGAGGTAGAGCGATGGGACGGACGCGTGTTGGCAGGGCGGGCTGAAGCCGCAGTTGCGGAAGAGGGATCATCGACATCCTCCCACTCGTCGTCTCTGTGGCCTCTCGCTGCAGGTCGGGATGGATCCGCCGCACGCGTGCCCTCGGAGGCACGTGAACGTTCCTGCGAGCCGGCTCTAGGTGCGGCTGTGTGAATCGAAGAGGCCCTGGCGGTTGCGTTGGCGGGAGGCCCCGATCCACGCCTAGATGAAGTGCCAGGCGAGACCGACCTGGCATCGATGCGACGCAGGGCTCGATGGAGCGACGTCTGGCTCTCGGCAGAGCTGCCCTGGCCGCGCGTCGACATGGAGTCGTCATCGTCGTCGTCATCCTCATTGATCATCGCGGCGTTGCGGTGCGCTGGAAGCGAAATGGAATTGCGCGCCTGGGCCGAGCCCCGCCTCTGCTGGATGGAAGCGGCATCGGCTCCGAGGCTCCTGGCGCCCTTGGAAGCGCGCAGTGACGAGGTGGCCGACAGCGTCTTGCCGTCGTGAGTAGGTCTCGTACCTAGCGAAGCCGAACGACCGACTCCGGCCGAGAGCTCGGGCAGGCCGCCCATGTCGAGATTGCTGTCCATACCCGTACGTGACGAGGCGGGACGGTCGAACATCATGTGGCGCAGACCAGGACCCGTGACTCGCGACGAGTTGAGCACCTGCTCGCGCAGAGCCGACTGCTCGTGTGCGGCTCGTCTCGCGGCAGCCATGTGTGCGAGGCGAAGTCGACGGAAGCGCGCCTTGATGAAGTTGGGCTGGTGGTCCATGAAACGCTGCGCGGCGGTCGAGACCCAGCCGGGCGCCGAGGAGGCGGTCGGATTGGTGTCGCTCGATCCGGATCCGGTGCCGGCCGTGGTTCTTCCGTCGTCCATGGCAGCATTGGCATCCTCTTCGTGCTCTTGGACGGCGTCGACGTCGTCGTCGTCGACGTCGTCTTGATCGCCATCGCGGGCGTCGTGGACGGCAACATCGGTGAGAGCTGGGCCATCGGCAGCGTCTTGGTCTTGCGAGCCTCTCCTTGCATCCGCGGACGCCACACGAATCTGGCTGAGCTCGATGTTATCGGCGGAGTGGGCGTGATCGGCACCGAGCTGGGTATCGGCCGCATCGCCTGGCTGACCCGATGTGGGCTGACGACGAAGACGGCGGGTGAGTGTGCTGGATGCGGTTGGGTCTCCGACGAGGCGATCCTTGATGCGACGGAAGCCGTTGAGACCGGGGATGGAGCTGGAATCGTACTGGGAGCTGTGTGCCTCTGCATTTGCGACCTCGGCGGCGGTGTCTTGGAGGGCGAGCTTCTGCTTTTGCTTTTCGAGCTTTCTACGCCGACGCTCCTCGCGCTTGCGCTTGCGCTCGAGGCGCTCCTGACGATCTTCGACCTCACCGATGCCCATGCCGCTGCTGACCCACCACCAGAAGCCGAGCCAGCTCTGCCAGATGGTGAGCGTCCAGCAGACGTTGGGGAGCCACCAGAGACGGTCGTACTTGATCTCGGTGAAGCTGATGGCGGTGTTGATGAGAGCGAGACCGACGGAGCCGCCACCGAAAGCGGCGGTGCCACCTCCTGCGCGCCATGCACGCCTGCGGTTGACGAGGAGACCCCATATGAGGAGGGCGGTGGTGTAGAGGAGGGTGAGGGTGGAGTTGCAGATGTTGCGGATGGCGTCGCCGAGGTCGTTTGTCTTTGCGTCCGAGTCGTCTGCGAGGCCAGTGAACTCCATGCCAGAGTTGATGATGGCCAAGGGGCCGAGCATCCAGAGGATGAGGCGAGCCTCGAGAGCGGAGGGGAAGAGGAGGGTGAGGAACTGGATGTGGGTGATGTGGATGAGTGCGGTGGTGATGGCGCGCATGAGGAGGAAGAAGACTTCCTGGAGCTTTGTCCACGAGTCGTCGCCGGGCGGAAGCTGGATGCCGATGTAGGGGAACATGAAGGGATAGCGCTTTGATTCGTCTTCGAGGTTGCTTAATACGATGTGAAGGGTGACGCTGAGGCTGAGGAGGAGCATGACGGAGCTGGAGATCTGGAGGTAGAAGTTTTTGCGGCTGAGGGGAAAGTGGTACTGTACGGTGAAGAGGAGGTGGATGAGGAGTACGGAGATGAGCGCGATGTTGATGCCGTCGACGACGATCTGGGCGGGCATGCTGAATGCGAAGTCGGGCATGAGGGCGAGCAGCGGGTCGCCGGAGCTTGTGGGCGGTGGTTGACCGTCGATGGTGATGGCTGCAGTTGGTAGCTCGGAGTAAGTGGCGGTGGCTGAGGTTGTGGTGGGCGTGGAAGCTTGGCGCGCGTAGAGACGCTGCTGAGCGGCGCCGCGAGGTAGCCATGCTGTGTCGTCTTGGCGGCTGTCGAGCGAAGGACGACTGGCCGAGACTGCAGAGACGTGGAGCAGCATGACGAGGAGCAAGACGCCAGCTACGAGGCGCAGAAGGCCTGAAGCGGTTGCAGGACGCCTCATGGCTGGGCGGTCTGATGGCCCGAACCGGGACGCGAAGGCGTTATGCGAGTAGCAGCAGGCGAAGTGTCGGACGGATGGTATGGTGAGCGCTAGGAGGCAGACATGTTGTCCTCAAGATGGATGGAGTCACAGCGGAGGCTGCTTGGTGCTGTCGATAGTGTTGCCAGTAGAGTGCTGCTCTTGTAGCTGGTGGAGGGTGAGAGATAGAGAGAGTGTGTGGTGCCAAGACCGGATGAGCAGCAGCCAAGAGCGAGGCTGAATTCGAGCTACAGCAGCCAGTCGTGCCACTTTGGCCCTTTCGCCCTTTCGCTGCCGAGGCGGACTCAGCTCCTTGACCTGGGGTTGGATTTTAGCTATCGATGTTACGCCGTCACCCTAACAGCTACCATTTTTTTTGCCCCGCCCGTGTCTCGAATTCTGCGGACCTCTGTTGCGGCTGAGCGTGGGATCAGTCGAGTTGTGGGCCGAGGCGCGGCGTGGGACGCAGTTTTTTCTCGGATCGTGGGAATCGGACAGCACTGGCGCTCTGTGTGGTCTGGGAGTCTATGTAGCGCGCTCTCTCCTCAGTCACCACCGAGGGCATTCGGCCAGAGTCGAGCGCTCGATAGCTGTGTGGACCGCCGCACGTTCGTTGCCCTTGACCCGACTCCCGCGTCCAGAGAGCGAGGTATCGGCTGTGGTCCCTTTCCTTCTTCCCATCCACATCCTTCCCATCCTCTTGACGGCGCCTCTTTCCTCATTCTCATCCTTGTAGTCGCTCCTTGCATCCACAATCGCTAGCAAGAGCTCGTCCGCAGCTTCGCTCACCGCACTCACCGCGCACAGCGCCCCATTAGCCCACCAGCCCCTGCCGCACTCGCTTTCCATCCGTGGCTCGATCGCGTTTCTCACGCGTCGTCCGCCTCCAACTTCATCTCTGGATCATCATGGACGGCAGCCACGAACACCACGACGCTCCACCGTCTGCGTACGACGATCCCCACCATTCGCACCCTCCTGCCAAGCACGAGCACGACCACGAACACGGGCATGAGCACGAGCACGAGCACGGACACAACGACCACGACCACTCTTCGCACTACCAGCCCCCACCCTCCTACTCTTCATCGTCCATGAGCTTCAGCACGCCCGTCCGCTCCTCCCATGCAGAGGCTCAAGCCGCACTCGAGGCCGTCGCCGCCGCCGCAAGCGCTGGCAAGATCCAGATGACGCCAGACCACAACTCCTCCTCCACCGGCTCCAACAGCTACATGACCACCCCCGCAACTGCCGCCGCCGCCGCCGCCGCTGCCGCTGCAGCTGCAGCTGCCGCCGTATCGGGCTCCGAACCCGCTTCACCCGGCAATCCATCCTCGCCCTTTGGCACCCATCTCGGTCGCAACAAGGCGTGCCAGAGCTGTCGCGCCCGCAAGCTCAAGTGCGACGGCCAGAAGCCCGTCTGCGGTCAGTGCGCCAAAGGCTGGCAGATCAAGTTCCGCATGGCTCAGAACAAGGCCAAGAACAAGAAGAAGGCTCAGGACCCCGCCGTCCGCGCAGAGCTCGAAAGCCTCCCCGAAACCATGCCTCCGTGCGTCTACCTCCCCATCACCCAACGCACCTCCAGCCGCTCCGCACGCCCCTCCCTCTCGGGCCAGGATCCGGACAGCTCCGTCGCGCCAGATACCCCGCAGCCCTCCGGCGCTGCCCCGCCCATGGACGCATCGCCCATGCCGGCAGCCGCCAAGAAGCGCAAACGCGCCGACGACGCCTCCGACGAACACGTGCTACAGATGCAGCAGGAGATCCACCACCTCAAGCAGCGCCTCGCACAGGTCACCGGCGTCTTTAACGGCGCTCAACAGCCCCTCGATCCTCAGCAGCAGGGCAATCACCCTTCCGGCCGCCATCCCTCCAAGGATGAGCTCGCCATCGCTCATATGCTCGCCACCAGCATGCCCTCGGGCGAAGGGCCTTCGAGCGGTCCGGGTCTGCCTTTGACCTCTTCGTTCGACTACCAGCAAGCCGTGGCGGCGGTGGCTGCCAACGGCGGCCTCGGTGCAGCCGACGGCGCCAGCTTCGATGTGCTGGATCCCGCCCTGAGCGCACCCACCGCTCCGCTCCCTGGCACCGCCGCAGCCGCCTACCCGCATGCCCATGCCGCCGACGCACGCACCGATCCGCGCAGCGCCGCACACAAGCACGCCAAGGTCACCGCCGTGCAGGACGAGATGGACGAAGACGACCTCGCCAATCCGCTGCTCGAGCTCATGGTCACCAGCTGGCCCGCCGACTTCCCGCCGCCCAACCTCGTCAACCAGCTCGTCTCCACCTACTTTGAGAGGACCACCGCACAGTCGCTCTTCCTCCATCCGTCTCGCTTCATGGAGAACCTCTCGCACGGCCCCCAGCATCCTCGCTTCCCCAGCTTCGGCCTCCTCCACGGCATCTTTGCCATGGCCTATCCGCGCCTCCACGACTCCGAGGTGCACAGCGACACGTCGGGCCAAAACATCTTCCTCGGCGCCGCCACGGGCGAAAAGCTCGCGAGTCTGCAGGCAGCCGCCTCCTTCCACGCCAAAAAGGCAAAGCACCTCGGCGATCAGGCGTGCTCCCAGGGCAGGTTCGAGGAGGCTGCGCAGATCCAGGCGCTCCTGTGCGCATACTACTACCTCAACGATCGCTCCATCGAGGCGTGGTTCTCCGCAGGCAACAGCTGCTCGCTCCTCAAGGGCATGGAGCTCAACCGGCTGCCGCCCATCAAGTCGTACGCCTCCAACTACACCGCGCCCGGCAGGAATCAGCCCAAGCCCGCCGTGTATCGCGCCGTGGTCAAGGCGCCCGCCGCCACGCCGCTCGAGCACGAGGAGCGCATCCGCCTCTTCTGGAACTGCTTCTACAGCGACCGCGCCGCGTGCTCCTCGACGCACTGGGCGGCGAGCATCGACGACCTCGACATCAAGACCGAGCTGCCCGGTGCGTTTGACGACTTTATCAACGGCTCCTCCGACCTCGTCTATCGCCCCAGGCAGACGCTCGAGTCGCCCGACCTCTTCACCGACGGCCACTACGACCCGGCCATCCTGCATCTCAAGGCGGCGATCCTGCATTCCAAGTGCGTGAGCCACATGTCGAGGCTGCCCATCGATGCGAGCGTGCACGACGTGCTCAGTCCGGACTTTTACAAGCTCGACGGCTGGGTGACGGCGCTGCTGCAGAGCGTGCCGGGCAAGTGGCGCGATCTGGCATCGTTTGATGCGACGCTGCGTGCGTCGTCCGGACACGACGAGATGCCGTATCTGAGCGATGGCGTCAACTACCGGCCGCAGAAGCAGATCAGTCTCATGACGAACCAGCTGGTGCTGGCGCATGCGCTCATGTACGGCAGCTGCATCTCGCTGCACGAGCCCGTGGCGCACCGCATGCCCGACTCGGCGCGCAAGTCGGCGCAGGCGGCACAGAGCATCATCAAGATCCTCAAGACGTTTATCGCGGCGAGGGTGGAGCTGCTCCAGGTGAGCTCGCTCATGACGCTCATGATTGTGCTGGCGGCGCGCTCGGTGACGCGCCAGTACAAGAAGATGCGGCGCGAGGCGGGCAGCACGTACGTGCGGCTGCGCAAGACGCAGCCGGAGCTGGCGCAGCGCGTGGCCGAGGCGGGCTATGCGGCGGGCGGCATGTCGGCTGCATCGCCGGCGTCGAGCAGCTCGCGCGGTGCCACGTACAATGCGCTGGGCATGGGCCTGGACACTTCGTCGTCCGATCTGGCGGGCGAAGACGAGGCGGTGGACAGCAACATCGCCACATCCGAGATCAACGAGAGTCTCGAGGAGGAGCTCGAGTTTGCGCTCGATGTCGATCCGGCGCTGCGTGCGCAGATCGATCCCGAGGGACAGCTGGCGTCGCTGCGCGACGATCTCGAACTCATCTTCTGGAGCCTGGTCAAGTACGGTCAGATGTATCCGCTCGGTGTGGGGCAGGCGAAAGTGGTGGCTCAGCTGCTGGGCAAGGACTACTCGAGCGAGCTCGAGCAGGCGGGGCTGTTCAGTCGGTCGGGAGGACCGAGTGTTGCGGGCAGCGCGAGCGATGTTGGTAGCTGGGCCGAGAAGAGTCCGGCGCAGTTTGCGCAGCCCATGCGACCGCCTGCTGCGCCGCAAGCTGCACCTCCGCCGGTTCCGCAGCAGGGGTATGGAGGGGCAGCGCCTGGATTTGCACGCGCGCCCGTGCAGGGTGCGCAGCCGTCGCTCTTCCATCCCACCGAAGGCGGGTATAGGCTCGGAAGCTTTTACCTCGACCGACCCCAGGTGTCGGACTACTACCCTGCGCACGCGGCGCACTTTGCTCCCACGCACAAGTAGGTTCTGTGCATGTTCATGTTTTTGTAATGGCATTTTTGGTTTGGGAAGTTTTCTAGATGGATGACCAGAGGACTTGGGGGGGTAGGGGGAAGGAGAGGCAGTACATCTGTTTATTGGGTGCAACGTCTCGGACGTAGTGCACCTCGAGGCCGGGGGTGTGAATCCCTTGATCGAGGTGTTGCCACTGTTGATTGACGACTGTCATGAATGCTTCCTGTGTGTTTGCGTTTGTGTAGAGGTTGTAGTTGGGATGGGAGGCGATGTATGTTGCAGTTGCTGCGGGGGATTTGCGCAGGGCAGCAAGGGTTTGAGGAGGCGGTGCGATTGGTTTGCACCGCAGTCGATGTTCGCTATCGGATATGCCCAGTGCGGCATTGGCGCGCGTGAGGATATCGCGTGCGGGTTGGAAGGGATCCTTGCTGAAACAGTGTACATGCACCATGGGCACATTGGTCATCGAACCATCCCCACTCGCGCTTCTCCTTTCCACCTCCGCCTTGACCGCCTCAACCCCCACACTGGCTGCAAGGTGAGTGTAGGCACCACGGAAGGCGTCGAGAAACTCCAGTGCCGTGGCGGGGAGGTTCATGACGAAATGATCAACCAAAAGACGAGGTTCCCACCGCTCCACATCGGGAAGGCTGGCTACAACAGCATTGTCCACCGCAAGGCGCGACGTGGCTTCCTCGAGCTCGCCGAGGGTTTTGGAGGCAGCACGTGCAGCGTGTGCATCGCGCAGCTTCTTGGCCCTCTCCTTGGCTGCCTTTCGCACCGACTCGCGCAGGCGCTCATCATCCGCCTCGCTATCCTGTGCGTCGTAACCCTTCGGTCGGCCACGGAAAGCTCGCTTCCACGTCTCGACCACCGCCCAACGCACGAACTCGCGTCCATCCATACATGTCGCCACCAACCCCCCATCCGCCCTGCTTTCATCCATCCCGACCTTGTTGATCTTGGCGTTCCTTACGAGGCTTTCGTGACTGCTGGGATTCAGATCATTCGCCAGCACCCATGCACCCCTCTTTGCAGCTGGTACCGCAAAAGGTCCTACGCCCGCCATGACATCCGCAAGCACCTGGTTGGGTCGACACCGCTTGATGAGGCGCATGTGCTCGGCGTGCAGCCTTGAGTTCCAGTAGACGCTGCGAAAGTCGAACTCGAACGTGCACTCGCTCTCGCTCACGCTGGCGGTGTACTGGGCCTGGCCCGCCAGCAGCTCCATCTTGAAGAAGCGGAACTCGGTATCGATGGTGTCGAGCTTATTCACCACTGTGCGCAGCGAGCCTGCGTGCTTGGACAGAATCACGTGGCCCACCAGAAAGCGGAACGGCAGATAGATGTCGAGCAGGTTGAGGTGCGCAATGTGGCCAACGATCGTGAACCCAGAAGGAACACCTTCTGCCGCTACGATTTGCGTGGGGAGGAGAGCCTCAAGCACCTGATCGGACGACAGATGGTCGTACCCAAGTTCGAGCGGTACATCACCCACCAGCTCGAAGTCGTGCTTCGCCACGAGCTCGAGCACAGCGGGCGGAGTGGGCGACGAAGAGGGCACGTCGAGAAGAACGATTCGGTGGGCAGGATCGCCGTTCGGATGCGGCTGGACATATCGTACACCCGCAGCGTTGAAGAGGTGCGGAAGCATGCGGTCATCCTTGGTCACGAGCGGCAGCTGTCGCCCCGGCAGCCCGATAGCCTGGAGATGCAGCTTGGTGGTGAATTGAGGCTTGAGCTGTTCAAGCAGCTTCTCGGCGTCCTGCATCGTCTGCAGCTGTAGCTCATCTCCGCGCAGCCGCGGCACGCTAGCTGGCGCAGACACGGTCATCTTGCTCTGCCGCATCGCCGTGCGTGTTGTGCTCATGGAGGCCGACATGCTGCGGCGCGCCAAGGGATGGGTGGTGCCGCTGGGTGCCAGGCGACGAGCGAGGTGGTTGGAGAAAAGCTGGATAGAGGCGGAAGCAAGGGCGTTGCGACGGATGATGGGGAGTACGCGGCTCCGTGCGAGCATGTAGGGTTGCACACGGCGCAGAGTGTGTACCGAACCGATACGAGACAAGGATTGAGAAGGTTGAGAAGATCGAAGAGCGGAAAGGAACGAGCGCCTTTTTTGCGGCCAACATTTTTGGCCGGAAGAAGAGTTGGCGCTTGACGAATTCCGACTTCCGGATTGCACACTCTGCTGCCTCCACAAGCGAGCGCTCAACATTGACGCACCGAGCCATTGCATGTTGTACATTCTTCGATTCGCTGCCCGAAAGAGCACATCTCACTCGTCCAAATCGAGGTCGAGTTCGGGTGTCCACAGCACGAGCGTGTTGGAGAACATGTACCTGCTAAACACGAGGTACAAATACCGGAACCAGACGAGCTGCGACTTGTGCTGGAGCATGGCGTGGACGGCGTTGATGTACTGGGTCGGGCTTGCGAGCGAATGGATCTCGGTCGCGGGATTGTAGCGTGCGCTGGAATGTGTGGGCAGCTTGTTGCCCGAGGGAGCGAGGGGCGGGTGGCCCGAGTAGGTGATGGTCTCCCACACAGCAAAGGGGACCGAGTTGTACTTTTCCCACACCTCGAGCGAGGGCAGCACGTACAGCGGCAGATTGCGCTGGACGGCCAGGTCGCGCGTGCCGTTGTACGCGGCGATGTGGTTGAGGTGACTCGACACGCCGCGTTTGTCGAAGGTGATGAGCGCATCGACGGGGCGTGTCGCTTCGAGCTCCTCGATGTGTTTAGCGACCACCGCGGCGACGTGCTCATTGGGCCATACTGCATCCATCGAGTCGTGAAGCCGCACGTCGTCGAGATACTTGACTCTCGCAGCTGGCAGACCGAGCGTGCTGTAGCTGGCAAAGAGCTCTTCGGCGCGCTGGCTGCCTCGGCCCTGGGCATTGCCGGTGGACAGGCAGAGTGCCGAGACGACGCTTCCTGCTGCGGTGAGCGCCTGGATGGCTGGAGCGAAGAACATGGCCTCGTCGTCGGGATGCGCAGTGACGAGCAGCGCCGAAGAGGGCAGGACGCGCGTCGTGTCATCGGGAGTGAAGCTCTTGTCGCTCATCTGGTAGCGTAGGCCTGCGATCATGAACTGCACCAGCACGGAGCCGACGAGGAGCACGACGAAGAACTGCGCGCGCGGGATGGCCATGCGCACCGCATGGATGGGGTTGAACGCCGCGTCGGCCATGATTGCGGATGGATCCAAAGGGGCCAAGCCTGCGTGGGAGACGATGGTGGCAGGGACAAGCGCGGCGGGTGCGGAAGGTGCGGAAAGAGGACCCTGGAAGGAATCGCTCATGCAGCTCTTGGAAAACGTGCGCTCGGGATTGATTTTTCGCGCCAGACTTCTCTAACAAGTAGCGGTCTAACACTGAGTAGAATTTTCTTCACCCGGCATCTCGACAAGCATCTCGCTACGCAGACGGGGCTTGGTTGCCGTGTCTGCAGTTTGGGCCAGAGAGACAGTGCAAGTCGCATCTGTTGTTGCGAGAATCGCTTGCAAAAGACGCCGAGATGGCAGCCGCAATCCGACGCATCGATAGCTCGCTTGGCGATTTGGCGATTCTGTTTGTTCGCCAGAAGGGCGACTCGCATGTGCGGTTGGAAGCAGCCGTCTTTTTTTGCATGAAAAGAATTTTTGACTGCACCACCCAGCGCAATCGTAGCCATGCACGGCGCTTCCGACGCAGAGGTGGCGCTGCATCCAGCTCGATCGGAAGCCTACCGGCGCGCTTGGACCAACGCATACAGTAGAGTCGACAAAGAGCAAAGGTTGGCGAGAGAGTCCAGTGACAGAGCGGCTCCCACGGCGAGGCAGGCGGACTGGTGCACCTGTCAAAGTGGCCAGTGGCGCGCTCGCTTAGGCAGCGGGTGCGTGTCAAGTGTGTGTGTGTTTCAGCGACGTTTTCCCCTTCTTCCCCGCCTCGACTCGCTCGCTTTCAAGGCGCATGGCCACAGCGGAAAAACGAGTCCAGAATTCCCAGACAGGAAAGATCTGGAACCGCAAAGCTCGTTGCGCTTCATGCACGTCCAGCTCCCCGTTCCATCGCTCCTCCCGCAACCTGAGACACGCTCACAGTCCAGTCCACGGCAGCGGCCGAGTAAGGCTGCTGCAGCTCTTGCATCCACCAGAAAATTGAATCGTATGCGTTCCAGCCAGTGGCGTACTCCCCTCCTACGCTCCGCAGCTCGACCGGCAAAATTCATTTTGGCAACGGCTTCCGGCTTCGAGACCCTCGTCGTCATGCTTGACGCTGCTGCTGCTGCTGCTGCATGACAGCACTCCGACTCACCAGACCATGTCAGCTGCGCAAATGAAAAGGGAAAAAAAGGTCTCGATAGCCGAACCTCTCCCCGTCCCGACCGTTCCGCTCCGCTGCTGCCTCCTGAACCCCTGCTCGGCCAACTATCTCTCCCTCTCTCACACGCTTCTGCCCACCGCTCTGCCATCGTGGGCGTCGCAACGCTCCGCCTCTGCCTCAGCCACGCAGCAAATAAAACGGCGTTGTTCGTGACCACCCCCCGCGCGCCACCCCCTTCCCTCTTGCACTCGATCGCAATCCCCATTGCACGGCAACCTCGGCGGTGCACCCGCCCCTGCATCACCTCATCTCTCCGCTGCTTGGCAACCTCCGAACTCCATTTGACAGCGCTAGCCACGGCTCCGCAACCTTCTTGGCTCGAGAGAACAAAACCAAAACCTTCCTTCCTCCTGCACAATAAAAGGGCCCGAGCTCGTCTCCCACAGTTTCTCATTGGGCTCGAGCCACTCCTCGGCCTCATATCGCGCAGCGCTACCATCGCTAGTCCTTCTTAAGAAGCCACTTGGCGTCCTCGACGGCCCCGGCTCGCACCGACCTTTCGTCAACGACGCTAGAAGCGCGGCTACAGAGCCCCGTGCCCACAAACAAACGCATACATCCGTTTTCCACTCGCAAGCCAACATGTCCGAGCTCAACAACGATCCCCTCGCAGGCGCCGCCACCGAGGCAGCTGGTGCAAGTGTCGCGCCCGCAAAGATCGTGACCGCACGCAAGATCTCGCGTGGAACCGCGCATGCGGCTCCCGTCAGGCACTACCGCTCCAACTCCAAGTCCAATGCTTGCCAGCACACCGCGGCCGAAGAGGCGGGTGCAGGCGCGCTCACCGACTCGCCTCGCGTGCTGCCCTCGCCCGTGCCTCCTCCCGCTTCGGCGCTCCCACCCACGCCCACCCTCGCCTCGGCCGCATCGCCCGCCTCCAACAGAAGCACCAGCCGCACCAGCCGCACCAGCTCGTTCGCCTCCCCTAGCCTCCTGTCCAAGAGCATCCGCAAGACGCTCCGCCACCTCAGCGCAAGCCTCACCCCGCAGGAGCGCATCGAACTCGTCCATAAGATCAACGCCGACCTGCGTCCTCCGCACACCTCGACCGTCGTTCTTCCCTTTTCTCGCGCGCCTCGTTCCGCTACTCCTTCCCCTCAATCGCATCCCACGATCGCGGTCAAGATGGACTCGTCCGCCTCGCACGCCTCCGAGGACAAGCGCAGCAGCTCGTCGTCCAGCTACGTCTCGAGCAGCGACGATGCAATTCCCATCCATCCGTCCGAGCTCCGCAAGACTGCCGCCGCTGGTGATGATTCGCTGACGCCGAGTGCGGCGCTCGAGAGCCTGCGCGTGCTGGAACACAGCTTTGAAAAGTCGGCGCCCAACTCGCCCATGGATGCCGCCTTTACCAAGGACTCGGACCACTCGCAGTCCACCGTGGTCACTTCACCCAAGGTCAAATTAGGCGCTGAGGCTGCTTCGCCGCCGTCGCACAAGCGCAACAGCTCGTACCGCAAATCCGTGCCTACGCTCGACGAGCTCCAAGGTGGCACCAAGCGCGGCGTCGTGTCGAGCGATGGCAGCCGTCCCGGTTCTTCGATCGCCTCGTCCGAACGCGTGCCCAGCCCGACGAGCGCCACCACCGAGACGCCCAGCTGGATCTCGTCGCTCACCACGCTCGAGGCGATCCGCGTGCTGGCGTTCCAGCAGGCGGTGAACGAGCCTACCAGCCCGTATGCTGCCACCGCGCCGGCGGCTGAGGCGGCTGCATCGCATGAAGAGGTCATGGCACTGCGCTACTCGCTCTCGTTCTCGCTCTCGCGCGCCGACAAGCTCGCAGAGTCGCTCCAACGCGCCAACGAGGACAAGCTCAAGCTCGAGACCGAGCTCGAGATCTTGCGACGCAATGTGCTGTCCATGCTCGGTAGCAGGAACATGTTTTCCAGCCCTGTTGCGTCGCCGTCGCTGCCTGGGTACGAGAGCGCAGGTAGGCCGTTGGCACGCGACGATATTGTCGAAGAAGAGGCGGATCCGTTCGAGCATGCTCAAGCCAGCAACGCGCCGCCTGCTGCTGCTGCACAGGCCAAGACTACGAGGGTGGCAGCGGCTGTGTCGCGACCTCCTCGCGCGGGTCGGGCGGCCACGGCTACACAATCTGCTGCTCCCGGCCCAGCAGCCGCGGGTGGGGGGGTGAGCATTGCGAGTCTGCGCAAGAAGAACGCTGCCTTGGCTGCAACGGCATCTAGTGCGGCGCAGCGTTACGAGCCGCCTTCGCGCACCACGGCCGACGATTACGAGACCGAAGACGAGGAGGACGAATTCGACATGTATCCGTACGGCGCGCCTCTACGCAAGAAGGCGCTGCCGGAAGTGTCGATGACCGATTTCCTCAATGCGTCGCGCATGTCCAAGACCGAGATCGACCAGCACGATGCACGACGCGAGCTGGAGCGCGACGACCAATCGTCGTACCCTGCTTCCATCGCCTCGCATTCTCCGCTGTACGACTCGCGTGGTGACGCCAACCGACGTGGCTTCTTCAAGGGCATCACCAAACTCGTCGATGACAGAAGCAAGAGGCTCTCGAGAAGGACGAGTCTGGCATCGAAGCCCAGCATTGGGTCGATTGGCGCCCCGCTAATGGGGAGGACTGCTTCGGGGTACGATATGAACAAGCGCAACAATGCGTTTGGTATGCAGTTCGAAGAGCAGAGCATCATCCCCAGCGCAAGGGGCAGGGGCAATATTTCGCTCGATAGCTCGTTGCGCGAAAGCGTCGAGCGTCACTCTCTCCGCGACGCAGGCATCCTCGCCTAAGTTCCCCTCCTTTTTTATCTCACACATTCCCTTGTACTTGCGTTCGTGCACACACAATCAACTTTCATTTCGACCTCTCGTCGCCGCCTGACTGGGCGATGCATGCGCGTTTGTTTGGGTTGCAATCGAGTTTTTTCAGCGAACAAATGAAGGTGTGGTTGGCGAGGATTACTGGGACTATTGGGCGAGATAATACTGCTCTGCCTGTTGGATGCATCGGATGTTTGCGCCGAGCTTGTTGATCGTCTCGATATACTCGTCGTACTCGACGCTGTCATAGACGATTCCACCGCCGGCCTGGAGATAGGCGTATCCGTCCTTGAACGTCATGGTTCGAATGGCGATGCAGACGTCCATTTCGTTGTCGGCAAAGTCGATCCTCCCCACCGCACCCGCATACACGCCGCGCTTCTCCTTCTCCAGCTCGCTCACCAGCTCGATCGCGCGGATCTTGGGCGCTCCGGACACCGTACCCGCCGGGAAAATGGATCGCAGCGCATCAAAGCGACTCTTACCCGCGCGAAGCTGGCCCGTAATGCGAGAGGTCAGATGCATGACGTGCGAAAACTTCTCCACGTTCATAAAGGTCTCCACCTGCGTAGTGGAGGGATCGCATACGCGGTTGATGTCGTTACGCGCCAGATCCACCAACATGACATGCTCGGCTTGGTCCTTGACCGAACCCGCCAGCTGCGCCGCAAGCTCGGCATCCTCTTGATCGCTAGCGCCGCGCTTCACCGTACCCGCAATCGCGTGCACCGCCACCTTGCCCGCCTCAATCTTGCACAGCGTCTCCGGCGAGGCTCCCACCAGCTGGCAGTCGCCGCAGTCGACGTAGAACATGTAGGGCGACGGATTGACCTGGCGAAGATGTCGGTAGCAGTTGAACGCATGCAGCGTGGTCCTGCGCGTGAGGCGCTGCGAGGGCACCGCCTGGATGATATCGCCCTTGACAATGTTCTTGCGCAGCGACGTCACAAAGCCCTCGTATCCGGCCTGGCCTACGTTCGACACGGCCTCCTGGCCCGTAAGGATGGGCGGCTGCTCGGGCAGCGGTGTGCTGGCGCCCGTGAGCACCTTGATGAGGTGCTGGATCTTGTCGTTCGCCTTGGCGTACAGCGCCTCGACATCGGCAGGCGTGGCGTTGCTGTGCTCGGCGGGCAGATGCACGTGGCTGACGCAGCGAACCGTGCTGAAGACGTGGTCAAAGACAATGAGCGAGTCGGCGACCATGAAGACGCTCTCGGGGATGCCGAGAACGTCCTTGAGGTCACGCTTGGTGCGTGGCTCAAAGTACTGCACGCAGTCGTAGCTGATGTAGCCGATCGCACCGCCAGTGAATGTAGGCAGGCCCTGCACGGGGATGTACTTGTACGGGCTCAGCTCCTTCTCGATCACGAGCAGCGGGTCGCCCTCTGCATCGAGCCCCGGTCCGGTGCGGATGATCTTGAGCGGGTCCGAGCCGATGAACGAGTAGCGGCCGATCTTCTCGCCGCCGGTGACCGACTCGAAGAGGAACGAGCGACGCGAGATGTCGGCGCCATTCGAGAGCTTGAGGTATGCAGTGACGGGCGTGAGCAGGTCGGAGGGGAGCGATGTGTAGACGGGGATGATGTTGCCCTTGGGCTCGGGCGAGAGCAGCGCCGCCTGGACTTCGGCCAGCGACGGCTTGAGAGCGTGCTGCATTGCAGAGTCCATGATAGCACAGTTGGGCAGGGGTAAGATGAGCGGAGACAGCTCCAGAAGTCAGCGACATGCGATCCTATATACGTTTGGAGGAAGCCGGCGGGGCGGTGAGGGGCCAACGTACCAGAGCCATGGTTGTGTGCGGATCGTACGAGCGAGTGCAAGCTCGAGCGCTGTTTGGATGAGAGTCAGGAACGACAAGTGCCCAGGGGCGTTGACAACGAGGTTGGTGTGAAGATTAAGTTGGTGGTGCCAAGCCGCGACCGGAGCGGTGGAAATGTTGCAATGCGTGCAGCGCTAGGCGTGGGTATGTGTGCGTATGCGTGTGCGTGTGCGGTTGCTGTGGTTGCGCAGGGCTGGGATGAAAGTGAGTCTTGGCAGCAATGCGTGCGCGCGGATCGGTTGTTGTCGGACACGGAGCAAATAAGATAAGCGGAAGTTGGCGCCAAGGCACAAGGGGGTTGGTGATGGCGAGCCAAACGCAGTGCGATCGAGGTCCGGTCGTGGGGGTGAAGAGCAAGCAAGCAAAGCAGGATAGGATGTCGAAAGTCAGTCGGAACGTCGCCGTGAATCACGAAGCACCGCTCTGGTCAAGCACCCGAAGCGAGTCACTTTTCAAAATCATTTCTCAAAATAATGCACGGCTTGGGCGCGGCAAAGGCACAGCGCAGCGCGGCCCAATTGCATTCAAAATGCCGCCGGGTGGGTTCTTCTTGGATCGCCGATGTCAACCTCGATCAGTTGCCGATAGAAAATATATGGCCCGTCTTCCGAGCTGCCAGGCAATGCAGAATGCAGTCCATTTGAGCTCATGTCAACTTCCGTGCTCCGCATCATCCACCCTCTTCGCACCATCACATCCTCGCTGCTCGACCCGCGCACACCTTCCGCCAATATGGCGCCCTCGCTCAACCTGCCTGCACCCGCCCATGGCACCGACAACACGCTCGCCTCGGCATCCGCTCCCTCCACTTCCAAATTCGCCTCCACCGGCGGCATCATCTACCCGCCCCCCGAGCTGCGCAGGACCATCGACAAGGCAGCCGAGCTCATTGCAAAGAAGGATCCGTCGTTCGAGGCCAACATCAAGACCGCAGAGAGCAACAATCCCAAATTCGCCTTCCTCAAGGAAGATGATGCCTACCACCCCTACTATGCCTCCCGTCGTGATGCCGTCCGCCGCGGCGAGACACTAACGCCCGTTGCTGCTGATGCATCGGACAATGCGTCTCAACTACAGGCACAGTCGGATACAGGACCTTCTGGCTCGACGAATCCTACTGCTTCCTCATCCAGCCAAGCTCCAGCCGAGCCCGAGCCATTCGAGTTCTCGGCAGATCTGCCCAACATCACCGCGGTGGACCTCGATGTGCTCAAGCTCACCGCCCTCTTCACCGCACGCAAAGGTCGCTCTTTTGCCACATCCCTTCTCGCTCGCGAGTCGAAATCGTACCAGTTTGAGTTCCTTCGCCCAAGCCACTCGCTGTTCACCTACTTCAACTACCTCGTCGAGCAGTATCAAAAGGTCATCTCGCCATCGCCAGCGCTTCTCGACCGCGTCAAGCTCGGCGCGTACGGCACAACAGACCCCGAAGCCTTCAGTCAACAACGCTCCAAGCCTGCGCTGGGTGCCGGCAGAGGCGGAGCTCGGCCTGCATTGCTCGAGCAGGTCAAGGCGCGCGCCGAGTGGGAGAAGCACGCGCATGAGCGGCGCAAGAAGCACGACGAGGACGAGGAGAAGCAGCGCCAGGCGTTCAACGAGATCGACTGGCAAGACTTTGTCGTCGTCGGCACCGTGGAGCTCTCGGAGACCGACCAGCACATTGACCTACCCGCACCGCGATCGCTGCGCGAGATGGAGTCCATGACGCTCGCGCAGAAGAAGATGGCCAGCATGATCATGGAGACCACCGACACTGCCGCAGACGAAGACGTGGAGGAGCTCGTCATGCCCGGTCGGCCTTCGTCCTCTGCCGAACCGTCCGCTCCGGTGGTCGAGGAAGTGCAGGCGGGTCGGGGTGGTACGATCAAGGTGCGCAAGGACTATGTTCCGCGCGGACTTGCGTCGCGTGCCAAGCCGAGCGGCAGCGCAGCCATGACCAAGTGTCCCGTGTGCGGCGACGAGGTGGTGATCGACGAGATGGCCGAGCATGTGCGCTTTGAGCTGCTCAACCCGGCGTATCGCGAGCAGCGTCAGCAGCTCGAAGCCAAAAAGGCGCAGCAAGCCACACTCCAGGCAGGTGCCGACCCGACGTACTACCTCAAGCAGCTCGCCTCGGCACGCACCGACGAGGACGAGCAGGCGCGTCTCCAGCGCGAGGCCGAAGAGAGGCGTCTCGCCAAGGAGAAGGAAAAGATCATCTGGGACGGTCATGCCAAGTCGCGCAACGCGGCTCGCGAGATGCTCGCCAAGAACGTCGGGCTCGAAAACGAGATGAACAGGCTCTCGGGAAGGCCTCAGGTGGTTCTGCCCGAGTATGGCCCGAGCATCCCCGGTGCGCAAGGCGCAGAGGCTGATGGCGCGGATCCAAGCGACGACCATCCGATTCAGCTTGCTGACAGCGGAGCCTCGCTTCCCGCTCGACCCACCACGCTCCAAGACGCCGTCCCGGTCAGTGCAGGTGTCAAGCGACCTGCCGAGACAGAGCTGTCGCCACCACCACCGCCGTCTGCGCCGCAAGCTTCCGCAAGCACACTGGCCAAGAAGTCGGATGGCTCGCTGCATCCCGAAAAGACGTGGCTCGAAGCACACGCTCATCCCACCGTGACACTCCGGCTGGCACTTTCCGACGGCAGGGAGGAGGCGTACGAGGCTGCACTCAAATCCACTATTGCCACGCTGCGCGACTACGTGCACCAGGACGTGCTCGGCAGCGCCATCGCAGCCAGCAAGATCAAGATCAAGGTCAACGGTAAGCCCGCCACGCTCAAGCAGACGCTGGCGTATTGGAACCTTACCAACGGCGATACTGTCACTGCTGATGTTGCCAGATAGGCGGCGTGATGCAATGCACAATTCCTAGAAAAAACAGGGTCCTCTTTGTGTGATTTTTTTGGGTGAGCAGAGTTTGACAGCTCGTTGGGACGAGCTTGTGATGGACAAAGGGAGCAGTGGTTGGCGGGCGGAGCTGCCAGCGGTTGAAGGATGGCGGTATGTCGCTGGGCGTATCAGTCTGCATGCACGGCGGCGATCCGAGCGTAGTGTCCCCCGGCTCATCACCCCGCCGGCCCTTTGTCTGCCCTACCCTTTGGCCGTCAAGTCCTGGCTCCGATGAGATGGTATAAATAGACCGAGCTGATGCTGGGGGATCCACTTTGGAAGCCCATCAAGATGTCGCGCGGTTCGTCTCCCACCCCTGGGATCGAGTCTGCTGAACTCGCCCTCACCATGCTTTCGCTCCACCGCCCTTCTGCGCGCACCACGCGCTCAACCCTGTACGGCTCCGACTGGAGCAGCTCCAGCTCCAGCGATGCCGATACCGATAGCGAATCCATCTTTGTACGAGGGCCAAATCGTCGCCCCGCTCGCGCTCGGGGCGTTCGTCAAGGCCTACAGAACCTCGACCATCCTCCTTCGCCGTTTGGAGCGTGTCGTCTTGGAGCCCCTCGCCCATCTCAACCTCCACGCCCAATGGCAGACCCAGCCGAGGCAGAGCCGAAGATCGACGAGCCTCAAGAACTGGTGCCTCGACCCGATCCCGAGTACGTGGCCGAGGCACTGCGGTCCGCATGGCACTCGATCGAGGCACTGGCGAGAGAATACGTTCCGCCATTCATGCGCTGGTTGAGCGGTGCAGAGCATCCGGATAGACTCGCTCCCATCGTACCCATCACATTTCTGGCCGCGCTGTACTTGCGTCCGAAGTGGGTCCGGTCCACCGTCCGACTCGCAGCACTGTTAGCAAAGGAGACCGCGCGGTTCTACATCGTGATTGTGCGCGATGGACCCTTTGGCCTCTTCCGACAGACCGTGTATCACCATGTTCTATCAATCCGTTGAACTTTGCCCACTTCTGTTGGAATTGCAATCCCTATTCTTCCTCGCTCAGATCGCTTTCCTCCGCATCGTGGGCTTTCTTGCACGCCTTCGGCTTGGTCGAAGAGCGCTTCTTGACCGCATGGGCGGCGGCGGCTTGGCTGATGACCTGGTCGGCTTTTGCGAGCCACTCTTCGGCTTCTTTCCACTTACCCCACTCCATCCCACGCAGCGCATGGAGGGCTTGGATCTGAAACGACCACACCTGGTGCATCTTGACCGTGGCTTCCTTGGCCGCGTATGCTGCCGAAGCCGCACCCAGGGCAGGTGTCTCGAGGATGAGCGGGATGCCGGTACAGCGCGGGTCGTTGACGATGTTCCAGAACCCACCGATACCGATGAACCCGCGTCCGATATTTTCGTGTCGATCCCTCCTGCAGCCCAGGCCGAACTTGGAGTCGTTCAAATGCATTGCTTTGACGCACTCCCAACCGAGGGTGCGCTCGATCTCGGCTGCGAACTCGGCATATGCTTGCGGGGTGGTGAGGTCGTAGCCTGCTGCAAAGGCGTGGCACGTATCGATGCAGACACCCACGCGAGACTTGTCCTCGACGTGCGATAGGATGCATGCCAGGTCCGAGAGCGACGATCCGAGCAGCGTATCGTTCTTTGAGCCGGCCATGTTTTCGACGAGGATGGTGACGGAGCGCGTGAGTGCGTGCGCGCGGTTGATGTACGACGCCACCATGGCGCACGCTTCTGCCTTGGCGGGACGCACGCCGTTGACGCGCTCTTCTACCGGCGCATCCGCGACAGATGCGGCCGTCATCGAGCCCGGGTGGAAGTTGAACAGACGGATGCCGAGCAGCTCGCACCGACGCAGATCGTCCATGAACGCCTCGAACGACTTGTCGCGCTTCGTTTCGTCCGGATTCGCCAGGTTGACCAGGTAGCAGCCGTGTGGCACGACGAATCCATCTGGTGGAGCAGAATCTGGGGAGGAAGACGTCGCGGGTGCAGGCATGAACGAGTGGTCCAGCACCCGCTGCTTGAACAGCTCGGCAGAGGTGTCAGCAATAGGTGTCGAGGCCCACTGCATCTTGGGCCGCACGAAGCACGAAAAGGCGTTCGCCCCGATACGCAGCGCGTTGAGCGGTGCATTCTCCACACCACCGGCCGAGCTGATGTGCGCGCCGATGTACAGACCCCTCGTCGCACCCGCTCCTTCCGATACCGCAGCGGTTACCGGCTGAGGCCGCGGTGGGAAGACCTCGACTTCGACTTCCTCCTTCTTCGTCCGCCGCCTTTTGCTCGCAGGTGCAGGTTTCATCTCGTCGGTTTCGGGCTCTTGCTTGATAGGCGGTGAGGGGGGTTCTGCTTTGACCCGACGTCGTGCTTGCGATGAAGGCGTGACTTGGTGCGAGTCGAAGGACGCAAGATCTGCAAAAGTATCGGGCTCGGACTTGACTTTCTGTCGCTTTGTTGGCGGTGGTTGCTGCCGCACTGAGGACGTTGTTGCGTTTGTCGTTGGGTTCTCTTTTGGCGACTGCTGGACTGTCGTACTCGCATTCGAAGCTGACCTGCGGCTGCTGCGTCGGAGGGTCGAGGAGGAGGCTACTGCCTCGACGGCGGTCTTGAGTGCTTTCCTGTGCGTCATTGCGCAATGCAGCTCTTTCCACCCTCTCAACGGGGAGGTACAAAGCCGTGGATGCGATGCAGCTGGTAGTTGAAAGCACGAAGAAGAAGGTCTGCAATCGTTCCGGCGGTCAGCAGATCACGGACCGTGGACCCTTTCCGCAAGATGTCAAGGCGGGCGTGTGGAGGTGGAGACACGATTTTTTCAATTTGTTGCATCGAGCACCCTAACATATTTTGGGAGTTTTTTTTTGCTGCTGCACCACCAAGCTTGCATTCGCTGCAATGCACTTCGCTGGCTTTGAATCTTGGTCCCCTGAGTGGCAGCGACGGCCAAATGGAAGGATAGAGAGGGGCATGCCTGGATGCACGGAGACGGTCGGTGGTTGGCAGTGCCAAGCCCGACGTCGAATCCAAAGAGCAGAAGAGCGGCGCGGCGTGGTGTTGATTTTTGCGAGGCATTTTCGAGTGCCAAGCGCACGCCAAGACTCTGAGCCAAGAGAAATTCGTCTCTCTCGCTCTCTGAGAGGCACCTGCCAAGACCTCCAAGCCCCGGTTGGCCTTCGGGGCGCTTGGCCATTTGTCGAACAGTGCGCCAAGCCCACACCCACATGCCAGACGCAACTCCTCTGCCTCCTCCCTTTGGCTCCGATCAGGGCGACTCACCTCGCCTCGCCTTACCGGAATCATCGCACTCTTGCGTTCGGATCCAGGCTCGTTTTGGCTAGCCGTGTCTGGTGCCACGGAAGTGCGCGACGGTAGGAGCATAGGCGAGCGAGAGGCTGTGTAGGTTTGTCCTTGGTGTTGAGGATGGTGCTTCCCGCTGCCAAGCTTTCGATGCGACGGACAGTCGCCATGCGATCGCAACGTGTCTGCAGCTGTGCGCACAAGACCCTCTCGCATCCTGATTCATGCACGCCGCTCAGCATGGCAGTCAGCACATCCGCCTCGAGGCTTGGGGGCGGAGAATCTTCTCTCACATCATTACGCATGGGCGCCGAAGCCTTCCCGGTCCTGCGCACATCAAAATAGCAAGAGCAGGCAGATGGCTCGGCCATGGACGAGAGACAGGCCGACGGGCGTCTCCTTGCGCATTCAGGGTGAGCATGCAACTCGACCGGAATGCAGATCCTTCGGCCGCTGCCACACCCCTCAGCCTCGAATCTTGGCAAACAGCCTCTCCGGTCCCCGCTAGGAGACTCGCGATTCTAGCGAGACCCTTTGCCTTTCTTGGCAGCCACACCCACACAGCCTCGTCTCTAAGCTCGAAGAGTGTCGCTGCTGCCTGCTACCGCTTCCACGCTGCTGGAGTATATTATGCTCCGCGCTTGGTGCAACGCTCCCGCAGTTGCGATCCCTTCTTCACTTTACCCTCCGGACCTGTTTTTACTCCATCTCCACGCTTTGCGGACGACAGGAGCATCATGACCAAGATCACTCTTTCTCTCGCCATTGCCTCGGCGCTTTTGGCGAGCCGCGTTTCGGCACAGAATGGACCCGACCCGCGCGCGACCACCGACCTGAACCGCAACCAGCCCACCAAGTCATGGACGCAGTGGCAGCCCAAGGCCACGTATGCACTCAACGAGCTGCCGGACCAGTACATGGGCTCCAACCGTATCGAGTCGGGCGAGGGTGGACAGCCCGGTGGTGAGCCGCAGTCGGGCTACAACACGTGTGCGCGCAACACGTGGAACCAGGACTCGCGCTGCCAGACCGCATGGATCAACTCGCTCGACGACTTCTGTCTCTGGGGTCCTGCCGAGTACGGCACCGTGGGCGAGAAGGAGCGTTCCGGTGTCGCCTACTGCACCACCGACAAGCACGGCACGCGTCTGATTCCGGACGGTACGATTGAGGGTGCGCACTTTGTGCGCACACGCGACTACGTCCAGGTTACGGGCGTGGGTGACTTTACCAGCATCCTCATCCCCGACGGTGATGATGGAGGAGAGTTCGACCCTCACGGTGCGGATGACCTGGGTAACCCCATCGGCGGTATCCTCTACACCACCGCCAACCCGGCCTCGAACGGCGAGCCGTGGTTCGTGAGTGAGTGGACCAACTTCATGTCGTACAACCAGTTCTGCCTGCGTGCATGCTGGGGTCAGCGTGCAGCCGCACAGTGCGAACATATCTACGACGTCATGGGTTGCAGGTGGAACATCCCCGCCAACTACGATGCAGGCGTGTTCGAGTCGTGCGATGGCGACATTGCCATGCTCCAGGGCATCTACGGCAGCTCCACCTTCCGTCAGGGCGATGCTGCCACACCCTCCGCCCACCCGGCTCCCGCTAGCAGCCAGTGCTCCACCGCCAGGACCATCAGCCACGGCCTCCTCGCTGTCAGCCAGGCTCAGAGCTCGTCGTCGGCAGAGCCTACCTCGTCGGCTGCTTCCGCCTCCGCTGCTGCCGGTAGCACCTCGACCATGTCCAGGGTCCAGTCGGCCGCTACTTCGCCCGTGTCGGCGGGCAACACTGGTAGCTCCACCGGCAACTCGGGCAGCAGCACCCCGCAGAACAACGCCGCTTCGGGCGCCGCCTCGCTCGCCATCCCCGTGGCACTCACCGGCCTCGCTGCCATTGCCGCCGCCGCTCTCGCACTTTAACCACGCCCTTGCTCCCCTCACCTAGCCGCATTGTACCCCCCCTTCGCTTTCATCAAACGGACACTCTGTTCTTCTCAACGCGCATTGAACCAGAATGTGTTTCAGCCTCGAAATTGACGCCTGGGTCAAGCTATGCAACGACATGAGGGATGCGGCTACTCGCTGGCAGCAGCAGCTTGGCTCGTGAGACGGTCGCGTACGAGTCGCGACCACATCTCGTCGTTGATCGCCTTGGCCTGCTGCAGTTGTGATCGGAGCAGCTGGTTTTCCTGGCTGAGCTTGTCCGTCTGTTCGGCACTATGACCATTCGCCTTGACCGATGCAACCCCCGCAGGCGCGTTGACCGTGCCCACCGGCGACGAGAATACACCGAGCAGGTCGTCGGACACCAGCTGACTGTCCCACTGCGGATCAATGAAGCTGTCCACACCGTTGTGTGCCAGGTGCGTGTTGGCAGTAGCCGCGATGCGCGTGAGGTAAGGCGTGGCGAGACGCTCTTCTTCGGACGCCAGTACGTGGCGGCTAAAGTTGGCGATGGGCCGAACAGGGATGCTGCCTGCAGCGTTTGCTCCAGCGCCACCTGCGCCTGCGATCGCAGACCCTGCACCGCTCTGCCCCGCCGTCTCCCAGTGGCCGAGCAAGTCGCGGGGCTTGGGAAGCACCACGAGATTTGTCACTGCGTTCTTGCCCGTCACCGCGCTGGCCTTGGCATTGCCGAGCATCGAGACCGTGCGGAGGATCTGCGAGTTGGACACGTCCACCACAAACAGGTTGCCTGCCGCACTGCCGACGAGCAGCGAAGTCGAGTTGGACGACAGACACATGCTCGAGATGGGTTCGCGCATCGCAATGATGCTCGACCCGTTCGCCGCAGCTCTCCCCGCCGCATCGTTTGCCGAAGCAATGCGCTCGGTCGTTGGGCCAGCAGCCGAGCCAAAGCCGTACGCCTCCACCGCCGTCGCGCCGCGCAGCTCGTCGGTGACAAAGTCGAACGCCGAGCCGTTGGTGGCGAGCTTGGGCTCGACCATCCTGCTGCTCGCATCGCGCTTGCGGAACAGATCGATCCGATACACCGCGTTCTCGCCCGAGCCTGGCGATGCGGCGGCAAAGAAGAAGCGCTCGGTGCAGTCGAGCACGACGCGGTGGATGGGCTGCTCAAAGATGAAAGTGCTGAGCAGAGTGCGCGTGCGCAGATCCCACATCTTGACGGTCGAATCCGCCGAGCTGGACAGGATGGTGGTGTGGTTGGGGAAGCGGCCGCTGGCGATGTGCAGGTCGGTGATGGCGAGGTTGTGGTCGGCGAGCGTGCAGTAGGGTGTGGGATTGTGTTCGGAGCTGGTGATGGCCGAGCTGGTCTGATCGTGCGGAGCGAGCAGCCCCGCCAAGCTCCAGACGAGGATCCTTGAGTCTTCTGAGCCCGTGACCAGTGCTGCAGCATCCTGTGTCCACTTGAGCACCGTCACCGAGCGGTAGTGCGCATCGAAGGAAGCGAGCAGGTCTCCGGTTGCGATCTGCCAGAGAAAGATCCGACCGTCAAACGAGCCGCCTGCGACGAGTTCGCCGTTTGGAGAGGCAGCGATGCAGGCTAGCTTTTGCGGAAGGATGATGCGCTGAAGCGGATGATCGCGCTGCCACGAAAAGACGTTGAGCGTTGCCTTGTTGTTCTCGAGCTGCAAGACGAGACCGCCTACGCCCGAGACAGCTGGGTTGGGCGATGTGGGGATAACGGCGACCGAATGAGAAGCGGGATCAGAGACGCCCTTGAAGGTGAAGAGCGCGGACGTTGATGACGGCGCGGTTACGGTGGTGAGACCCATGGATCCGACGAGAGAAGACGAGGAGGCGGTCGAGTAGAGGAGGCATTCTGTCGCAAAGAGCGACGATGCCGAGGATGAAGACGCCATGCTTGCGGAGCCCAGACTGACGATGCTGATCAACGGGTGCGGATGACCGAGTTCGAAGCTTGGTGGTAGCGCGAGAGCGAAGGTGAAGGGCTGCAGATCTTTCGCAAAGTTGGCTGCAAGAAACACGACCAGGGCCCAAGAAATTCTTGGGTGGAGTCGACGGAACTCGGGACTTGGCAAGACGCATCGCAATCGGGTCTTCGCAAAGTCGATCGGGGAACACCGCACGGCTCTCTGCGTCGATCCGAAGCATGCGCATCGAGTCTCGGTCTTCAAGAGCTCATCTATCGTTTATGTGCGGTCGAGTCTGGAAACGATCGTCAAATTGGCAATAACCATCACAGGCCACCTCTCAGCTGCTGCCATACGAGTGAGGGCGCGGGGAATGCATCGGGAGTGCGAGCCTTTGAGCGCGGGGCTGACGGCTGAGACAGAGCAGGCTCAGAAGGTGAGTCGAGGTGCGGGCAGTCGATTGACAGCGGGATGGGGAGGATGCGGCGGGGAGGGGAGCGGGAAGTGAGGGCGGGCGGGGCGGCGGTGGTCGAGTCGGGCGAGTGTGGGTGACTCGCAGACTGCCAACTGCACATTTTAGTTGGCAGTCAGGCAGGCAAGACCCACTTGATGAGAAATGCATCCAATGCAGCCAGAGCAGGAGGCGGCTTCTGATCGGTTGGCCACCAGCCAAAGGCGAGGGGCATGCGCTCGAGATAACGGGACGCGCGGATTTCGAAAAACAGCCAACCAACACACAAGACACTGCTGCGCTGAGTGTGAGCGCCCAGCTCCGGCTGAGCTGCAAGCCTGGAAGAAAAATCAGAATTGAACCGGGGCGGCAGTTGCTCTGGCTGCCCGCATCTGGTTGGTTGGCAAGCTCGCTGGAAGATCTGACGGCGAGAGAGATGCAGCGCTCGCCCCCCTTTCACCGTGGGCGCCCAAGCAGCGCGAGTCATCAGCTGCAACGCGCCTGTCCGCCTGTCCGCCTCTGCGCATGCTCGGCATAGCCGTGGGCTGTCTGGAGAGCCGGTATAAGTGCGGCCCACCGTTTGCCACTTGTGCGCGTGCAACGATCCCCTCTTCCATCACACATCCCCACCGTCGCTCGCTGCCACCGCAAACCCGCAATCTCAGCAGCACTCACCCCAAGTCGTCTCCACAAGTCGCTACAAGCTCGTCGCTGCATACAAGAAAAAGACAAACAAGCACCGACAAAATGTGTGGCATTCTCGGCTGCATTCATCACCCGGACGCTCCGGCGTACCGTAGCAAGATGCTCAGCATGTCGCGCTGCATCCGCCACCGCGGCCCCGACTGGTCCGGCTGTGTCGTCACGCCCGAGGACGGCACCAAGGGTTCCATCCTCTGCCACGAGCGTTTGGCCATCGTCGGCATCTCCACCGGCGCACAGCCGCTCGTCTCCACCGACGGAAAGCTCATCCTCGCCGTCAACGGTGAGATCTACAACCACCGCCAGCTGCGCAAGGGACTCAAGGATCAGAGCGCCGAATTCAAGACCGAGTCCGACTGCGAGGTCATCCTGCACCTCTACCGCGAACACGGCACCGACTTTGTCAAGATGCTCGACGGCATGTTCTCCTTCATCCTCCTCGACACAACCCACACCCCGCACCGCGTCGTTGCTGCGCGCGACCCCATCGGCATCACCACGCTCTACCAGGGCGCCTCGTACAAGTACCCCGGCGCCATCTACTTTTCCTCGGAGCTCAAGGCCATCCACGAGGAGTGCGACCGCATCCGCTCCTTCCCGCCCGGCCACTTCTACGACTCGGCCCTCCCCGAGGGCAAGGAGACCGTGCGCTACTACACGCCCAACTGGCTCGACACCGATGCCGACGGCGCCGTGATCCCGGCCAACCCGACCGACCTCAAGCAGATCCGCGAAGCGCTCGAAAAGGCGGTGCGCAAGCGTCTCATGTCCGAGGTGCCCTACGGTGTGCTGCTCTCCGGTGGTCTCGACTCGTCGCTCATCGCCTCGATCGCGGCGAGAGAGACTGACAAGATGGCCGACCTCCAGCGCAAGGCGTGGGAGGAGCGTCAGGCTCGCCGTGCCCGCGGCGTCACCACACCCGCCGGCAACGCCAACGGTGCCAAGCTCCCCGTCGGTCTGGACGAGGATGCCGAGAACGAGGTGGAGAACCTGGCTGCTTGGCCGCGTCTCCACTCCTTCTCCATCGGTCTGCCCGGCTCGCCCGACTTGCTCGCGGCTCGCAAGGCGGCGCAGTTCCTCGGCACGGTGCACCACGAGTACACTTTTACCGTTCAGGAGGGACTCGATGCGATTGCCGACGTCATCTTCCACCTCGAGACGTACGATGTGACTACGGTGCGCGCGTCGACGCCCATGTACCTGCTCTCGCGCAAGATCAAGGCGATGGGTGTCAAGATGGTGCTCTCCGGCGAAGGGTCCGACGAGATCTTTGGAGGCTACCTCTACTTCCACGCTGCTCCGGACAAGGCTTCGTTCCACCAGGAGTGCGTGCGTCGTGTCAAGAACCTGCACACTGCCGACTGTCTTCGTGCCAACAAGAGTACGATGGCATGGGGTCTTGAGGCGCGCGTGCCCTTCCTTGACAAGGCCTTCCTCGATGTGGCCATGAACACCGATGCGGCCGACAAGATGTTCTCCAAGGGTTCGTTGCAGGAGGTGGATGCCGACGGTCGACCGCGCATGGAGAAGTACATCCTGCGCAAGGCGTTTGATGTGATCCCGGATGATATTGAGGCCGGTGGTGACGGTACGGGAAGCATGCTCTCCGCTTCGGCACCCAAGAAACCCTACCTGCCCGAGGATATCCTCTGGCGTCAGAAGGAACAGTTCTCCGACGGCGTGGGTTACTCCTGGATCGACGGCATCAAGGACCACGCTGAACAGTCCATCAGCGACGAAAAGTTCCAGGAACGCGCAAAGAGGTACCCCACAGACACCCCCGATACCAAGGAGGCCTACATGATCCGCGAGATCTTCGAGTCCTGGTTCCCCTCGGACGCCGCCGCTTCCACCTCCGTCCGCTGGATCCCGCGTGCAGACTGGGGCTGCGCTTCGGACCCCTCTGGCCGCGCCGTCAAGATCCACGAGTCCGCTTACTCCGCCGACGAGTAAATCCTTTCTGTGCCCAGCTTCACAACCCCGCACCGTTAGAATCCAAAATTTTCTCCAGTCTCTTTTTCTCTCGCCCATCTCTGATTGAAGAGCCTTCCACGTACGCTTACGCCCTGTGAGGACCGGTGCAACAAGAACCAGCTGCATGATGAGCTGTGCAGAATATACAGTTGTGACACGACAAGATACAACGGAGACTTGACAAAGGAAGAGGCTGTGCAAGACTTCGACGGAGACGGAAAGGGTTAAGGGACAGAGCCGACCCTGCGCTCAGGAGCGGTGCGAGTGCTGGCTGTCGCCGAGCGCGACCCAGCTGGTGCCGAGCGGCGAGTCGGTGGCGCCGTCGCGGTCCTCGCTCTCAGACACGTGCGCCGAGTGCTGCTGCACCGCGGGCGAGTGCGCGAGGCGGCTGCTCGCACCACTGCTGCTGGGCGGGCCCATCCACGGCTCGCGAGCGAACGATGCTGGCACGCCGCCTGCGCGGCCGCCCACGGGCGCATCCGCCAGGCTTGGATTCGACGCCGAGAGATCGGCGTGCGAAGCATGCATCTGGCGCGTAGAGCCAAAGTACGGGCTCTCCTCTCCAGCATACGCATCCGCGTCGGCATCGTTGTCGCCGTACGCCGACGAAGGCACGCTACTGGGGATGCCCGATCCAGCTCCCGAAGAGCGCTCGCTTTCCGGCAGGCTCTGCACGTCCGAGTCGCGGATCTCGTATCCTGCAGCCGCTGGGCGCTTCAGATCGGCATTCGACCTCAGCAGCGACGCTCGCGAGTGCGCAGCCGAGGCCGGGCCAGGCCCAGGGCCACTGCCAGCCGGCCTCTGTTCACCGGCCCGCCTGACTCCCTTTCCGGCGTCTGAGGTCTTGCCCCAGTTCCAGGGCAGGAAGGCATGCTCGGCACGTCCCACCAGCCCGGCACGGCGGAGCGACAGCTGTCTCCTCAGAGCAAGCGCAAAGTCCACCACGCTGGTGGGTACGACCGTGAGCAGAACCTGGCTGAGCGTCAACCAGTAAGCAGAGAAGGTGTGCGTTCCCACTGTGTAGCTTGGGCGCAGTCTTCGCTTTGTGCTGAGCAGGAGGTCCGAGACCTTGTTGAGCACTGGCGCCGACGTGGGCGATCGGTGGTGCCAGAGCGAACCGAGCGAAGACGACGGAGACCTGCCGAAGCTCGGGCGCGACGGCGAGTGAAGCGAAGAGTTGGCACTCATTGTGCTTGCCGATGGCTCGGCAAGGTTGGCGCTGGGCGTCGCAGCAGGTTCACCCCAGACGGAGCCTGCGTTGACCTCGACCATGGTCACGCGGACGTCTCTGTGCTTGAGTTGAGAGCGCGAGCTGGACGCTCGTCTGGCGGAGGCTCCTCCTGCAGTCGAGGCGCTCAGATTTGGCGGCAGCTTGGAGTTGCTTGCGGTCTTGGAATGGAAAGAGTCCTCCTCGCACTCGCGTCGCAGCGACTGGACACCAGCGGCGACGCTCTGGGCAATGACCGAGTACATCGCTTGGCGTGGCAGTGCGGTGCGCGAAGCCGGGCTTGATACCAGAGTGACGATCGTGGCTGGCTCCATGTCTGGTGAATCCTCTGCGCGGTTCGGCAGCGCCCTGAGCATGGGAACGAGCGCGCCGAGCACGCAGAGACTCGATACGACGTGGCGCTCCAGCAGCTCGGACGATGGGGAGGGCGAGAGCTTGGAGATGGGCACGCCAAGCGACGTGGTGGAAGTGGAAGATGACATGCTGCGCGATGAGGCGAGATCGTCCTCGGGTGCGACAAAGCTGAGCGCGTTGACTACGCCAGCGATGCTGATGTTCTCGCCCGGGCGGGCATAGGGATCGCCGGCACTGGTGAGCGGGTAGCGGAGGCTGAGCGCGGCCGAGAGCGCGCGTACGAATGGCTGAAGTGTGCTTGAAGGCTCGGCGACGTCAAAGATGAGCGCTTTGACGTAGCCGCGCGAGCTCGGTGGGATGAGGTTCTCGAATTGTGCCAGGGCAGCCGAGGAAGACACCGAAGCCAGCACGACGAAGCCCTGGCTCGAGAAGTGCAGGGCAAGCGAGCGTCCGAGCGGCGTGTCGGCACCGAGCACGATGACGGCCTCGCGGCGCACACCATTCTTGAGGCGTACCTGGCGCTTTCGTCCGCGTCCTACGACGTGCTTCTTGCCGAGGTAGGGAAGAGCGATGTAACCGGCTCGGTAGGCATACGAGGTGCCGAGCCCGACAATGATGAGCCCGCTGGCAAAACTCAGTGAGGAACGGTGTCGACGAGTCCAGGCGTGAATGAGCTCGAGGTTGGTGGGCGGTGGCGGAGGAGGCAGCACGGGAGGCGGCGGGGGGATGGGAGAGACGAGCTCAGTGACCTTGCCCGTGAAGCTCTCGAACGAGGGGAACGAGGGCAGGTCCGGGATGGGAGGGCCGTACTTGTTGAGCTGTTCGTAGAGGATCTGATAGTACTCTTGCACGGAGAGCGAGACCTTGTGAGGCAGCTCCTGCAAGTTGCGTGGCAGGTTCTCCTCGATAAAGTTTTCGAGATCGGTGAGCGAAGGCATGTCGATGGTCTACTGCAGCCGCAGCTCGCTATCGATGCATGTGCGGGGACCTGCGAGTTGGGATTGGAGATAGGTGACGAATGCTAGGATGTGGTGCCGACTGGGCTTGGATGTGATCGCAGCGATACGATGATGGATGTGGATGGAGGAGGTGTGGTGCAAAGCCGCGCAGCGAGATTAGGAGGGGGCCGAGCACGGTGGAGGCTGCAGCGGCGTGCATGCGCCCAAGCTTTTTTTTAGGCAAACGCGCGCGCAAGTCACCCTGCATGGACAGAGAGTGCGAGGGATGTCGCTTGCGGCCTGGCCACAGTGTTCAGTGACTGGGATCGCCGTAGCGGATTGGCAGGGCAGGGGCAGCGACGCGCAACGAGCTCCGACCCCAGCAAGCGATAACAGGGCGCGGAGCCAGCGGCAGGGACTGGCCGAATCCAGGGTCCTTGCAGCAGCACGCCAGATCCAGCCGCGCGCCACACATTGACTTGGGCCGTGCCGGGCTCATGAGCGGAGATGGGTGAAAGCGCGCGGCTGCGCTCAAGATCGAAGCGGCCGTGTGACTGTGGCCAAAAATGCGCAGCAGCACGCCTCCACCTTGGCCCGCCAAAGAGTCACAGACCCCAACATCACACGCCGCCGCACTTTGCCAGTATCATTCGACCGACCGCTGTCCAAAACGGCTTGGTGGGTCCCTAGCTCGTCATCCACCTCGGTGCTGGGGCACCTGCAGCCTTTCAAGTCGATCCGACATGCTACCAACGCAAACGCTCAGGGTCCAAACCGGCTACGTTTTGGAGCTGCACCTGGGCGCAACTCGTCGCCTCGCACAAATCACACTCTCCACCGTCGCATCGTCTCACGGATCACAGGCTTGTCCGAAACATATCGTATCGAGACTGGAAATCTATTTGGAGCGAGGACGGAATGGTATGAACAAAATGACCACATTACAGGAAAGCATGGAAGAGAGCTGAGCCAGCTAAAGTCGACGTGATACCTTGAGTGAGACCCAAACGACTCGGTGGGTGTAGAGACGACAAAGTTCAAGCGACCAGCGACCATGCCGAGAAAGCAGCTCAGAAGAACGACGAGCAAGGTGCATATCTACCATCGGGAGTTGCCGACAGCGAACGAGTTGGCACCCGTGCGTCCTCCGCCGCCGTAGCCACCGCGGCCACGGCCACGACCACGGCCTCGGAAGCCACGGGCGCCTCCTCCACCGCCGAAGCGGCCCATCTCCTCGATCTCACGCGGGATCTCCTGCTTGGCCTCACGCAGAATGCCAACCAGCTCGCGCGCCGACTTGGAGTTCTCGGGCGTGAAGAAGGTGTAAGCGGTACCCGTGCGGCCGGCACGTCCGGTACGGCCGATCTGGTGCACGTAGTCCTCCGTGTTGGTGGGGAAGTCGTAGTTGATGACTGTCGAGAGACAAGACAAGTGGGAATAGAGGTCAGCATCACCATTTGCATCTACACTGATGCTGGAGAAGGAGAAGCAACTTACCATAAGAAATGTCCTTGACGTCTGTTGAGCGACCGCGAAGGTTCAACAACAAAGAAGCGACAGCGCACGATAAGAGCGAGCCGGTGATCCAATCAAGCCAAAGCGTTGGCAGGGCGTGGTTGAAAACGACGTTCGCATTGCAAAGAATGGAACGCAAACGCCGTTGTAGATCGACAGGAAAGAGAGAGAGAGATGAAAGATGACAATCGCATCCGAAAGTTAGTAAACGAGCCTACCAGGCGCTGGTGCGCAAGCACCATTGTAAAGAAAGACGACACGTGCTGAAGCCCTCCTACTGCCTTGAAGCAGTCCACTGTGCTGCTTGTGTCCAGCTGGCTAGCTGGATTCGCAGCACCCAACCTGCACAATGCAGATCCATTCGCAATCTTATCCAGGCAGCAATGTTGCGCACTATCTGGCACCAGCGGCTGTCGGAGCCGCGATGGTGCTAGCAGTGCCACTGCCGATGCTGCCTACACACTTCCACTAATGCCCGAGGCTTCCAACTCGGACCGTCCAACGCAATATTGGTTGTGATGGCCACAAAAGTCCGAGGACACCTCGGGCAATACCCATGAATCAGGTTTCCGTCCTTGACCAAAAGAGAAGCTTTGTTTCCGTCTTGATCGAAAGTTCATCGCATCACGGGCGGCCGCGCGCATCGAGCTGGATGCGACATGAGGGCCGCCCAACACCGATGCAAGTTGACCGCAAAAAAAACGAACCAGCCTTGCAGTCAGAATACAACCGGTAGCCGAGTGGCTGACATCTCCTCACACCACCGAGATGGCGAAAGAGATGGAGCGACCAAACGGGGAGGGAAGAATCTGAGCCGCGACTGATTTTTGCGACACGACAGCGAGCTACGCTAACGCAAAGAAGACACGTCCTCTGTGAGTAGCCGACCACTCTTACCCAGGCGGTGGGCCTGAAGAGTGGCGGAAAAAGCGCGATAGGGATCACCTCGTCGATACCGACGACAGCACGGCTGCCGATGCTATCAGCAGCGAACATACGCGGCGGCCAGTGCAGAGACCCCAAAGTAGGGAGGCACTGGCGCAGCAGCGGTTGCGAACGTTGGACGTGGCGATCACCTTGAACTCGAGTGCAATGTTGATGAAGGGCTTCTCTTGATGGCTTGCGGAGGAGGAATTGGATGCGCTGTGATCGGCATGGAAGCAAAAGACAAAAACGACTCGCCTTGCCAGTCTCGAGGGGAGACTCGCATGGCAACACCCGCGTTTACCTCTCTGGCAAGACCTCAGGCACTGTTGAGTGCCTCGGCATGCCGATGCGGACAGTGCAAACCTGTTTTGACGGACGGATCGCTTGGATCCGTTCGCGCGGAAGAATACGTGCGACAGGGAGGAAAACCAGACAAAATGAAACGGAGCGACGCGAGCCTGAAACTCGCCAGCGTTGCCGTCGGCTGGCTTCCGTCCATGTCCCAAAGCCGTACTCGAGGGCGGGCAGTGCGGAAGGAGGAATGTGCGAGGAGGAGGGAGATTGCGACACGAGCAGGGGAAGAGTGGACCGGGAAACAAAGGAAGGGTGGGGGGACACGTGGGAAGGGAGTGAAAACTTACCGAGACCTCGGGACGCCACAGCGGTAGCGACCATGATCGGGCTACGACCCGACTTGAACTCGGCCAGCACCCAGTCACGCTCCTGCTGCTGCTTGTCACCGTGGATGGCAAGCGCAGGCCAGCCGTCCTGGCGGAGGTACTTGGTGAGGTCGTCGGCGACGCGCTTGGTGCTGGTGAAGATGATAACCTTGCCGTTCTCCTGCGAGATGGTCTCGAGGTGGCCGATGAGCTTGCCCTTCTTCTCAAACTCGGAGCAGACCTCGATGATCTGCTTGACGTTGTGGTTGGCGGCGAGCTCGGTGGAGCCAATGTTGACCTGGGCAAAGTCGTTGAGGAAGTCGCCGGCAAGACGCTGCACCTCCTTGGGCCAGGTGGCCGAGAACATGAGCGTCTGACGGTCGGGGCGGATCTGCTGGAGAATCTTGCGGATCTGGGGCTCGAAACCCATGTCGAGCATGCGGTCGGCCTCGTCCATGACGAGGTAGGTGACGCGGCGGAGGTTGGTCTTGCCGGCGTCGACCATGTCGATCAGACGACCAGGGGTGGCGATGACAATCTCGGCACCACGCTGCAGGTCGCGGGTCTGGGGGCCCTTGGGCACACCACCGTAGACGGCGCAAGTGCGCAGGCGGCTCGAGCCACCGAAGCGGTTGCACTCGACCTGGATCTGGTTGGCGAGCTCACGGGTGGGAGCCAGGATGAGGGCGATGGGACCATCGCCGGGCTTGAGGAGGGGCTGGGCGTTGATGTGGACCATGGCGGGGAGGGCAAAGCCGATGGTCTTACCGGAACCGGTCTCGGCGATGGCGACCAGGTCGCGACCGCTGAGCGCCATGGGCCAGGCCTGCGACTGGATAGCCGAAGGCTCAGCAAAGCCCATCTTCTTGATTTCGGAAAGGATGTAGTCCGGGAAGCCGGCCTCGTCGAACGAGGTGACGGGCTTAGGGACGTTCTGACCCTGGATGGTCATCTGCTTGGAGGCGCGGTAGTCCTGCACCTCGCGGTCGGAGCGGCCAGCGACGCGCGGGTCTTCGATGTAAAAGTTCTTCTCGAAGTTGACGAGGTCGACGCTGTTCCAGTCGACAGCACCGAGGTTGGCACCGAGGTTGCTCATGCGGTCTCCGCCGCCAAAGCCACCGCCGTAGCCACCGCCGTAGCCGCCGCCGTATCCTCCACCGCCGTACGAGGAGGAACCGCCGCCGTAAGAGCCACCGCCGTAGCCGCCACCTCCGCCACCGTAGCTGCTGGGGCCGCCGCGAGGAGCGCCGCCGCCGTAGCCACCGCGGCTAGGACCGTTGCTGTATCCACCGTAAGACATGATGTGCGGTAGTTTTCGTGTTGTGATATGGATTCAGGGAAGAAGTAAGCTTGGTTCTCCTGAAAAGAGGATGAAGGGATGGATGTGGTAGAGAGGAGAGTGATGAGGGTCTGACAGCGGACTAGGGGCGGCGAAGGGCGAAATGAATGCGGGCTCAGTTCAAAGGGCAGCGCGTTGACACAAAGGGAAAAAAAAATGCTGCTGCAGGGTTGAGGCAGGGCGCCCTCTCTGAAATTTTCTCGCTGTTCCGCAGCTTTGTCCGCCTCGATGGCAAAAAACGTGAGCGTGAGAGCAGAGCGTTTCCGCCACCGAGAGAGAGTGTGTGTGTGTCATTTTCGACTCGCTTGAATTTCGGTCGAGGAGACAGCGGAGACACTGGCGTCATGCCCAGGCTGGCGAGGTTCGATGTGGGATTTTCACCGAGTTCGAATTTAGCCCGGCCGGCCACCGTCAAACTCTCGCACGAATGATCGTCGTGCCCGTCGAGTGTAATGTCCGTACGGTATAACAGTTTTCGCCATTTTCCAGTAGAGATGTTGGGGCGCGACAGAGCTGCTGGATGGCTCGCCTTGGAATCCAATTGGGGAGGGTGCAGCTGAGCGCGCAGCCCCATCAAAGCCGAAGCCTCTTGCGCCGCTGCAGACCCTCCCCTCGCTCCTTCAGCCCATACGAGTTACACTGCCTTGAACATGTCTGTGGCGCTTTGTAGCCATTGCCGGTATGACACATCGATGAGCGCAGATTGGAGGTGGGACTCTCGATACATGCTTTCTGAACTGTAGCTACAAAGTCGATGCGCATCGATAGAAATGGGCAGGCTGGTGTGGCCGTCGATCTAGATAACGGACCCTGGCTATGCGAATCAGAGAGAGGCGAGAAGTTGGTTTGAAATCCGCGTGACGCGGGGCTTTTCTCGCGGTAGGTCTGCGGCAGGTTAGCCGGATTGGAATGGGGGGGAAACGAAACGTGAAATCGTCCAAAAAGCTCGCTTTGACACGCTCGAGTTGGGGGCCGTGGGGCTCAGGCCAGCAGCAGCTTCAGCGCAAAGCTCAGACCAACTCAACCCTCGCGCTGGGGCCAGCCAAAGATCTTGCCTTTTCTTCGAAGTCGCGCCGCCGACCGATACAGCCGGCAGCTGCAGTCGCTGCAAGATCAGCCCTGGCCCGGATATCTATCGGGCCAACCGCTCGTTGGTCGAGTCGAGGCGGACTGGCTTTCCTTAAACTTTCCTTCCTACCTCGACGCTCTCCTCTCCACTCATCGTATCTTCACATCATGTCGCTCCTCCGACAGACAGCCTCGAGCCAGCTCGGCCGTCCGCTCGCGGGCCTGGCTGCCGCCTCGGCCCGCCAGTGTGCCCAGCCCATGCTTCGATCGACGCCCACTCCCGCTTCGCGACGTGGACGAGCCACGGCTGTGGACCCTGCGGACCCCGCTGCCCACGGTATTGCCTCGTCTTCGGCCTCGGCCCTGGGTGCGGCGCCCGCAGCCAAGGAGGGTGACATCCGCCACAACTGGTCGCGAAGCGAGGTTCAGAAGATCTACGACTCGCCGCTTCTCGAGCTCGTCTTCCGCTCCGCCAACGTCCACCGCATGCACCACCCCGTCAACCGCGTCCAGCTCTGCACGCTCATGAACATCAAGGAGGGCGGCTGCTCCGAGGACTGCGGCTACTGCTCCCAGTCGAGCAAGTACGAGACGCCCTCCGGCGCCTCCAAGCTCGAGGATCTCGAGACGGTGCTCACCGAGGCGCGCAAGGCCAAGGCCAACGGCAGCACGCGCTTCTGCATGGGTGCCGCCTGGAGAGAGGTCGGCGGTCGCAAGCGCGGCTTCAACCGCATCCTCGACATGGTGCGCGAGATCCGCGGCATGGGCATGGAGGTCTGCACCACCCTCGGCATGCTCTCGCCCGAGCAGGCCAAGCAGCTCAAGGAGGCCGGCCTCACCGCCTACAACCACAACCTCGACACCTCGCGCGAGTACTACGGCAAGGTCGTCACCACGCGCAGCTACGACGACCGCATCGGCACCATCGCCAACGTGCGTGAGGCGGGCATCTCGGTCTGCTCCGGCGGTATTCTGGGTCTGGGCGAGGAGCACGAGGACCGCGTCGGTCTCATCTGGGAGATGGGCACGCTTCCCGAGCATCCCGAGAGCTTCCCGGTGAATGCGCTCGTCGCCATCCCCGGTACGCCCATGGAGAACAACAAGCCCATCTCGTTCCAGGACATGCTGCGCACGGTCGCAACCGCACGCATCGTCCTGCCCGGTTCCATCATCCGTCTTGCCGCAGGTCGTCACCTCTTCACCGAGTCCGAACAGGCCATGGCCTTCCTGGCGGGTGCCAACGCCATCTTCACGGGCGAGCGCATGCTCACCACCCCTACCTCGTCGTGGGATGACGACAAGTCCATGCTTGCCCGATGGGGCCTGCGTGGCATGGAGAGCTTCGAGGACAAGACCATGGCTCCCCACAAGCCCGCTGTCGACGCTGCTGCCGCGGAAGAGCGCCGCGCAAAGGCTCAGGCCAGCCAAGCCTTCCAGAGCGCCTAGTTTCTCAAACTCGTAGACACAAAAGAATGCAACGCCACAACAAGGCTCGTTGCAGTGGAACCCACTTGTGATTGTGAGGCTGTGGCTCGAGGTGGTGTTGAACGCAGCGTACGTATTAGCAAGGAAGGTAGACTACAGACCGGAACGCGAAACGTGAGTGAAGTCGAGATGAGATGGTTCGTGTATGAGAGAAGGAGAAGGAGGAGGAACGTTCAATTGATGTTGGCGGAGCGGAGCAAGTCCTGGATGACGGCGATTTCGCGGTCCATGGTGTCCCACGCATAGCCCAGCTGCGAGAGGCCTTCGACGAGTGCGTCGACCTCGATCTTCTTGGAGCTGTGCGTGTAAGGGCCGAGGTTGATCTGGTGCATCTCTTCCAGCTGACGAAGCACCTCGACGTGCGAGCTGGGACTCGAGCCCTGCGGCGACGCGCGAGGCGTTGTGCCTGGCTGGGCGCCTTGTGCGGACCTCGGGCGCTCGGCAGAGGAATCTTCAGAGTCCTGCCTTTGCAGCGCCTGTGGATCGACAAACGTCGACGGCGAAGCGTCCGAGCTCGATGCGTCCGCCGAATGCGAGCGCCCATTCATCCTGCTCGCCACCTGCTCGTCCGAGACGCTCGGGATCTTGGCGAGGAACTGGGCGACGGGGAAAAGCTGCGTCATCAACGGCCCACCGGTCTGCAAGATGCCCAGAGGCAGAAGGATGCGCACCAGACGCGCCGTCTTGCGGCACGACACGATGGCTCGCTGCATGCTCTTGTCGAACAGCGCCTTGAGCGAGGCGGCCACTGTCTTGTCTTCTTCCGACACCGCGCTCTGGCCGCCAAGCGAGTGGCTGAGCGTCGCCATGAACGCGGCGTTGGCGCGGTGGCGCTCACCCAGCGCGCGGAAGAGCGCAAGGTACAGCAGCGAGCCGCAGAGCTTGGTGCTCACCACCCATCCCAATGGACGGAACGGCTGCAGGTTGTCCATCGTCGACCACGCCTTGGACGCACAGCGGTCAAAGAAGAGCATGAGCGAGTCGAGGCTGTTCCACACGGCAGTACATGCGCGTTCCAGCTTGCGCAGCTCCGCCAGCGACGGTCTTGCCGCAAAGCGCGCCGAGCGCGGCACGGGTGCCATGGAAGAGCCGGCGGGACGCTGCCACGAGGGGATCGACGGCTTGAAGCCATCCGACGGATCAATGTGCGTCGCCATGAACCGCGACAGAGCGCCGATCTGCACCATGGTCATGATGACAAAGGTAAGACCCATCTCGCCAGAGAGCACCACCTCGCCCTTGCGCGAGTTTTCGACGGGCACCGCAGTGCCGCGGAACGACGCCTGGCCAACCACCTCGATCGCCCGGTCCGTCTTCAGGAACGCCTTGCGACGGTTGAGTCCCGAGGTGATCGAGTCTCGACACCAGGTGGTGAGGAAGATGCGGTGCGACTGCATCGTGCTGAGCATGTGCTCGACTGCATGGCGGTCGGTCTCGTCGACCACCAGCTTGGTCGTCATGCCCAGCTTCTCGGCATGGTCGCAAGCGGTGTCTGCAAAGAAGTGGGCCTGGACACCGTCGACATTGTCGAGCAGAGGTGCGATGAGGCACAGGATTTGGACTCCTTCGACGCTGGGCTTCTTGACAATGTCGTACTTGTGCACCAGCGAGAGCGCGTGGTTGAGCAGAGCATGGCAGAACGGCTTGCGCGCCTTGCCGCGACGCAGGTTGTGCTCGACGTCGCCCGGTCGGTAGAGTCGCTTCAGACCTTCGCTGCGCGCCGTGATCCACGAGCGCGGGCTGATCCGGTTCGCGTCGCCCGCAGAAGCATCGGCGGAGGGAGGAGCGTCTTCGGCCGGATCGTCAGCCTTGCTTGCCTTGCCTCCTTTGGCAGCCAGCTTGGCGCGCTTGGTCTGGATGTAGGTGTCAGTGCACTTGATGCGCTTGTCCTCGCATCGGCTGCATCCCATGCCCTCTGGCCTCTCGGTGACGTCGCATCGCACTCTGCGCAGACGACAGGTGTCGCAAGCAACTCCCTGCTTGCGTTTGGGCCGCTTGATGCCCGCCTTGGCACTGTCCGGTCCGAGGCCTAGCGACGAGGCGGGCTGGACGGCGCCGTTGTCATCCACCTCGAGAAGTCGCACTGTGTCAAGATCCTTAAAGTCGGGACCAAACGCGATGGGCGCGTCGGTGTAGTGCGCAGCCCAGGCATGCAGCACGGCGAGCAGAGTCTCGGTGGTGCCTGGGGTGCTGATCTTGCTGTCCCTGGAGTTGGGCCACACGGTGGAAGTAAGGCCGGCGGTTTGCGGAATGCAGGACGGGAGACCCTCGGCCTCGGAGCCACCGTTGGACATGATGGACATCTTGCGAGGATCGCCGTTGGCCAAGTTGAAGGTCTTGGTAAAGTGGCCAAAGTCGATCACGGGAGCTTGCATGTGGCAGACAGCAAAGAAGCAGTTGAGAAGCTGCAGCGACAGCGAACCTGCCATGACGCGGTCGGTGATGCGCACTTCGGCTCCGCGGAGCTCGGTGAGAGCACGGATGAGAATCGAGGATGCATTGATGCGCTCCACAGTAGGTCGAGCGGCGGAGGTGTCGTCGGCGCCGTGCAGCATGCGGGCTTGCTCGATGCGCTTGCCTGAACGGCTGGGGCGTGGGTATCTGCGCGAAGGAGGGGCATAGGTCTTGGTGCAGACGAAGCCTTTCTCGTCACAACGGGTGCATCGAATGTGGTGCACCGCTGTCCCGGTGCTGTTACTCCTCTGCATTTCGAGAAGCGCCGTCTCTGCTGTCTCTGGAGATGCGCTGCGCGCTGCCTCGCTGCGACGATCGTCGAGATCACAGCGAAGGTGCTTTGCGCGGCACTGGTCGCAGGTGACGCCCTGGCGACGCGCCGACTTTTTCTTGTCGCTGGACTGCGCATCGGCGCTTTCCGACTCGGGCGAGCTAGAGGTCATGTTGTCAGCGTCTGTGGAGCTCGAGGCGGGGATGGGCAAGGAAGAGGCCTGCATGGCCGAAGCGAAGGCGAACAACGCTTCCTGATCGCTGTGACTGTTGATCGAATGCATCAAAGGATGGATCGAGGTGTTGTCGGCGGGACCCGCGTTGCGGCCGAACGTCGAGTCGTCCAGGTAATGCGCATAGTAGTTCTGGGCATCACGAGAGGACTCGGCGGAGCCGGAGGGTGGAGTGAAAGTAAAGGGCTGTGAAGCAAACAGGCCGGCAGACGAGGAAGGGCCCGTTGGCAAGTCGATGCCGGGCAAGCCATTGGCGGTCATCGTTGCGTGTGCGCGAGCAAAAGACGCCGGATCGTTCTGATTTGATGTCCAGATCGATGCTTCAGGTAGCGCCTGGGAGTTCATCGGCGCGTGAGGATGCGGCGACTGTGCTTGAGGAAGGGCGCCGTGCTGAGGCTGAGCATGGGTCCCCGCGTACTGCGGCAGACCGCTGTGTTGCGGCGGACTGTCACTGCCGAGGGAAGAATAAGGCGAGTTTGCTTCGAGAAATTGGGCAAAGCCTCCGCGCGGATCGCCCGAAGGACTTGCAGTTACGCGGCTAGCGGCTGGGTCCATGGCGAGCGACGACGAGTGGGCTGCGGCGTAGAGCTGCTGAGCTTGGAGCAATTGAGCAGAAAGGGACAAATCCGGGAGCGAGTGTCTTCGCGGATCGTTCAAATCTTGTCGAACGTCCTGTTGTCGGCCGAAGGGCATGCTAGACAGCATTGAAGTCTTTGAATCGGCTTGTTTCTGAGTGTCGAGCTAGTTGAGGCGCAGGACTTGAGTCGTGCGGAAGGACGGCCAATGCAAAGACGATGAACAGAGCTTGAGGTGGAATGAGGCTTTGAAGCGAATGGATGGTGGGAGGACGACGGCGTCGGAGCAAAGGCGATGCGATTGTGACTGAAAGGGGCGAACGCCGGAGTGCAGGACTGTGGACAAGGTTGTGAGTTGAGGAGAAGCCGGTTGATGAAGTGTGGGGCGGGACGGTTTTATAGGCAAAGCCGAGGCCGGAATAGGATCCGTGGTGAAGGCGGAGGACTGTGGCGGGAGGTGCAGCAAAGCTTAATGTGCGAGACGGATGTAATGTCGAGGCGCAGGAGCTGAGGAGTCCGGCGTTGGGCTTGTGAGTGCGTGGACTAGAGATACAGTGAAGCGTGGGAAGCTTTGGAGAAGATGGAGCGAGATTGACGTTTGGTGCGATAACGTCGATGATCTCGAGAGTTGGGGTGTTGTTGAACAACGGGCAGCTTTGCAGATCCGACCGAGACAAGGCAGATATGGCCGAGATGCAGACTCGCCCTCGGGGCTAGTGCCGACGCTGGCTTTGGGGGTCGACGATCGAGAGAGGGAGCCACTGAAGACAGCTTCGGCGAATAAGAGCTGGGCTCAACGGAACCCAGGAATGGCAATGGATGCAACAAGGCTGCTAAGCGAAAGGCTGGACCGGGTGACGAGGATGGCGGGGCGTCTCGGTTGCGGCAGATCAAGGCGTGGCGACTAGAGCACAGGATCGAGATGTCGGTGGTGGAGCAGGCGTGCAAAGAGAGATGGGTGCACGGAATGCTCACGGGACCTACAGCCTGCAGGGCGTCGAGGTTCAGGTTCGAGAGCGGTGCGCTTGCTCTTGCGCTGTCTTGTGCTGAGAGCGGTCCGGGAGAATAGGGCTATCAGAGGTGGCGCAGGGTCAAGCGGAGCCTTGGACGGACTTGGGTGAGACGTCGGCTTGCTCGGCACAAGTGGACACGAAGGATGAGGAGGCAAGAGGCGTGGACTGGCGCGGACCGGTGCAGGTTTTGGCGGTGCGATGTGGATGCAATGATGTCGCAAGCCCGAACGGCAGACGCTGTGCCAGTGAAGCTCGAAGCTGCAGGATGCCAGATCGAGGGGATGTTGTGAGAGGGTTGGGCCCAGATTTGACGGTTGATCAGGAGAGAGCGATGCAGGGTGGAAACCGCCAAGCTTGGGTGCGAGGCGGCACGGATCTTAGTGCGACGAGGCCATCGAGATGTGAGTGTCGAGGGTGGTGAGCGGTGAGAGGGGTGGAAGGGGAAGAGGAGGCGTGTTGGACCCGGGAAGCGGAAAGCTACATGGGTGTAGGAAGAAGGCGATGCTCAAGGTGTGCTCCGGTGACAGCGACGACAGCGACGAGAGGAATGCTTTGATGGGGCGCGGTGAGGTCCGTCTGGCAGGGTCGAGTGCGTGAATGCGTCGACAGCCTCCCAGCGTGGGGAAATTTGCCGGCGCGAGACAAAGCCAAAAAAAAAAAAAGAAACAACAAAATAAAATAAAAATAAAAATGACAGGGTTCAGCAGCTGTACTCGGGTTTGGAAGCGGCCGACTTTGCGCCAAACGAACGATTGGGCCGCTGGGTGTGCTTCGTGGGGCGCTATGAGCGTCCTGATGTCGGTGCAGCTGGGCCGCATTACCGAAGTGGGTCGCGACCGTTTTGCCAGGTGTCGAGACCTTGAATGCATCCCCACAAACGATGACTGCTGTTGATCGCGCATGCCTGTTCTCACGCTCCTGCGCACGCCTTCGCATTCGCGTTCGCATTCGCAGCCTCCTGTCGGAAATGCCGTGTTGCTGCTCGTGCAATTGTCAATGCTGACAATGTGGTGACATCTGACCGGCAATCTGCCGCAATGCACAGTGCTGCGATGTGCTGCGATGTGCCTTAGTTTGCTGAGCATGGAGCGGCGCATCCGATGCGGCAAGGCGGCACAGTGCAGCGGGGCTGGGCTGCCTCCGCGGATCCATGCCGATCCACACGAGCGTGTCTCGGAACGAGTTCCATTTCACACGCTCGCTGCGCCAAGGTGGTGGAGGCGATTTGAGCCGTGGCAGGGCGCTGCCTAACCTTGAACAGAACTCGTCTGCGCTTTTCAGCCAGGGTGGAAGGCGGGTCCCGCCCCAACGACGCAGACGCGCACTCGTGAAAATGCCCAATTTCCAACAAATTCCAACAAAAAGAAATATTTCCGAGACTCGTCACGCCTCCTTCTCGCCGAATACACCGATGCCGCCGCGCCCTCTGTCACGCTCCACCGCTGGCAGTCGGCCCACGTCATGCAGTGCAGTGCAGTGCAAAATTCAGAATTGGCCGGCACTCGACCCAGCCTCCAGGCGTACCTTCCATGTCGATTTGCTCTTCCACGGCGTCAGATTCGCTGGCTCTCTGATCTCGATCCATTCTTCACGCCATGCCGAGACGCAAGATGGACAGCTACATCGTGGCTGCAATCTGCATCGTTGAAAGGCACCGCTTCCACTAAATGAGAGACCATGTGTCTCTGCAGCATGCCCCTTTGCCGAGTCGAGCACGAGCACGAGCATGACCATTGACTGCTGATGGCACATGCACCCATCCATCACGACGCTTATCCCCGACCGTCGGAGCCAGAGCAGGCGGCGCAAGGGGTTGGGCGGCTCCCCTGTCTGCAGCACGGAGCAGTGCAGTGGGACGTCGACGCATGCCACGGAAAAAAGAAGGCCGTACAGCCGGGGCGCAGGATGAACAACGGCTGTCCGGGATGACGGCGTAGAACAGGAAAAGTCGGTGGGCAGGCAGGAAGCCATCCGGATGTACTGCGTTGCTAGTGTGGGATCGGAAGGGTTTGAATTTGCGATTCGGGGCAGGATGGCGTTCCAGACCCGTTGCCGGCGCTGCGCGGGGTGTCTCGCTTAGCACTTGGAGTTCGGATGCAGGCAAGCTTCAATTGTGCACCACCATCATGGCGCCGTGCACCCTGCATCTTGGCACCAGCAGCAGCAGCGGCGGTGACTCTGTCTAAAATATCCGCAGCGGCACGGAAGAAAGCAAGCCGAGGCGTTGAGTCAACCCCCGGCTGGTGGAGCACTGCATTCGACTGGTTTGTTGAGTCAAAGGTGCGTTTGTTTGTGAAATCCAACCATTGCTCCTCCTCGATCCGACTGGCGTGGGAAGCATGGACGACCACTGTGCATCTGAGACTCTTCGGATTTCGGACAAGGCTCCCCACGTCATGCTGCCGACGCTTGGATAGATCCGTGTGCATGCATACGAAACACAGCTATTTCAATATCCTCACACACGCAGCGGTGCAGCGGTGCAGAACAAACAAGCTCGACACGCCCCCGCTATCTCCGAGGCCGAGGCATATCCGAGCCTAATGCTCGGGACCGAGTACACACCCGTTCCTGCACGAGTGCACGAATGCACGAATGCACGAATGCACGAATGTTTGGCCCAAAGATACGACCGAACTCATGCGGCCGAATCGGAGAACCCCGTCATGCACCTCTGCCGATTCCACTGGTGTTGGCACCAGTAAGCATCGCAGACCCTTGGTACTGCTGGTGAGACAGATCTCGGCTGGTCCAAAAGCCCAAATCCATGGCTTGGCGAACCAGCCCCCATCAAGACTCAAGTGACGCCCTCGCTTTGGTCGACAATGATTTTTGGGCGTTCTTTTTTCATTCTCTTTTTTTCTCCAATTTTATTATCCGCGGGCGAAGTGGGGGAAGAGTAAGTTACGGGCCAACGATGGCGGATTGGCCTTGACGTTTACGCAAAGTGACCGACGTCAGCCGCCGACTGTGTCTCAGAGCATGTGCCTCAAAGCAGGGCGCCGGACATGCTTTCCGGGACGATCTTCCGTTCGATAGCATAGCTCGTCCCGGATGGACGTTCGCTTCTGCTATCTCGCTAAACGTGCCGAATGCCCAGACTCGTTGCTTGGTCGCGTCCACGTGCAGCCTTCGTCCGGCATCATGCCGTCCACCCCCATCACACGACCCACTCGACCCTGCAGAATGCATTTCTGGTCGTCGTCTCCTGGATCCACAAACGAGGAACAGCTCTGGAGATTTCGCCGATTGTGCATGTCGTTTCGGCAGTAAAGGCGTTTTGATTAGCGCCACCTCGAGTCTCGAACCAAGAACCCTGCTGCACGGGGTTATATTTAGACATGCTTCTCCAGCAATGCCTACCACAAAGCTGACTCCGATGCAATATCGAACTGCAGAGCCTTACTCGGCCCAATTGCTCGTCGGCTTGACCTAGAATTGGATGCCTCAGCTGTACTGGCGGAATTGAAAGATGACACAACGCGTAGCGACGTGATACCGTGCGCCATCCGGCGAGAAAGACGCCTTGATTCCGCAGCCGAACTGCGTTCCTAGGCTGCACGCGCTTGTCACCGATGCATTGAACGCAGCTAGTTTGGATCCGGCAAACCTTGGCGAAACGCAGCTGCGCAGTTTGAACGTAAAAACCCGTCTCGGCTGGACATTCTTGGTGACTCTACGTTGCCATGATATGATCTCGCCAAGCGCAGGCCGATCGTAGCCTAGCGTGGGACGCACGATCTGAAAGACGAACCGGACGATCGGACCGGCGCCACACTGCGTGTTCTGGCGAGGGTGCCGCATCCGATTGCCAAGAGGCCGAGGCACAAACGCAGGCTGAGTTGCGCCAATTCCGATGCACGTCGGTCGGGGCTCTCGATGCATCCGAACCCTGACGAGCAAGGCGACAAGGCTCGGCCCTACGCCACACCGAGTGAGCGCTGGGCCACGGCCCATCTTCCTGGAATCATGCAGCGCAGCACGCCATCGAGACTGCCTCTCCAAGAGAAACGCTCCATGCCCAATGCAACTCCGTCAGCACAGGCTCAGCATAGACCGCAGAACGTCATCCGTCGGGAGTTCCAAGCCGTGCAGCCGGAAATGCACGGCAAGGAAGGGGGGCTAGAATCGGATGGGTGCCTTGCAGTGGTTGCAGGTGACGATGCTGCGCATCCAGAGCTGCTCGTTGTGCGTCCATCCACCCAGGGTTGCGTCTGTATCTTCGCGGCCCTGCAGAACGACGTGCAATCGATCGGCCTCCGATGCTGCTTCATCCGGGCTTAGCGGTATCGCCGGACGCGACGATTTCAATGGTCCGTCGCTTGGGGGCACTGACAGCTGTTTGGGCGAGTTGAGCTCGATGCAGTAGCCTTCGTAGCCCATCTGGAGGCCTTCTCCGCGCAGATAAGCCTGGCCATCGCGGCGCGGGAGGCGGCGACCGACGCGCACGATGATCTGCGTGCTCGTGCACCGTGAAAAGCCCGGCTTGCCACTTTCACCGTCTTGCTGCGGATCCGACTGGGTCGATGGCCAAAACGAGGGCGGCACGAGCGTCGGGTCGTCGGCTGCCACCTGCTTCCATATGCGCGAGTCGGCACGCTCGGTCTTGACAACCGTACACACGCTGCGCAGCGCCGGCTGCACGTGCAGCTGCTGGATCAGAAACGCACCTGCAATGCCATGCCAGCCGCTGAGATGAAGAGTCCGGATTTTGTTTGCACCCGCATTCCCGCTGGCCGACCTTGACCGCATCACCGCATCCACTCGGATATGCTGAGATACTTCCGAGGTGCAACGGCGTGAGAGAAAATCCAGCACCGCCTTGAGCAGGTCTAGATCAATCAGGCTCTCGTCCCGTGTGAGCTCGTGCGCCACCCGAGCCACGTCCAAAGTCGTCTTTGGCTTTGCCGTTTGGTCGATCGCAGACGGTGGCGTGCTGGAGTCGGCGGGTGACTGTGTCGACAACCCGTGATTTTGCAATTGGGCGGCAGCTTCTCTCCACTCGGCGAGACAGAGACGATGCCCCGGCTCCAGGTACAGCAGCTCGCGGTCGAACTGGCCAAAGATCGCACGTAGGTTACGGCAAGTTGCTGTGCTCAGCACAATCACGCTCGCCAGATCGAGAAATCTCGAAAGGTATAGGAGCAGCTCCGGTGGCAGCGCCTCGAGGCGAGTCGGCCGACTACGTCCACCGCAAGCTGCTTGCGTGGTCGGATTCCGCATACGCTCGTCCTCGCCGAGACGCACGTGTTGTCCGCCGCCGTGTGCCCCCATCCATCCGTTGCCACGCTCGAGGGGATCCGCGACTTGGTCCGGTGTGCATCAGCGGCGGGTGTTCGATGTGAATGTGCGTCCGATCCGCAGTGTCGCGGCGACTTTCAGACGATGGCGCAATGCGTTTGTTCTTCCGGTCAGGACGTGCGCAGTTGCTCGTGAGGCTTTTGCATTGGTCTCATGACCCTGTCAGCGGAGTGTATGATGATTGCCGGAATTCACTGCAGGCCGATACCTGGACGATAGCAAGCGGGGTTTCCGCGGCCACCCAAACTGCCCCTTGATTCGATTCGATACAACCAGGTTTGATGGGCGAAGTCCCCCGCGGGGTTGGCTGGTGGTACGAGCTAGCACTTGGTGGCAGCCTCTCGTAGTGCAGTCCAGATGCGTTGCGGAAGTGCGCAAAGGTGTTGATGTTGGTCGCTCCGTGTTGGTCGCAACACACTGCAGCGGGTTGACAGGAATGACATGTGGAGGGCGCGTGTCCGAAAAAACCGACTTGATCGCTTGGCGCCGTCAACGCAGCTTTGGGCGCATCTGTTTCACAGCGCCTCGAAGCGGCTTGTTCGGGAAGGCAAGGGGGTAGAGATCGTCAAGTCCGCGATACGAGCGCACCCTGCTTCACGACGTTCGATCCCAGCTGCGATGCGTCCGAGTCCTTTCACCCTCAAGCTCACGAATGTGGAGCCGCCTCGGTGCGAGCGACCCTTGTCAATCCCGATCCATCGGAGATCGGGAGTTCGATGCAGTGGCCTCAAGGTGTCCAAAGGTCAAGAAGCGGCACAAACGCGCAGCCAAAGCGATGCAATGGTATCACGTCGACTTTAAAGAGCAAGGAACGAGACGTATGAAAGTACACGGGATCGAGTCAAAATGCGCGAGACAGAAAGCGGATTGGGGATGCTGAGAAGGAGAGAGCTAGCTGATGGCATCTAGAGGCCCGGCGGCATCATCATGTCTTTTGTCACTGCGTCCTCTGCGTCCTGGCTGTCGTCATCCTCGTCGTCCTCCTCCGCCATCTCCTCGTCGTCCTCGTCGTCGTCGGCGCTGTCGGCGGTCTTCTTGGCGGCGCCGTTGCTCTTGCGGTCTCTGGACCAGCCGTTGTCGCTGGGAGCACGCAGCTTACCGGCCTGCTTGCCGACGAGCTCCTGGTCGCGCTCCGAGAGCTCGATGAGGTGCACGCCATTCTCGCCCTTGTTCTCCTCGGCGTCGGCGGCGCTCCAGTAGGCGAGCGGGATGAGGCGGAACTGGGCCATATGGACGAGGATGTGCTTGAGGATCTGTGCCTGGTTGGAGGTGAGTGTTTGGCCCTCCTTGCACACGACGTAGTTCTGGAGCAAGGTGGGGATGCCGCGCCTCAGCTCGGTGGGCATGCCGAGTTGCCTGAGCTGCGGCTCGACGGGGTGCGGGAGCGTGTCTGGTGGGTTGGAGCGCGCCATGACCGCGCCCTCGGGCAGCTCGATGGTCTCGGTGGCCTTGGAGCCGCCGCGAGCAAAGTCGACGCGCTGGTAGTCCTTGAACCAGTCCATCACCTCGGCGGGCGGGCTGTCGGTGAAGAGCAGACCCACGTCGCCCGACAGACGCTGGCTGATGCCGCTAATGCCGGTCCTAACTTCTTCCTCCTCGGTCATGCCGAGTGCGAGCGCAAGCACCTTGAGCTTGCCAAAGAAGATCTTGGAGCCCTTCCAGAGGTCACGCACCTCCTTGAGATAGTTGTTGCGCATCGAGTGGTGGCCGAGGATCCACACGTAAGGGTACTCCTGGGCTGCATCGCGCACCTTGTCGATGAGGTTCGCCTTGTCCTCCTTGGTCTTCTTGTCGGTCCTCGTGAGGGACACGACCTTGGCTCGCTTGGCACGGGGCATGTTGAAAGATGTGTGAGTGTGTCTGTGGGTCGGCCGGGTGGTGTTCGAGAAGGTGACGGCTCCTAGCGCACAGTTGAAGGAGGTGTCAAGGGTGCGAGCAGCAGCCGCAGAGCCGGCTCTCCACAGCAACTTCCATTCCACAAAAAAAGGAGGCTGCAGCAGGTGGCACACACAGCCGGCCAGCAAAATTTCGAAGCAAATTCTTCGCAACGACCCTGAACCTCTTTTTTTTCGTGCAGAGGCACGTCTGACCAACGCTTACGTGACCGAGTGCATTTTAGGCTTCTCGTCCCAGCCAAGTTTTTTTGGAAGAAAGGCACGGCCGTTAAAGTTTGGAGGCAGCAGAGGAGCAGTGGGAGGTGCATCTGATTAGGTCGAAGGCGCAGCTGCACGAAGCACTTACAGCAGGTCAACGGACACCCCTCTCTCTTCTCTCCACACCACGCCGTCGCCATCATCGTCGCGCGCTAACACTTCAGCAAAGATGGCTGCCGTCGCTACAAGCAACATGGACTCGCTCGAGAAGAGCCTGTGCGACTTTTCGGGCGCTGCGTCGCTCGACCAGCGCTTCCGCTCGCTCTTCACCATCAAGGGCCTGGCGGCCACCTCGGACGAGCACATGCAGCGCGCCATCGCGATCATCTCGGCAGCATTCTCGGACGACTCGGCGCTGCTCAAGCATGAGCTCGCGTACGTGCTCGGCCAGCTCGAGGACGTGCGTGCGCTCCCCACGCTCAAGCGCGTGCTCCAGGACAAGAGCCAGGACGCCATGGTCCGCCACGAGGCCGCCGAAGCCATGGGAGCCATCTCCGACCCGAGCGTGCTGCCTGTGCTCCAGGAGTATCTTACCGATGCCGACGTCAGCGTGCGCGAGACGTGCGAGCTGGCCATCTCCAAGATCAACTTTGACAACTCGGCCGAGGGCAAGGCGCTCAAGCAGGCCAAGGCGCAGGCCAAGCAGGCGGAAGAGCAGAGCGGACTCGGCGGCGTCGAGTCGGCGTTCAAGCCCATCGATCCTGCTCCGGCCATGACGCCCGCAGCTAGCAAGGAGGCAGCCCAGGCACAGGCCAACGGCGTCCAGTACGACGCCTCGCAGGTGCCACTTTTCCGCGACACTCTGCTCGATACCAAGCTCTCGCTGTTCGAGCGCTACCGTGCCATGTTTGCGCTCAGGAACGTCGCGCACGCTGGCGGCGAGGGCGCCGTCCAAGCTGTGCTTGCACTCGCTCAGGGTCTCAAGGACGGATCGGCACTCTTCCGTCACGAGATCTGCTTTGTGTTCGGCGAGCTCTGCCACCCTGCTTCCATCCCGAGCATGGTCGAGGTTCTCAATGATGCCAACGAGCACGAGATGGTGCGCCACGAGGCCGCAGAGGCCCTTGGTGGCATCGTAGAGGAAGGTCAGGAGGACTCGGATGCCAAGAATGCCGACTTTACGCTCGTAATGGACACGCTCAAGAAGTGGGCCAACGATGTGGGAGCCCCCCGTGTGGTGCGCGAGAGCTGCGTGGTCGCCCTCGACGAACTTGCATACAACAACGACCCCACCCAGTTCCACCGCATCGAAACCACCGCATCCGCCTAATCTTGCCCCCCCGTTCTACTCTGTTTGCATCTTAGATCTTTCCTTCGTCTTCTCAACTGTTCCCACTCTGTACAATACCACACTCGCACGTTTCCAAACGTCCTTGCTCTACAACTCGACAAGGGACAGACGGCAAGCGTGAGTTGAGAATTGCGTGAGTGAATGCGGCAGAGAATGCGTACGATTGCAGGATAGACGAACGGAAATGGCAGAAGGTACAAGTACAGTGCGAAACAAATAGCGACGGGGTATCTGGATTTTGCAACAAAGTGGCGGGACGATTTACACAGCAAGCGTCGACTCAGGCTGGGCAGTGTGCGCGTCGTTGGCGCTGCCGATGCCGAGTGCGCCTTCAAGGTCGAGATGCGGGAACTCCCACTTGCCCGGGCCCGTGGGACCCATGAGCTCCTCGGTGTACTTGAGCATCTTGATCAGCTGGGGCAGCTTGGGCTCTCGGCCCTGGCTCTGGGATGCGAGGATGGCCGCATTGAGCTCGCCGGCGGTCTTGAGACGCTGGCTCGGCGATAGCAGCTCTGCGACATGCACGGGCGCGGCGAGCGGGCCAGTGGCAGCCATGCCGGCGGCTTTGGGCACGTCGAATGCCAGCAGCGCCATGGTGCGCTCGAGCTCCGGTAGCAGGTCCGGATGCTCTTCGCCGCGCGGTGCAAGCTCCTCGGCAGCAAAGGCAAGCGCCTCGTTGACCAGGCCAGCACGGATGAGCTCGATGAGACGCTGCTGTTGCAGGTGGAAGAAGAGCAGCGGATTGTTGTCCAGAATCTGCGTTGCAAAGAGCGGAAGGCAGAAGCATGTCAGCATGGCTGAAGAAGCCAGGAAATCCGACCGGGACGCCAGCAGCAGGCAGCCTCCGACGCTTGGCCGCCGAGAAGCATCTCGAGGCATGCACGAGAGCGAGTCAGATTGGTTGTTAATTGGTGTAACGTTATCCGCACATAGACTCCCACTGGAGCCCGTTGCTAAGCGTGGTGCATGAATAAAAGATTGTCATCATTCGGACGAGGGTGCACGCGCGCGCCTCGGTGTGCTCGGTGCTCGGTGCTCGGTGCTCAATGCTCTCGATGGTCGTGTTCGGCTGCCGGTCACCCTGCTGCGGTGTCATTTTGGCGGCGTGGTCAACTTACCTCTGGATCGAGCTCGTTGACGCGACCGATGGCGTCGTCAATGTCGCCGCGCTGGATGGCTCCTCGGATGATCATGCGGTTGAGGATGCTTTCCGAGTCGACAAAGGGCTTGAGGCCGCTCTCCCTGCTGAAGCAGTCGGCGGCATCCTTGTAGCCCTCGATGACGAGATAGTCCATGACGAGCCGGTTGAGATCCCTGTCGTGATCAAAGGTCGAGTGTCAGCACGAGGATTCCTGACGGGAGGAGACAGAAGATGATCTGCCAGTCGCTCGCGGCAGCACTCCTGACGCCGGTCTCTGCGTCGACACGTTGCACCCCGCTCGATGGATCAGTGGGCATAAGTAAAATGGTTTTCCTCATCAGATGTAGGAGAGATTCCCACTTTGCGTCAAGTCTCATCATTCGAGTCGAGCGAGGCGAGTACGTGTGCGGCGCAAATGAGCGCGTCGAGTCGCGTTGCCGCCGGACGATGGCAGAGGCGCTGCCGGTCGAGAGTTCCGATGTCGAAAGCATCAATGCCACTTACTCTTTGGCGACATTGATGACCGAGAGTTGCCTCTCCCACTCGGACTTCTTGAGCGGTGCTTTGGACATGGCGATAAGAGCGAGCGGTATGGTCCGTCAACCACGACCGATGTGATGGGGAGCTTGAGGGAGAAAGGTCGTCGACCCGGAACCAGGCGCGAGGGCCGCCTGGGGATGGTGGTGGTCGTAGTGAAAGGAGAACGGGCGGCGGTGGGAGCCAAGGTTGCCGATGCGAGGGCGGGAATGGAAAATTTTCGAGGCGGCGTCCAACGAGCGATGGTCGAGGCAGGCTGCAGCGATGTGGCAGCGCAGGAGTTTGGGGCTGCCGGTGTAGCAGCAGAGATGGAGGAGGKAGGGAGCGTGATTGGCTGGTTGAGGTCACGACCAGCTGCAACTTGCACTTTGCCTCTCTCATTTCACCGCGCCGACTTTCCGGCCGTAAATCGAGCGTGCGGGTCTGCTGCTGGACTGCGGGCTGGCACTGGCGCAGTTCGATCACGCGGGTCCAAGCTCAGCTTGTCCCAAATCCTCTGAGCTGCCAGTGTGGAGGCAGCTTGGGGCGTGGGCTCGACCGTCGCTGCGCTTCTCCATCAACCACCATCTCCATCAACGCGGCTGCAACATTCTCTCAGCCAACCACCTCACGATCGTCCCCGCAGCGCCACCTTGCTCTTGTACTCAACTCCGTGAATAGGGGCCTCTTTTGCCAACGAGGCGTCTCCAGGTGTTCAATCGGCAGGCAGTCGGACGACACCCACAGCATCTGGAACCCCTGCTCAAAGTGATCGCAGTTCCCCCTTGTTCCCCCCTCCCTGTTCCCTTGTCTCTTCCCCGCTGCTTCCTCTCGGCTGCAGCTTTGTAAGCCGTTGCCGTCCCCGCCGTTCGAAAGTTGATGCTGGTGAATGATCAATCCCTTTCGTCCCTTCACTGATTGACTTGCCCCGACGCAGTAGCCGTGAAGCTCTTTCGCTCGTCGTTGCTGAAGAGCGGCGCACGCCATTTCTTTGACGCTCCGGAAGCAGCTTTTGATCATTTGCCCAATCCGCCATCCGACTGAGCGCCACTGCTCCTGTCTAGGACCCACTTGCCTCCCTTCGGGCCTTTCCACATCGTCTCCAACGGATCCAGCGATACACGATGGCGTCCGCATCCGTCTACTACAAGTTCAAGTCGCAGAAGGAGCCTTCGCGCATCACCTTCGACGGCACCGGAATCTCGGTATGGGATCTCAAGCGCGAGATCATCCTCCAAAACAAGATGGGCCGAGGAACCGACTTTGACCTTGGCATCTACAATGCCGACACAAACGACGAGTACAAGGACGACAATTTCCTCGTGCCACGATCCACGCAGGTCATCGTGCGTCGGCTTCCCCCGTCGAAGCCCGGACGCGGAACTGCGCAGAACTACGTGGCCGACATCAATGGCGCTGCCGACACCACAGGCGCCAGCCGCTTTTCGAGCACAGCCAACGCTGGGGGCGTCAAGCCGACCGACGCTCGCTCGCAGTCGTACCGTGGGCCCATGACAATGAGGTTCGACGGCAGGGATGCCAGCGCTGCGCAGCCACCGAGTGGCGGGCCGTCCTCGAGTGCCGCTGGCCTCGATCCAAAGGCAGCAGCCACAGGCGATGAAGCTGATCGCATCGCCGCCATGTTTCAGGCGACCACAGAGCAGTGGGACGAGACCCAGGAACGCATGTCGCACGCCACCTACCGCGACCGCTCCGGCCAGGTGCGCCGCGGAGGTCCGCCCCGTCCGATGACCACGCAACGCCCACAGCACATGCCCGACCGCCCACCGCCGATCGGCTACGTCTGCTTCCGGTGCGGCAAGCCAGGGCACTGGATTCAAGAGTGTCCCACCAACGACGACAAAGAGTACGACAACCGCCCACGCTTCAAGCGCACCACAGGCATCCCCAAGTCCATGCTCAAGACAGTCGAGCAGCCCACCGAAGAGGACCAGCGTGCGGGCGTCATGCTGACCGCCGACGGCACCTACGTGGTGGCGCGCGTCGACCAGGAGTCGTGGCGCCGCAACCGCGTGCGCACCAAGCCGCTGACGCAGTCGGATGTGTACCAGTCGCCGCCCACGGACACGACGCTGGCGTGTCCGCTGTGCTCCAAGCTGCTGCGCGAGGCGGTGGTGACGCCGTGCTGCAAGACCAAGTACTGCGAGGAGTGCATCCAGACGCACCTGCTCGAGCACGAATTCATGTGTGCCGAGTGCGACAAGCGCATCGCCGACCTGGAGCAGCTCAAGCCGGACGAAGAGACGCGCAAGAAGGTCAAGGAGTACATTCGCGAGACCATCGAGCAGAGCGAGCGCGAGCTCGAAGAAGAGGCTCGCAGAGATGGGCAAGGCGACGCTGGCGACGGTGTCGACAAGTCGGAAAGTAAAGGCGACACGTCGGATGCAGCGCGTCAGCAGACCAGCAGTCCTGGAGGCAGGCACGACGATAAGGACGAGCAGGCGCACCGCTCTGCATCGCAGAACGAGCAAGAGCTCAGTTACGGCGACGCTGGCAGTGCGGGGCAGGGAGCGCCGGGCGGTGTGGTGTTCAATCCGCAGATGGTGCAGCAGATCATGATGATGATGCAGAACCCGCAGCTGCCGCCGCCGATGCGCATGCAGCTGCAGATGCAGCTCCAAATGCAGCAGTTTGCGTTCATGCAGCAGATGCAGCAGGCGGGAGCTGGGTCGCAAGCCACACCCATGCAGATGCCGCAAATGCCGCAAATGCCGATGGGGCAGATGGGGCAAGGGGGCCAAATGGGGTCGATGCGGATGGGTGCCATGTCGAACGCGGGCGCGCCGACGTGGGGTCAGCAGCACGGGGCGCATGGCAACCGCGGCGCACCGGCGGACGACAACTCGGCGTACATGCGCAACCCCGTCAACCAGGCGCGCACACGCACCACCGCCACCAAGCGCGATCGCCCCACCGACTTTCTCGAGGTGGGCAGCAACGGCAACGAGTCGTCCAAGTCGGCACGAACCAACGACCGATAAGCCATTCCTCCTATCAAGCTGTACTTTTACGCCTCACCAAATTCATCTCCATCGAATTTTGCAGTCCGTGTTCAGTAATTGTTCGTCCGTGTTTGCCGGGGTGGCTTTGTATAAACATATTAAGAGGGATGTGCTATGAGACTGATGCAAAGGAATGGTGGTGTTTGGATGATCTAGGGTCCAGACTGTGTTCCGAGCCACTTGACGTTCCTGGCGTACTTTTCGATATCCGAGAAGAACTGGTTCTGGACTTCGCTTCCTCTGCCAGCTGCGATTTTGAGGATGGCTTCGTTTGCGCCTCTTGCGCCTAGGATATCCACATGGTCGCCCGTCGATTCTCCACCACGTAGATCCATTGCTTCTGGTTCGTGTTTAAGCTCGTGCGTTACCACGCTGATGTTGGCCGGATTCCACTGTTTGTACTTCCAGCCCTCTGAACACATTGCACCCAGCGACAGCAACGAAACGGTCCCGTCACCCTCGCCCATCTTACAGCCGGAACGAACCTTGGGCAGAGCATCTTCCTTTTGCACATGATGGTCGATCCAACTCATCCTTGCGGTGGGGAAGTTGAGTGCCGGTGTGCGCGATACGTCCGGACACGACTGGTTGAAACAGCCCGGTTCGTCCATCTGCTCTCCAATCGCTGCCTCGGTTACAAACTCGCCCTGCTGGTACCAGTAGGAACGCTCCGTAGGCTTGCCCACGCCATAGATGCAGTATAGCTTCATGCTCGGTGCATTCGGCAGCGGTGCTTCCAGCGGATTGCTCCACTTGGTATGGTCGGCATTGTTGGCTTGCAGCTGTGCCTCATCCCGCTCGATGCCGTGCGAGTAGTTGGTCTCGAGCATCTTCTGGAACGTGCTGGGCGCATGCTGCAGCATAAAGTTGTGCGCCTCGGTAGCAGTCAGGTTGATCTTGACCGTGTTCTCGTCCAAGTCGTGCTGATCGGTACCGGGCTTTCGGAAGCTGTAGATGTGACCGTGCGTATCTTCTGCACCCTCTTCGTCATCAGGCGCCCAGGTGGAGTTGCCCCAAATATCCTCGCCGCCCTTGATGAGCATGCTCGCGCCGCCCGCCCAGGTGCGGAAGAGCTTGGCGCGCTCTCGTCGGCTGAAGAACTTTTCGAGCAGATACGCGGCTGCGGGAGGCACTTCGACGGTGTCCCTCATCTCGCCCGAAAGCATGACGGCCATGGCCTTGGGCACACCGAGGAAGGTGCCTGCGATCGAGGTAAACGCCTCGATATGCTCCTCGACCCAGTTGGGCCCACCGTTGCCGAAGAAGTCGCCCTCTGCCTCGGCCCACTTCATAAAGTAAAAGAAGACGGAGCTGCCCATCGAATGCGCCACAATGACCGTCTTCTTGCCGTACAGCGCCTTGTTCTGCTCGATCTTGAGCTTGAGACGCGTGAAGAAGCGGTCGCGCACCTCGAGGTTGTAGTAGCTGAGCCGCCAGTCGTAGCTGGCGAGGAAGAGGTTGTTGGTGTCGTATCCGAGCACGGCGAGGTTCTCGATGACCTTGCTCCAGATCCAGTATCCCGCGGCGAAGAAGCTGGCGGCGTCGAGGCCCTCTGCGGCGCGGACGCGGATGCCGGGTGGATCGATGCCGGTGGTGGGGTCGAGCGAGAGATGACGCACCCACATGTCCTTCTCGAAGACGATGGTGCGCATCATGGTGGTGGTGCCCCAGAGGCGCTTGCGGAAGTAGCTTGCGGAGCGCTCGTCGGTGGTCCAGCTTTCGAGGCCGGTGCTGACGATGCCGGGGATGAGGATGACGGGATGGTCGGCGGTATACCCCTGTGCGCCGAGGCTGCGGCCGACGCCAAAGTCCTTGTTCTTGAACCAGTCTCTGGATCTGCTAAAGAGGTTCTCACCCATGTCTGCGAACTCCTTGGGCATGCCAATGTCGATGGAGGGGAAATCGATGCCTAGACCATCGATGGATTCGTCGACGAGCGAGCGCAGTGCCTGGACGTGCTGCGCCATCTGGACGTTTCTCGATGCGAGGAAGGCGATGACTGCGCCGAGAGCGGCACCAAAGAAGAAGAAAAGGCGGCGGTAGCGCATGATGCCGCGCTTGACGGGCAGGTCGTGCAGGTCATGCTGCAAAAAGGGGATCTCGGAGAGGTCGAGCTCGTGCCAGGGAGTGCCTGGAGCGGTGACGCTGTAGCTTGGTTTTCCCTTGAGCGAAGGGCGTTTGCGCTTTTCTAAGATGATCTGCTGAGGAGGCGTGACGGTGCCGCTGCCGCTGCCGCTGCCGCTGCCGCTGCCGCTGCCGCTGCCGCTCGAGTTGCGCGTGTTGTTGGATGCACGGTTGAGCTCATGAGCCGAGGTTGTGCCGTTGCCGTTGCCATTGGCATTGGCATCATGCGCGTTGTTGCCGCGCTTGTGTTTGCGGTTGTTCATGGCTGCGTCGGACGCGCGCACAATGCGCGGAAAGAGAAAGGGCGAACGCTGAGGGGACGAGGGGATGATGGTGGGAGAGGGAGAAGACGGGTGGGGTGAGCGGCATGGATAAGCCGATGCGGGCGGAAGCAGTCGGCATCGGACGGGTGAGGAGAACGCGGCGCGCGAAAGTGGAGGAGAAAAGCGGCTGAAAATCAAAATCATGCGACTCACGCGCTGCCAAACCGCACTGAAACCGAAAATTGTACCGCCGAAAATGCCTTTTGACATCGGCTCGTCGCGTGCAGCCGCCCTGCCAAGAATGGGTAAATTTAGCATCAAATTGGAAAAAGATGCGGCTCAGCCGGCGGGATTTCGCGAATACACCAATATGTTAGACCGGCGTGTCACAACAGACTACCTTTTTTCGACGCGCTAGGCCAGGCGCAGAGGCGGACAGGGTCTGCGCATGTCCACTTTGGAAACACGCGCTCGCCTCGTGGTTGCTGGCATCCAACAGTCGCCCCCTTCGCAATCTTCTCGCACCTTATCACCACCATACCCAGGCTCTGGCACAGCCGCGCAACGGCACTTACGACTCCTTACGATACTTTTGCCCATGTTCGCGCACCAGCGCTAGACGACCCGCGCCTCACGCGCGATCACGCACGCACGCACGCTCGCTGGCCTAGCTGCGCCCATTCACGACATCTTCTTTCCCTTCTCCTTCCTCGAGCCTTCGATAGCCAACATCCGTATTCGACATGCAGGTCGTAATCCCTGACTTGGACGACAAACAGCTCTTCGTCCCGCCGTCGCGACACAACCAGTCGTCTGCTACACCGGCTTCTGCTTCGCCCGCACATCATACTGCAAGCGCTTCTCTAGACGATGGCCCTCCCGTATCGAGTCGAAACCTGCAGAGCATCACCACCGCAGCTCCCGGACCCTCCAATTGGGCTGATCAGCACTATGTCTATCCTTCATCGGCCTCATCGGCAACTCCAAATGCCCCCGGTCCGTTTCGCGGCGCCGCCCTAGGATGGCATGGCAGGTCCGGTAGTGCAACCAGCGACTCGTCCGCCGGCGGCTTCGGCGGCCTCGGCTTCCGCATGCCCGCCTCATCCAACCTTGCTCATTCTCACTCCGAGATGGAGCCATCTTCCAGCTCCTCATCCACCTTCTACGCCCCGTATGCCTCTTCGGCCACCCACGATCCCGCCTCTCCCGGCTTCAGCTTCCCAAGCAAGAAACCTTCGTTCGCCTCCCTTCGATCCCAACTACGCTCGCAGCAGTCCCATTCCGAGCCCATGCCCAACAATCATTGGCCCACCACGCCGCGCGAGCCACCAAGGCTCGACATTCCCGCTCCATCTTCCGACGCTGGCGACTTGACAGCAGGTTATCGCTCGGGTCTCTCCACTCCGCGCCCGCCACCGCCCGCACCGCATTTTCCCTTCCAGCCGCAGCGTACCGCATCGCCAGGTCTGCACTCGCCTCCCGAAAGATCGTTGCCTTTTGCTCCGTCTCGAGACCGCAGCGACAGCTATAACTCGTCTCCCTCCAGGCATCCAGGTCATACCGCCACCCAGTCCAGATCCTCGTCCCGCTACCATCACGCACCCACCTCGTCCTACCATTCCGACTCCCACTACTCGGTCGGTGGCATGAGCAGCTCCGCCAGCAGCGCCGCCTACCCCTATGCCGGCTCCGTCACTGATCTCCCTCCCGTCCCTCCGTTGCCCACCTCCGGCGACAGCATCTACGCAGACATGCCGGTCACCCCGGGCGGTCACACCAACAACGCCGCCTTCCATCTTCCTCGCGCCATGGCCAGCACCGCCTCCTTTGACCACTCCGACCACGGCAGCAGCCCACTCAAGCCGCCAACGCGCCAGCTTCGCGACGACGACTACGAAGACGCTTCCAGTGGAGACCATGCCCAATGGGGCCCCAACCAGCGCCCACGTCGCAAGCCCGCCAACATCGTCACGGCACCTCCCCGCCCCAACGCGCTAGCCATCAGCTTGGGAGCCGAGGGCCTCGGCCAGCTTCCCGCCGGTATCGGCACCCCGGACCCGCAGGCTCCTGTCGAATACGCCCTCAACATTCTCATGAGCCGCTTCATCACACTCGCAAATGCAAAGGTGAAGCGCGCCCTCGACTCGGCTCAAGACGCCGATCCAAAGATGCTCAGCGCTCTCAGTGCCGAAGAGGATGCGCTCTTCGACTCGGTCTGCGACTCGCTCGCCCACATTTCCCGCAAAGGCGCCTCTTCGGTCATCCGCAGTCTCTTTCGTTGGAAGTCCATCACCGTCGAATCCGACATCGACGCCGACCTCGTCCGCAGACATCTCGCCGCCGCACCACCACCAGGCACCTCGAGCATCGGAACTCGCGAAGTCGCCACCTACCTTGCCAGACGCAAGGAGCTCTTCGCCATCTTCCTCGCCTCCAACGCGCTCTTCGTCATTGCAAAGACTCTCGCCCGCGATTCGCTCAACGAGGCACACGCCGCAGACACTGAGGAGCAGACCTTCACCATGCTCCTCACCTGCACGCGCGAAAAGGACAAGGATCGCACCCTACCGCGGCCGATCACCCACATCCGCGACGCCTGCTTCGAAAGCGTTTCCAAGCTCATCGGTGAAATGTCCCGCACCCGCTTCGTCACCATCAGCGACCGCTTTGTCGAGATCCTCGAGCAATCCACCAAGGCTCCCTCCAGCAAGAATGTCGAAGATCTTCTCGTTGCCGCCATCCAGAGCCTGCGCCATCTCAAAATCACCATCTACCCCATGGAGCTCTTCGAGGAAGGCGCAGACTTTGTCGACGTCTTGGCCCGCCACTTTGCTCACTGTCACGGTTTCCGCATCAAGGCGAGCTTCGCAGAGGCCTTTGCTTACCTCATGCTTCCCGTCGCTCAGACTGCCTCCGCCGAGGTCAATCATCCGACTTGGACGAAAGCCGTCGACACCATCTGGCCCAGGATGACCGCAATGGCCACAAAGCCCCGCTACTGGACCGTCGCCTATCCGCTCCACGTCACGCTCCTCGCCGTCTCGCCAGAGGAGAAGCTGGCTGCCAACTGGTTCGCCTGCGTCGAGGCAGGTGTCGTCAAGCTCAAGGACCGCGTCAACCGCCCCATCGTGCTCAACGCCGCCGTCCGCTTGGTCTGGGCCTACGCATTCCGCTGTCACGAGAGCCACACCAACACCCACAAGAAGCTCGAGGCCTTCTTCCGCATCTGGTTCCCCGCCAATCGCCGCTCCGTGCATCCGTCGGACTCTTCACCCGATCCGTTCATCATGATGCTCCACTACGCGCTCTACCGCCACTTTGACTTTGGTCGTGAGCTCATGCTCAACTTCCTCTGCCACTCGACTCTCGGAGGCAGCACCCTCTCGCTTCAGTCCGACGTGCTTTCGGGCCAGCGCATGACCATCGCCATTCGGGCAATCCTCCTCACCCTCGATGCGCATGTTCGAGCGGAGTCCCCGCCTTTCCCGTGCAGCGCCGACTTTCATCACTTTGACTTTGACACGCTCCCCGAAGGCTCGGGCGATGAGCTACCGGAAGGCTTCAAGTTTCCCAAACCCGAGATCGGCGAGGCTCAGAACCAATTCAACGACCTCATCGGCAAGATCGCGCTTCTCTGCGATCATCAGATCAGTGACATGACCGTCTTTGATGCACGCACCCATCTCTTTGCTCGCACGTCGCATAGCGCAGGTGCATCAGCCGCCGAGCGCGCCCTTCTCGAGCGCGACGGCTACACCTGCCGCTACCACCGCGCTGCCATGCTCATGGCCGCCTACCCGCGAGAGAATCAGCCTTTCGCCGACCTTCTCCGCGCATGCTTCGAGTCGTGGCCACGATGCCTCAGTCCAAACATCTCCCTCTCGAGTGTCCTGGGCGTCCTCTTCCGAGCCCATTTCAGCGCCGATCCCGACCTCAGCAGAGCCTCGGCACGCGCTTTGCGACGCATCGCCAGCCAGCGGCCGGGCGGCTCCTCGACCGTGGTCTCGGGCTTCATGCGCTTCATCTTCCGCATGGACACTGCGTTTTGGGAAATCCACCCGAAGCAGATGCTCGTCATGCCCAAGGTCGAAGAGGCCGTTCGGTTGTGGATCGACTTTATGCAGATCTGGCTGGCAGAGCTTCGCAACCAGAACAACCAGACCGAGCAGGGCAAAGGCTTCGAGATGGAACGCACCAGTACGTGGGCTCTCATGGACGAGGTCGAGGCGTATGCACTCTTCTTGCTGTGCTCAGCTTCGCGCCCGTTGCGATCCTTGGCCATCGAGATCCTGCGCTTGATCGCAGTCCTGGACGACGCGTTCAGTCGACGAGCCGCGGGCGAACAGGCACGCGCGCAGAACGAAGACGAAGAGCCTACTCGCATCGTGCACCTCCTCGACATGCCTTGCCAGACCTTCCTCGATGCGAACGACCCGCATCTGAGCTGGCATCAGATCAATCATCTCGCACGCTGGAAGTCGCCAGACCGCTCCACCTCGCTCAAAGTCATCGCCGAGAGCGAGCGCGAAGTTGAGCAGTCGCTCTGGTTCCGCGCCCTTCCTCTCTTCCTCCGCATGAGTCTGGAGCGCTTTCCGACGACCGTCGCAGTGTTCCGATCCTACATCACCAATCGCGTGCTGGAAATGGACCACGTCGCCGTGTACGCGGCCGACATCTCGAATCGCGCCCCGGCCCATACACTCAACAGCTCGACGCTGAGCAAGTCCCAAGCAGCCTCGGCTGGGACTGCCTCGTTGCACAGCTCCACCTCGCACGCATCTTTGCGCGATGTCGCCGCTGCTAGTCCGGCAGGACCGGCCGAGTACCAGCTCATGGCACAACACTGGCGCTTCTATGTGCTGGCTCTCTGCACGACTACCACCTCCACCGAAGGCTCGCGCGGAGGCGTCGTGGGCAACCATCGCAGAAAGACGAGCGAGCCAGAGAATGGCGAGCGCATGATCTCGGCACGCGACCTGTTCCAGAAGCTCGTGCCCTTCCTCGCCTCTGACAACGAAGCTTTCCAGGATGCGGTCGTCTTTGCTCTCGGCAACATCAACGAGAATCACTACTTGGCTCTGCTCGAGACCATGCAGGCTCTCAACGGAACTCTCACCGACGACTTTCGCGTCCGATCGGTCGCGCGTTCGGGGCTCAAACGAAACCGCAGACTGGACCGACTGCGCACTGCACTTGCGCACGTGCTGCAGCTCACGGCTCCGCACATGGAGTCGCTCGGGCACTTGGACAATGTCAAGGTTGTTGGCATCGTCCACAACTGGGTCAAGGAGACGTTCAACTTCCTCACCGACCGCGAGATCCGCCAGGATTGGGAGTTTCATAGCCTCCGCCGCTTTTTCTGCGCCGTCACCCAGCACTTCTTTGATGGGCTTGCCAAGAGGGGTCAAGCAGACGTTCAATTTCCGTTCGAGACTCGGCTGCGCATGTTCCGCATCTTCCGCGACTGGCATTCGTACAGCACCGTCAGCGAGGATGGTCGCAACAAGCTCGCGAACCTGCTCAGCGCAGCTGCCGATCAGCAGCGAGATGACAGAGCCAAAGAGCGTGCGGTCAAGACACTCAACTACGAGACCCAAGCGCTTTCGTACCAGGCAGGCTGTGCCATGGCTTCGCTTTGTCAGGGCGCCATCTCGATGGTGGGCGGACCGGCACCAGCACCGATGGCCGGCTCGTCCCTTGAAGCTAGCTCGCTGCTGCACTGGATAACCAGCCTCTTTCAAACCAGCGACGAGAAGAACCACGACCTGGCTCGAAAGGCGCTGCGGTCGCTGTTGGTCTACAATGACCAGAACGCTGCCCTGGTGGACAATGCAGTCGATCGGTGCATCACGGAAAACGACCGGGCACTCAGCAGGAAGAGCCTCTTTGTCACCACGGCTGAAGTGATCATCGACAAGGAAGATCTGTCGATGCCACTCCACGCCGTCTTTTGCCTTGGACTGGTGAAGCTCGGCCATCCTGACTCGAGTATCCGCCGCAAGGCGCTCTCGGTGCTTCAAAACTGCAGTCGACGCTTCGACGAGAGCTGCACGCTGGATGAATACGAGGTGGGTGTGTCGAGCCCGCTGCCGGCCATCTACTTGCGTGCGCAGCGCGACGTCAACGCGCATCTCGCCATGCACTTTGACGGGCTCAGAACGGCCATGCTCAGCGAGTTCACCAGACGGCTGCCATTGGTGGATGCCTCGCGCCGCGCCACTATCCTGGGCCTACTGCCCGAGTGGCTGCGTGGATTGGTGTTGCACACTGCCCAACCGCATCTCGAGAACTATGCGGCCGCGCCGCTCGAAGTCGTGCTGTACAGGGCGTACCTGAACCTCTCGAACCTCTTCTGTCTCACCGTGCGGTACGGCGACGAGCACAACTTCGAGATACAGGAGATGTGGAGCAGCCTTGTGGCTGCATCCGAGGACCTGCAGAGTGCCGACGCCGTAGTGAGTTTCCTGATCGACCAGGGGCTTCACTTCCGCAGCGAGCAGGTGGTCAACCACTCGAAGCGCGTGGTCTCTTGCATTTCACACACTATGGCCGGGCCGCACATCTTCGAGCGCCTCTGCGCGATGGTCGAGCCAGGCCGCATGATTCAAGTGCCGCGGATCGCTCCTGCACCCATGCCGGACCCGGACCACCACCATCTCTATCGCGCCGACCTCGCCAAATTGCTTCCGGAGCCTGAGCCAATGCTGGCATTCTCCTCGGGCCAGCTCGCGCTCTTGTACGTCGGAGAGATGACGTACGAGCGAAGAGAGCAGCTGGACTCTGCGCTGCCGACGCTGCTGCACGCCATCTTCCTCCACATCGACAGCCGGTCCACGTTTGTGCGGGCCCAGGTGGTCGAGTTGCTCGAACAGCTGCTGCGCTGCGCCATCTCGGTTGGTGTCAATGCGGTGAACCAGGCCGCACCACCGGGCTCGAGCTTCAGCGGCGTCGATCCGGACCGCGTGTCCGCCGCCAAAGCGCAGGTCGAACGGCTCTTCACTCGACGCAACTTTGCCAACTGGTCAGCAGAGATGACAGACGACGCCGATGATCGTCAGGAACGCATGCCCATCAACCTTCTGACCACGGCGCACGAGACGCTGACGGTCATTGAGCCCTTCTTTCCTAGCTTCCGCCAGGACTGGGGCACGGTGGCTCTGACGTGGGCCGCGTCGAATCCGATCCGGCACATGGCATGCAGGTCGTTCCAGGTGTTCCGCGCGCTGCATCCGGCGGTGACGCCGAGCATGATGGTGACCATCCTGGGCAGACTGGCGGACACGGTGTCGGATCACAAGCCTGAAGTGCACCGCTTCACGCTCGAGGTGCTCTACGCGCTGAATCTCGTCGTCAAGGACTGCGAGGCGTCGAACCGCGAATACATGGCGCAGACCTGGTGGGCGACGCTGGCGTGCCTGTCGACGATCAACGAAGCCGAGTTCGCCGAGTCGGCTGCCATCCTGGAGAGGCTGGTGGAGAGGCTCGACATTGGCTCGCCGGATGTGATCGCGTTGCTGGTGCAGAAATGCCCCGAGGGGTGGGAGGGCGATGTCGGTGTGCTCCGCATCCTGGTCTCGCGTGGACTGCGCTCGTCCGAGACATCGGCACCGACGTTCCGACTGATGGCTCGGCTGGCAAAGTGCCGCGATCCGGCACTGATCGACGTCGAAGACCGATGCCGATTGGGCTATCTGTTTGTGGCTGCGCTGCCGTGGTTCCTGCAAGTGACAGAGGAGAGCTTGAAGGCGGCAGGCGGGACCGTCACGAGCAAGAACGACCCTCGCACGAATGGTGCCAAGAAGGCTGGCCCCGATGCTGCCGGAGGTGCCTCGCAAGGCATCGCAGACCCGTCAGGGCCGGCACTTTCTGCCGACACCACACAGATGGCTCTGGAGATGGCTGCTGATCTGGCAGACATTGCGGCACGGCTCGAGATGCGCGACCTGGAGCGGGTCGCCACGTCGATCGCGCGATCGCGCTTCCGCACCAAGGACGACCTGGTGCGCCAGGCTGTCAACTGCATCCGGTCGCATTACTTGCCGGAGCACGGACCCGAGTTGGCGGTGCTGCTGCTGGGCGTGGTGCTAAACCGGCACGAGTGGATGCGCAAGCAGGCGATGCAGGTGCTCAAGATGTTCTTCCAGGCGCTCGACACGCGCAACCATGCGGCGTTCAGCAACCTCGGCTCGGAGCTGCTCATGCCGCTGTTGCGTCAGCTGTCGACTCCGCTGTCTGCGCAGGCGCTCGAGGTGCTGGACGAGCCGATCGTGGTGCATGGTGGTCCGGCTGCCAACCAGATCCTGCGCATGAGTCTGCAGTGGGGCAATATGGCGCTTGGGCCGGGGCGTGAACTTGTGCACGATGCGTCGATATTTGGCCCGCCGCTCGAGACGGGCTGGGCGGTGGCGGATCCGCAGGACATGGCGACACGCACGCGCATCAACCTGTCGGCGCTCGTCAAGATGTGCGAGCGCACGCTCGACATTATGCCGACGGGCAACAACGTCAACTTTGTGGTCGACGATGCCTACGACAGCACGGCCGAGGGCGATGGTGGTGGGTATGCGCTGGATGAGGCGCCTGGGGTGGGGGGGTCGAACGAAGACGTGCCCGCGTCGAGCCTGGGCGATATTGTGAACCAGCTGCACGACCTCTCGTCATTCTTTGGCGACGATCCCATGTCCAAGAGCCGCCAGGCGTCGGTGATGTGGCGCGACTCGCGGCTGGATCGGTCCGGCTCGATGCGGCTAGCGTCTGGACTGGGCCGCACATCGTCGACACGATCGAATGGGATGGCGGCGGGGGCGACGCTGCGGGGACCGCACTACAGCCGGCAGGTGTCGCCGAATCCGACTGTGGTGCCGGACCATTCGTACAGCAGCGAGCCAGGGCATTCGGCATCGACGGTCGTGGCGCGATCGCGCATGGGCGCACAGGACGGGGTTGACGACGGTGCAGGGCGAGGGGTGAGCCTGGCCGACGTGTCGGGTGCGTCGATGGGCAGGTCGGCGAGTACAATGTCGGGACGCAGCGAGGAGAATGGCTCGAGCCGATCGCGCGCACAGATCGCCAAGATCCTCGCGCGGTCCACGACGAGAGACAGCCCGCCGTCGACGTTGCGGATCGGACAGTCGGTCGCAGCAGACGCGGCAAAGGATGCTGAAGCTGGAAGGACGCGGTCGGACAGTCTAGATCAGCTGTCGGAGAGCAGCTCGCAGCCGCACGTGCGTGGTGCGGCGGGCATGGCGAGACGGGGCAAAGTGGTGCATCAGCAAAAGATGTCGTCGTCCTCAGCCGCCTCGTCGGTGCTGGCATCGCCGTACTCTGCACAGACGTCGCGCCGCAACGCCACCGCACAGTGGATGTCTGCGAGTGCAAGAGCAAATGGCTCTGGCTGATAGCCACCACACAGCATGTACATTCACTCCGCTCCGACATCCGGAATCCAGACGCTTTCAGCAAGTTGCAGATTTCTACGAGTGTCTAGGAGTCTGTTGCGTTGGATTGGGCACGGGCTTGGTGTTTGGCGCGCCATTCGCGGATCCCCTTTTCGAAGGTACCCAAATCGGTACCCGAATGACCAACGAGTACAAAGTGTACCCCGAGCTTGCCCACTTCGGCATTGCGATGTTCGTCGTCGAAAAACAGCATGTGCTCATACTCGATCCCGGAGTCCTGATGTAATCTCTTGAAGTGGGTGAGTTTGCTTCCGGGGTAGATCTGTTCGTACTCAAACAGCCCCGCTGCTCTTTCAATCCTGGGTTCATCGTTGGTGAGGATGTTTGAATCGTTGACGAGGTGGAGGCCGTTTAGGGCTTGACGTGCGGCGGTGGGTGCGCTTGTTCGACTTGCTATTGCAATGGGGATGTTACGGCGTTGGAGCCAGAAGAGGATCGAAGGGATGTGCGGGAAGAACTGCAGCGGTTGGCCATTGCGATCGTAGACGCGGTTTAGGTCCGAACCGCGCCGTGAGAGTGGAGGATCAACGTGGGTGTCCACCCACAGTGGCCATAACGTGTAGTCCAGATCAAACACGACAAGCGAAGGGAAGGGTCCGTCGTTGAGGGCTTCGAGTGAGGAAAGCAGTCGATGAGTAAGGTCAGAGTGCGCATAGGAGGAAGGTAAAGAGGTAGAGGTGGAGGAGGGGCTACGTGCCCGACGACCTATCTTGCGAACCATAGCAGAGTGTAGAGAGGTGGGATGGTGGTGGCGAGAAAAGTTGCCAACATGCGGAAAGAGGTGCAGATGTGGAGGCCGCTGATTGGCAACCTAACAAACTCACCCCTCCGCCTCACTTGTAAGCCCAGCGGACAAGCACACCCGCTCAGCAACCTCGATCAATCAACCGAATGGTGTCAGTTAATATTTGCCATTGCGATGTGGTGGGTGTCTACTCGGCCTCGTCATCCGTTTCTTCCCCTTGATCCTCCTCCTCCTCTACCTCGTGGTGTGGCTGGGGGACGGCTCTCCTAGTCTGCCGGACGCGCGTGTTGCAGCGCAGACACTTCCACCCCCTGCGACCGTGATCGTCCTCTTCATCCAGCTCGTCCTCCATCTCGTCGTCGAGGAGCTGTTTTGCGATGCACACGTAGCAGTACGTATGCGCGCACGGCACGGTCTCGTAGGGCGTAGTCACGATGGCGTCTGCATACGCAATACCATCGGGCGAAACACCCAGCACCGCATTGCGCGCCGGATCCACGCCGCTGCCCGTCGCGGCATTGAGCGGCTGCGATGCAGAGCGTGTGCGGTTGGGCGCCAGCAGTCCCGAGCTGGGATCGAGCGGATCGGACGTGGGGATGCCCATGCTCAGCCCGCCCGTGCCGAGCTTGGTCGGGTCGCGGCTGAGCCCAGACTGCGCCTCGAGCCGCTGGTAGCAGATGGCGCATACTTCGACCGGCAGCTGCGCATACGGTCCCACTGCCGACTCGCTCTCGAACGCTGTCTTTTCCGACTCGGACTGACGCGAACCGAGCACCATCCGCGCGCCCGGGATCGAGACGGCATCCTTGTTGAACCTCGTCCTGCCCGCTGCATCCTGCCTGATACCGAGGCGGCTGCTGACCGCATAGGGCAGAAAACGGAATACGACCGCAAGCAGCTTCGGGTGCGTGGGCAGCTTCATGATCCTCCTGACCAAGCGCTTTGGACGCACGAGCGGCAGGAGGAAGAGGAGGAACTCGGTGAATGCATGCCACACCAGCTGGCGGTTGAGAAACTCGAACGAGACGTTGCGGTTCATGGTGCGCTGCGAGTAAGTCAGCCGCATGCCCAGCATCCTATCCGCGACGCTCCTGAACCTGCCATCCGCGAGAAAAACGGCAAAGTTGGCGAGCACCAGAGCGGACCAGACGCGCTGCGAGGCGTCGGTGAGCTTCCAGAGCAGCCTGCGCGGGTCGTTGTTGGGCATGTCCGAGTACGAGAGCGACGTCATATGGCCCTGCCATTTCGCTCCTAGGTAGGGCGCAACGATGGTGAGGAGTGGATAAAGCGCAAGCTGGAGTCGCGAGAGCGGCTGATCGCGCGCGGTGGACTGGAGCGCGCCGCGGTGCGCCCACTCGTTGCGGTACTTGAGGTTCTGCAGCATCGACCCGTACGACGCGCCGCGGTCGACGATGCTGAACTTGAACAGCGCGAGCTTGAGCAGCAGCAGCAGCTCGGGCTCCGCATCCGACGCGAGCGTGGACTTGATCGTGCCGAGCGCCTTCTTGACCGGATCGAGCARCAGCTCGGCGAGCTCGCGGTCGAGCAGCTCGGCGTCGAGCTGGTTGACGCGCTGGATCTTGAGGATGGGCGTGGGGTACTTGTGCAGCGACGAGCGGATGGCCGCGATGGAGGCGGATGCGGCCTGCGATGCCGAGTGGTAGAACGGCGGAGGAGTGGGGATCTGTGCATCGGTTGCGGTGGGGTCTGCGGCAAGTTGTTCCGGCGTCGGCAATCCGGTCGGTGGCAGAGATGGGGCAGAGGCGGCGTCGGTGGGAATGGATGAAGGTCCTGCCACCGGGGCGTGTGCAGAGCCTCCTGATGAGGGGGACGAGTCTCGAGTCATCGCTTGTGAGCTAGGGTTGGCGGTGGTGGTGGTGGATGCGAAAGCGAAAGCGAAAGATGGGCGCGCTTCCTTCCCCACATGCGACATCCAGCAAAAGTGGAGTGTGAGAGTGGCCCGGAAGTGGCCTTGCCAGCTTCACTGCCGATAGCCGGAACCTGATTTAATCCAAAAAGGTGTCAGATTCGCGCCTGGATTTGGCCTAAGTGTGAACAATCCTGACCTCACACTTTGGGACAGAAATTTCGTCACGATGCCAGCGTGAACGGCTTGCTGCAGCATCTGACGCACGATGCTCGCAGAAAAGTCGCCCGCTCTGCTGTCAGCCAGTTCGGAAGAAGAGGCGCTCGTTCCGGGTAGCCGGTCCCGCTGCATGCACCATGCTCAGCACAGCCTCACGCAGACCCCACAGACACGGTGGGTGAGCAGCTCGAGCAGACGACCATTGTCAGGCAAGAATGCGGCTATGGCATGCTGGCTTGCTTGCTTTATGCTGGTCGCATTGTTCTTGCTGTCGTCGCCGCAGTTGCGAAGGAGGAAGGAGCGAGCGGGCGAATTGGCGCGCCCATGCCGAACCACTGTGGAATGGCGGCGGCGTGCCGACGAGGAACGCACGCGCCGCGCCGCGACTTCGTTTGGCTCTTCGGCCTCCTTTGAAACCAACACTTTTGGGTCGCAGTCGAGGCGCGGGAATTTTTTCTTGGCCTGCAGCAGCAGTGCATTTGGGCGCATTGGGCTAGGGGCAGCCGAACATGCAACCCGGCTCGGCGGCTCGGCGTGTTGTTCTTCGTGGTGCAGTGCAGTGCTGGGCAAGGGCAGGCGAGCTGCTGCCGCCGAGGATCGGCAACTTGTGTGCTGATCATCTGGCTGTGCGGCTGCCTGCCCATGCATGGAGCTCGGTGGGGGCACCTTCCTTTCATCACAGAGTGGGCTCAGCCAGCAGGTCCTTGCTTCCATCAAGCTACCTCTCAAACCCTCGCCGCCTTCGCCTTTACCACCACCACCACCATCTGCATCCCCATTCCAATCCCAATCCCCTCGGACTTGTTTTCCCTCCCTCTCCCCTTGTCTGTCCTTCACTCGTCAAAATGGCCTTCTCCAAGTCTTCGCTGCTCGCTACGGCCCTCGTGGCCATGAGCTCGGTTGTCTCGGCCCAGAGCAACTCGGCCTCGTACGACCAGGTCGCCCAAATCCAGCTCACCTTCCCGGCTGCCGACCTCACCCCCGTGCCCGTCCCCGCCAACTGGCTCGACATCCAGGGCGTCCTCAACGTCACGTTCGGCGACGTGGCCGTGTCGAACATCGGCGACAAGCTCACCGTCGCACAGGTGCAGTCCGCCCCCTCATTCCGCATCAGCGCCCAGACGCCCGCCGCCTCGTCCAACTCGGTCTTCGGCGAGGGCAAGCTCTTCACCATCGCCTTCCTCGACGCCGGCGTCGCGGGAAAGAACACCAGCACCGAGGTGTTCAACCACTATCTCGGCAACAACTTCACCATCGACGCCTCCTCGGGCGAGCTGCGCAACCAGACCGGCGCGCGCGTCAACTACGGCGCCCCGCGTCCCGACACCAACGACGGCCCGCACCGATACATGCAGCTCGTCTTCCAGCAGTTTGAGAACTTCACCGCGCCCGCCTCGCCCGCCGCCGGCGCCTCCATCTCCAACCTCGAGCTCCAGAACTACTACCGCCAGGCCAACGGCGGTCTCGGCAAGATCGTCGCCGCCAACTACATCCAGATCGAGGTCGGCCAGGCCGCCGCCCCCTCCTCCACCGCCCCCGTCTCTCAGGCCAGCGTCACCGCCCTTGCTGCCAGCAAGAGCGGCGCGGCCGGCGGAAAGGCCACCGGCTCCACCTCGGGCTCCGCTGCCGGCGCCACCAACTCGTCGGGCGGTAACGCCAGCGCGGCCGCCTCGTCGCTCGCTTCGGTCTCGGTCGCCGGCATCGTCGCCATGGGCTCGGCTGCTCTCCTTGGCGCTGCCATGCTCTAAGCGCTGCTCGCACTCCACCCTAGCTGCTCTATGTCCATCGCTCGTTGCTGTCGCTGTGAATACAAAGTGATGCCCAAGTCCGAGTCTGGCAGGTGCCCCCAATTTTGAGAAATCTGAAAAGCAAACCAGCTCGATCTAACACTTTAGCATTTTTTCCGCTGAGAAGAAATGAAGCTTTCTTTTGGGCGTGAGTCAGGCGAACGAGCCACGTTGGCAAGATGAAAGGGGGGCGGCAGCGCGCGGGCCGTGTGCTTGCCAGCGTGAGTAACACCTGCTCTCAGCCTTCTTCTTGGCCCTTTGCATCAGACCATCACAACTGTCATCCACCATCCACGTTTCGTACGATGAAGCTGCCTCGCATTCTGCTTCTGGCTAGCGTTCTGCTGCTGGCGCTGTTCACGCTCAGCGCCTCGGCTGCTACGCACTGGGACAAGGACGACCACGAGATCTTTGAGCTCCAGTCGGCGCTCGAACGATCCGAGGGCAAAGGGGCCACGTTCTACTCTGTCCTCAACATCCCACGCACCGCCTCTGCCGCCGAGATCAAGCGTGCCTACCGCAAGAAGTCGGTTGAACTTCATCCTGACAAGAATGCCGGTGTTGCGGGCGCACAGCAGCGATTCGAACGGCTCGGGCTTGTATACAAGATCCTGCGCGACGGACGCAAGGATCGCTACGACCACTTTGTCGCCGCCGGCTTCCCCAAGTGGCGCAACAACGGATACTTTTACGAGCGGTACCGTCCTGGCCTAGGTGCTGTTATCGTCGGCGTGGTTTTTGCGACCATGCTAGTTGAGGTGGCCATTTCGAGGTTGACGACCAAGCAGGAACGTGCCAAGATCGAGCGTCTCAAGATGTCCGCCCGGCTGGTAGCATGGGGCCCGAGGTACGCAGCGATTCTTGCGTCGATTCGACATCCGCCTGCTCCGCCCGCGACCGTGTCGAAGCTGGCTACGGTGGAGAAGAAGGTTCGCGTGCCCATTACCGGGTTCACTCTGCCGGCCTTCCCCTCGGATGCACAGATCAAGAGCAATGCTGTGGATTGGGACGCCCTCGAAACGCAGACGCGCAACGTGCTCGTCAGTGCCACGGGCGATGGCGCACCCATCGTCGACTGCCTCGTACACGCCGCCGACGTGTTGCTGCTCGACAAGTTCTCGGGAGACTACATTGCGCTGGATGAGGACGATGCCCAGCCGGCACAGTTTCACACCACTTGGCCCTTTAGACTCGTCGCCGCGGTGATCAACAAGATCACCGGTAAGCACGAGGACGTGCTCGCTGAGGTCGACGATACGACCCAAGGACCCGCCAACCCAGTCAAGAACAAGAAGAACAAGTAGAACTCTACCTCACGCCCATCTAGAAGATGCAAAACACAAACATTGCACCCAATTGATTGTGGGAATAAAAGGGCCGATGAGATTTTGAGTTGGACGCAAAGAACCGCATACAGATGGCGGCGTGCGTTACTGCTCGTCCGAGTCCGAAGCGGCCATGTCGATCTCGGGCATTTCGTCGTCATCGTCGTCGTCGGACGCAGCCCCAATCTGCATTGTTGACTTCTCCACTTCGGTCGGCTGAACGACCTGCGCTGCTTCCACGGCGGGCTTCTCCACCGCAACGACACTGGGGGAGGCAACTGCAGTTGGGGAAACCATGCGTCCGGGCGTGAGCATGCTGGGTGCCGGCTGGTCGGGCGTGGGCGAGGCGGGACGCGACAGTGCGCGCGGATGCGACGTCGACGGACTCCCAATGCGCGGTGTGCTCGTCCGGTGTGCCGGCTTGACCGGATCAGGCGAAAAGATGCGCTTCTCCACCGGCGATCGCAACGGCGAAACAGGCCGGCCCAACCCCAACGCTCCACCCGCCACACTCGTACTGGCATCCGCACCACCCGCCGAAAATAGCTCGTTCGACTCGGCTGCAATAGCGTCCACATCCATCCTATCCCCCACAACCTCCTCCTCGTCCTCCTCCTCTTGCTCTACTTGGCGCTTGCCAAGCACGGCTGTCGATGCTTCCTCCAGCGAACTTTGCACCACTTCGGCGGTGGGGATGGAGCGACCGAGGGCGGTGGCATCAGCGAGCTTGGCTCCGTCAGGAGTGGCGTCCAGATCGTCGGCCGCACGAGGGCCGAAGCCGACCCCACGCGCAACAGGGACAAATTTACCCTTCCTGCTCGCGTGTACTGCCACCAAAGCCCGTTCGGCCGCCACACGAACCCGCCCACTGCCCCCACTAGGCGCATTCGCCACGCGGCCCAGCACCGCAATCGCACGCGGCAGCACCATGGCCAGTACACTCGACGTCGAGTCCAGACACATGTCCCCCAACGCTCCCACCGCCTCTTCAAACAGCTCGGTCGTGCTAGGGACCCCAGCCCCCGCACTTGCGGTGCGCAGGCTGGCAGCGTGCGTGCCGATCGAGTCCGAAAGCACCTCGACCATGGCCTGCACATTGTGCACCGCCAGCTGCATCAGGTCATAGTGCACCGAGCTCAGGCTCGTCGTCAGCAGCGGATACACGGCGACCAGAATCTGCAGCGCCGAAATGGTGCATGCGATCTCCTCGGGCGCCAAGCTGTGCATGCGGTCCTTGACCGACCCCGTGGTGAAGAGCGAATCCGACTCGTACAGGCGCGCCTTCTTGGCGCTGCGTGCTGCGTCGCCCGATGCAGCAGCTGGCTGCAACACTGCGCGCGAGACTTGGGTGACGGCAAGACGCGCAAGCCGCAGCGTCGTCCTACCCGCCGGATCGAGCGGTAGCGCAATCCCCTCTCGCCCGACGAGCACGACGAGCGTGCGCATCGCTGCCAGCCTCACGCGCGCGCTGGCCTGCGCTCCACCACCACCCTCCGCCAGCCGACACACGTCGCCGAGCACCCGAGCAGCCTCGAGCGGGATAGCGGCGGGAGCGACGAGTGCGAGCTGCGAGACGAGCGAAAGTGCGCGCGTATGCAGCGTGGCGAGATGCGAGGCCTGCAGCGTACACAGCTTGGCTTCCGCCGTCGGCTTGAATCGGCTCGACACATCCACGTGCAGCATGTCCAGACACAACGACACGATCTTGCCCGCGGGCACAGGCACCGGACGAGCCGTCGCCGCGCGCAGGTGCAGGCTGATCAGCCCCGGACGGCCGCGCGTGCCAAGCAGCAGCGCGAGACGCTCGTGTGCAACGCGCGTCGCCGCCAGCGGATCCTTGGGATACGCCTTGAGCGACTGTGGCCTCGCAGCTCCGGCATCGCCCTCGCCCTGCTGAGCCGCGTCCGTGACCTGATAGCTCGACGTGGCGAATCGCCAGGCTTCGGTGGCGAGGTGCAGCTGGTTCTCAATCGTCGCTTGCCAGAGTTGCGCCTGCGTGGTGCGTGCATTTCCGCCCGATGCTTCGCTGCCCTTGGCCGAGAGCGCTCCCGTAAGGTGCAGCGATGCCAGCACCTCGGCGGCGGCGGTGAAGATCGGTACCGCAAGACTCTGTGCCTCGTCTGCGTACAGCAGCGAAGAGATGCACTCGTGGACGCGCGACGAGACGGGGCGGAACTGCGCCGGATGTGCGTGCATAAGGCGGTTGATAAAGACCAATACGACATGCAACTGCGACGCATGCGCAACCTGTCCATCGTCCAATACGCTCTTCAGGATGACGTCGAGCAGCTGTGCGAGTCCAACGACGAGCTTGGGCAGGTTCGGATGCACGACCTGACGGTAGAACTCCTGCCTAGCCGCGATGTTTTCGGGAAAGATGTGGGTGGTGGCGAACTGAAGCGCGGCAGCCAGAAGGCGATCCGAGTTCTCGCGCTGATGCAGCAGCTTTTCCGGCGCGCCGACGAGGTTGAGGATCTGCGTGGTCCACGTCGCCGCGTTGGCGATGAGGTGCTCGTTCCACACCGCGGGGTCCTGCTGGATCCATGCATGTGCAAGACGGTAGCCGAGCGCGTTCTGCGAAGAGATGAGTGCGTTGATGCGGACAGTGAGCTTGTGCTGCGTCTCGTCGTGCGGCACCTGCGCCAGCAGACCGGACTGTGCGATGAGCTGGAGTACCTCGTCCGCTTGCGATGCGTCCGAGGACGACGTGACGAGGTTGAGGAGGAGGTCGAGGCGCGCTGAAGTGCGTGCGGCTCCCGCCAACTCAAATACTGCGGCGCCACCTGCGGCTCCAAACGTCGAAGCCATGGTGGTGATGCCGATCAAAGGTGAAGGTGGTGGAGAAAGAAGGTGTGGAGCCGACCAAGTCGGGCTTTCCCAGAAACGGCTGAGAAGAAGCGCAGCAAAAAATCCAAATCCGCCAGCCCTCGAAATCTCGGAAGTCGGCAGCGACGCGGCTCTCACCAGCCAAGGCCGAAGCCGAGCTGGACCCGCACGGACACTCCTGAGGCCAGCAAGAGCGCACCGCACCGATGCCTCTTTCCATCATCACACTCATCCTACTTCTTTCGTCCCTTTCCCTCTGTCTCACGTCCGAGCTCGCGAGCTCGCATTCGATAAAGGGAGGACTAGAACGTCAAGCCTGTCCGCCATGCTCCGCCTCGCCTCCATGCACTCGTGAAGCAAGCCATCGCACAGCACCGGCGCACTGCCAACAGAACAAGTGTGCTTCTGCCTTTAGACCATGTCCGGCTACAATGTCACACCGCCTCAAGCGCGGCCGGCGAGATCGCGACCGCTGGCATCGCCTTCCTCGGCTGCGCCCCTCAACCGAGCCGCGTCGTCCTCCGCTCGCCCCTACTACGACGCGGTCGTCTCGGACCTCTGTACGCTCGAGACGTTCCAGACCAACTTCAACACGAACGACTTCATCGCGCAACTCACCTCCAAGCTCGTCCAGCGCTCCAAGGCCGATCCGGGTCCGTTCAATCCCCGCCCGTTCATCCGCACCTTCGAGTCGGCACTCGAGCAGCTCGTCCAGATCCGCTCGCAGGTCGACGCCCAATCGCAGCAGCTCTCCTCATCAGTCCATGTGGCCGAGTCGGCATACACCAAGAAGCTCGACGAGCTCGGCAAGAATTTTGCAGCCGTGGGCAACTCGTTCAACAGCCTCGAGGACCGCATCTCGGAGGTGGGCAGGACCGCCATCCGGATCGGCGAGCAGCTCGAGACGATCGACAAGCAGCGCAACCGCGCGAGCGAGGCGCACGACCTCATCGAGTTCTACTACATGTTTGCGCGCGGCGACACGTCCAAGCTCGAGCGTCTGCGCAAGGAGGGCGGACGCGAGGGCAGGATGAAGACCGCCGTGATCGCGCGCCGGCTCGCGGCGATCAGCCGCGAAGTGGATGTGGCGGGCAGCGAGCAGACGCGCGACGCCATCGACCGCTACTGCGAGCGCTTCGAGCGCGACATGCTCAAGCTCTTTGACAAGTTCTACCGCCGCTCCGACCCCAAGATGATGTCGCACATCGCCAAGGTGCTCCAGGGCTTCAACGGCGGTGCGAGCTGCGTGCAGATCTACGTGAACCAGCACGACTTTTTCATCTCCAAGGATCGCGTGGGCGAGGCCAACAGCATCGAGCTCAGCGATATTTGGACACACATGGCCGACCCGGACCGCCCACCGCCGCAGTCGGAACCGTCGCTGTCGGCGCTCTTTAACGAAATTCGGCAGACGGTCGAGATCGAGGCGCAGATCATATCCGCCGTGTTTCCCAACCCACTCGTCGTCATGCAGACCTTCCTCCAGCGCGTCTTTGCACAGTCCGTCCAGGCGTTCGTCGAGGTGATCATGGAAAAGGCCATGCAGATCCACGCACCGCGCTTCGTCGGCGCAGGCGGCACGATCGATGCCAAGACCTCCGCCATCGAACCCAACGCCGTCCAGCCAGGCAATGGCCCCACCACGTCGCACTTGGCCTTCCTACGCGCCCTGCACATGGCGCGATCCGGTGCGCTGAGTTTGGTCAACGACCTCAAGCTGTATGACTATCGCGGCGCGGGCATCATTGCACCCTCGAGCGCCACCGGCACCAACGGAGCGGGAGGCCACGCCGGCGCCGACGGAGCCATCTCGGACTCGATGACGCTGCTCGGCGGCGACGCTGTGGCTGCTGCGGCGCAGCTTGCCGGTGCGGCGGCGAGCCCGCTCGCGGCCATGCTGGACCAGTCGGTGGAGGAGCTGTTTGTGCCGTACATGGAGGGCATCCGCTACATCGACCGAGAGTCGCGCAGCTTGGCAGATCTGTACGCCGGTCTGCTGTCCAAGTTCATCAGCGTGCACCGTGCGGCGGCGACGGCAAAGAAGGACAAGGGCTTCGCCGGCGCGGGCAACACCATCTTCAACCGCATGCGCAACCAGATCTCGGCCAACCCGGACGCGTCGTCGTCCACCTCGAGCTTTGGGTCCGGGTCCACGGCGGCGACTGCCAACACGGCGGCCACCTCGGCAGCGTCGACGTCCAAGACGTCGTTCTTCAAGCTGTCGAATCTCGCGGACCGGGTGCGCGGCACGCATACGGCCGGGACTGCGGCCGGGGCTGCGACGACGACGACGGGGCAGAGCGGTGCCACTGCCATGTCGGCCGAACCGAGCCAGGACGGAAGCATGACTGCGAGCCGAGCGAGCATCGAGGACGAGATGGAGGAAGGCGATGGCGAGCTGTCTCTCGATGTGGCTGAAAAGATGCTTCGGTGGCACGCCGAGTCGATCGGACGATGCGTGGATCTCAGCTCTGCGTCCGAAGTGCCGAAAGCGACATTTGCGCTGCTGCGCGTCCTCACCTCAGCCTACATCAAGACGTACATCGAGACGGCGCTGGATTCTGCGCTAGCCGCGGTATCTGCGCAAGATATTCGAGGCGCCACACTGCCGGATTTGTCGTCGGCGCTGTCGGTGGTTCGATCGGTGGAGCAGGTGGTGTCGCTGTGGCAGCACTATGTGAATACGGCGCTGGTGCCGTTGGCGAGTACGAGTGTGACGCTGCGACGCGAGATGGTCATCTTCAACAACCACAATCTGCTGCGCGTGGAGGGCAAGTGCGATGCGCTGATGCACAGGGTGGCGGACAATGTGGTGGGCTTCCTGGCGAATCGACTGGCGACGCAGAAGAAGAACGACTTTGTGCCCAAGAACGACGATCTGGCGTTTGCGAGGCAGAATACCGAGGCGTGCGTGGCGTGTTCGGAGGCGCTGGAAAAGGTCGAGCACGCGGCACGTATGCATCTGTCGCCATCTTTGCGGCTGACCACTTCGACGAGTGGCGCACTGCGCGGATCGCCCGCAATGGCCAATCGCACTGGACGCGGTGTTGGATCGACCGACAGCGGTGAGGTCAAGCGGGTGAGTTGGAGCGGCGTGGATGAGGAGGCGGAAGACGAGTTGCAACACAGCCATCTATCTCGCAATGCCGAGACGTTGCTCACGGAGATTGGGGTTGCATTCCACGGTCTGCTACTGGACCACTTGCGCAAGTACACCGTCAGCGCGGCGGGAGGTATCATGCTTACAAAAGACCTGGCGCTGTATCAAGAAGCGATTGGGACGTTTGGAATCAGCGTGGTATCGGATCGATTCGAAATGCTACGTCAACTCGGCAACCTGTTCATCGTACAGGCATCGGTGCTCAAGTCGTACATGCGCGAAGGTCACCTCGCCAAAATCGACGAACGCCTGCTGCGGCCTTACTTGCTACGAAGGGCCGACTATGCGCGCGAGGTTAGGGATCTCGATGATGGTCCTGCACCCTCAACTCCCACAAGTGCATCGCCACTGTTTGCCCAAAGTGCCCAAGGGAGGGATCTGTTCAGCCATATCCCCGCCCTCATCTCGCAAAATCAGGGGGCGGCAAAGGAAAGTACAGCAAAGACACCGGAAGAACAAAGACTCCATCGACTCGCAGAGGTACTAGCACAGCTCGAGCATCACACACTAGCTGCTTCCAAGCCGACCCAATCCAGCCCAGACCCCGTAGCATCCACTAGCAAGTAGAAACCCCCCACTCCGACCATTGCACTTGCACAACATCACTTCATCTCTTGCTTCCCACGTGGGTGTGTATGCGTTTCGAAACATGCAGCCTTCTGCATCCATGACATGAAGCAAATGCACCAAAATGAAGTCGAAGAGGAGGAATGTGCGGGGTATAATCTAGGCCAAAATGGACGATCTAGACGTCGAGAGCACCTTTGGCTGTCCATTCTGTGCATTGACCTGCTTGGCGCTGAAGGCATAGTTGGGCCGGCTATCCCTGACGTCGTCCGGGTCGTTGCAGGTGATTGTGACTTCCTTGACCATATTGATGAATCGGCCATTGGGCGCTTTGTTCCAGTCGATCAGACCGCCTGCCCAGTCGACGGTGCCCTGCTGGAAGGTGCCATCGCCGGCACCCCAGATGCTCAGCTGCAGACGCATGGGCGAGGACGGGTAGTGGTAGAGGCCGTCTTTGGCGTTGAGCGTGTTCTTGCGGTACAGCGTGCGCACCACGGTACCGTCAATCAGCCAGCGAAGGCGGTTGGGCGACCAGTCGATCGTGTACGTGTGCCAGTCGGTCGTGCTGAACGAGTTGGGCTTGGAGATGGGGTCGAGGACCGAGTAGGGGACGGTGTAGCCGTGCGTATAGCCCTCGGGCTGCCCGAACCAGTACCAGTTGCTCTGTACCGCAGACTTTCCCTTCGATGTCTGGTCCGATGTCTGGTTCGACGTCTGGTCCGGTGTCTGGTCCGGGACCCACTCCCAGTCGATCTCATCCTGCGCGCGATGTCAGCAAAGTATGTCAGCAAAGTCACCCAACGAATCGGCTTGCGATGGAGCGGGTACCTACCTTTGTGCCACTCATGCCGATGAAGGTGTTGACGACGCCGGCCCAGCTGGAGTGCTTCATGACGGCGCTTGCCTGGCCATAGTACCAGTACCTGGTGGTGGACAGAAGCGTGCCCTTCTTGGCGGTGCCGTCCTTGGTGAGGAGAAGCTTGGAGCCGGTCTTGGCGGTTTCGATGGTGCCTTGGTCGAGGGTGAAGGGAGCCTGGTTGGGATCGCCACGGTAGGCCGAGGCGGGGACCCAAGGCTTGGCATTGTTGGTGAAGGAGATGGTCTGGGGTTTGCACTTGGGCATGGGCTTGCACGACGAGGGCTGGAACGAGGCGGTGGGGTCGCAGGTGCCAAGGCAGTGGTCGATCGAGGTGCCACAGTAGCCGTACGACGAGCAGCAGGGAGCAGCCGAGCCGCACTTGGAGGTGGCAGAGCACTGCTGGGCGTCGGCGTGGGCAGTGAGCGCAGCAAGCGCCGCCAGCGAGACGAGTACGAGCGAGGTGATGCGCTTCGAGGGCATCTTGGAACGCGCAAGGAGGTGGAGATGGGGTAGGAAAGGGGAGATGTATGCGGGGACAAAGGGTCTATGTATAGCAAACGTGAGGACCGGGTCGGAAGGGTCTGTTCGCGCAGGCTACTGTATTCGAGCGGAATTGTTGCGCCATGGCGCCTCTGAGATCCACGGCGGGGGAGCGTGTGTATGCTCTGCAGGAGGGGGGATGCGCAGACGGCCTTGGCAGGCAAGAGGCGCATCTCGTCGATCCTTCTTGGCTGTTTTGGCAGCTGGCGGTCGCATGGCAGCCTCGGAGCAGGACTAGGCGAGACAGGATCTGCGAGGCGACCGGCGGTCAAAGGGTCGCACCAAGACAAGCGCACAAGGCCAAGGCCAGGTCCTGCGCTTGAGCTTGAGCTTGCCGAGGCTGCACGAAAGCAAGAGCCAAAGGTTGGTTGCGAAGAACCTTCTTTTGGCGCGGCCCTCTCGACTGAGCCTCAGTCGGAGTTGGGCCAGCAGCCGAGAAGGTGCAGCACCAAGCCCGAGCGCACCGTCCCACCGTCCCTCTTTCAAATCACAAAATCACAAAATCCACAAAGCTACACAATCACAAAATCACAACAACGCGTCTCGAATTTCGCAGAGTTCAAAATTGTGTGTCTGATCGCCCTAACATTTTCGATTTTCCATCCTCGAGCCTCCACATGTTGGGAGTCCAACGCGATTGCCGTTGCTACGACCCTTCTTCGTCCCCGACATCCTACCTGGCTCTCTGCGAAACACAAGGCACACACAGCCATGGACCACAACTACTGGAACGTCGACGACTTTCTCGCCGACTCGCAGAAGCTTCCGTGCACGTTCAACGTCGACGTGCCCAACATGGGCCAGATCCAGTCCAACGGCGAACGCGACGTCAAGGCGCTCTCACGCGTCGAACTCCCCTTCTGGCTCGCCGAGCTCATGGCTTTGAAGTGAGTGCCGCCTCGCCTCACCACAGCGACCCGCCTCGTACTGATCTCTTCTCTCGCAATGATACAGTAACATTGTCTCGATCAGCAAGCCAAAAGCGTATTCCAACCGCGTCAAGGCTGCGCTGGATGCCAACCCCACGTCAGTGCAGTTGCGGCATCAGAACATTCATTGGTACGCGCTTGGTGCGCGTCTCGCCCAGCTGTAGGTGCTTTGCTCCACCCTCATATATCGCGTCTTGATCCAGAGCTTGCTGATTCTGAGCGTGTGCTCTGATCTTTTGGCGCGCGGCAGTATGGACGATGACGACAGCGAGATGCAGGTGCTCTCCAAGGCGTACGTCGGCAGGATAGCACACATCTTTCAGCAGTCGCAGCACCTTGCTACCTCATCCGCAGGCTCAGCGGCTGCGAGTGCCGATGCTGATCAGCGAGGCTTTGCGTCGGCACAGGCGATTGCGGCTATGGTCTCCGATGGCCCTACGCTCGGCATGAGCGCTGGAAGCGCAATGAGCGCCGAAGTCACCGAGTTCCTCCAGGGCCTCGACGAGTCGGAGCGCATGCTTTTGCGCAACGGCCAGGATGGCGCGCGCATGATGCGAGAATTCCTCGCCAACCATCGCTGATTCTTTGCCTTTCACCACGCTCCAGCCTCATCGCATGTACTTTTGACCAGTTCTGTACAACTTGTAACACTATCACACTATCATTGTTCCATCATCTCGACATCGTCATCGAGTGTGTGTCGGTTCGAGTGCCTCAAAGGTGGATCGAGCAGAGACGTGTGTTCGAGGTAGGAGCCGTGCAGAGCGGCACTCAACGCGTCACGTCCCGCCAAGCCGCCGCCGCCACCGTGTTGGTCTCGGCCATTTTCAGGGTCCAGCAAATCTGAAATCCCACCTCCCCACCACCACCATCCGCGTCACTCTCCCGCACCACACTACCGGCACACATGGCGGCTCCCTGGACATGGAGGCTCGACCCCTCCTCTGGCTCCGCATCAGTGCTGGGGCCTTCTCCTTCCTCCATTGCCGTCAGTGCTGATCCGCTCTCGGCACTGGCGCACTCAACCGACGCCGCATCGGCAGACGATATTGTCTGGCACGACTTTCGCCCCCCACCACGCCCCACAGCCGCACGGCAAGCACGCAAAAGGGCGAGACTGAATCGCTTCGACTCTGACGATGACGAGGATCTCGATCAGACCCTGCGTACTGTGCCAAGTACCCACAATCACGCCGGCGCTGTTCCTGGTCCGTTGGCTGAGCTTGACGCCAAAGAGGCTCGAGAGGACGAAGATGCCGGAATGGCTAGCACTTCCAGCTCGGACTCGGAATCGAACGACGAGGATACTCCGCTCCCCCGACCAGGATCAAGCCAAGCTTGCTTGCTGCAGGGCGAGACCCGCAAGCCCGATACCTCTTCGCAAAGAGCACCTAAACCGACACGAACCAGCTCGGAAGACGCCTTTGCGCAGTCTACACGGCTCATGGCGCACACCATCTACACGTACAGCCTTGCTGACGCAAAGCGTGCCGAGAAGACAGATGCGCCATCACCACTGACGTACAAAGAGACGGTGCGACTTGTGCGTCTCATCGCCATGATCTTCCGCTTCCCAAAGCCGTCTCGTCGTGTCAGTCGGCAACACACCGACTCGGTCGACATCGCCTCCCCACCACCGTCTTCATCGAGTGGGTCCACACCGACGCTAGCTGTCAAGGACGAAAGCGACGATGAAACGATCAAGATCGAGCTCAAGCCCAAGTACCTTGCGTCAGCTTCGGGTGGTGGGTCGCGCAGGCCGCGTATGCTGGCGAGGGTGCATCCGGAAGATACGCGCATGGATTCGGCTGCGGTGCTCAAGTTGCTGGCGCTGGTGCCGTCTGCGCTTCCTGCGCGCGTGGAGGATGCGGCGTGGATTGCGGGTCTGGCCGTGCGTGCACGCCGCGACGAGTACGGCAACATCCTACTTCCCCACGCCGCCTACGCTCCTGCTCAGCCCGCAGACACCCACACGGGCAGCACAAATAGCAAAGAGGAGAATGAGGGCCCGCAGAAGGTGACGCGCTCGCTCGTGCACAAGCTCGGCAGGGAGCCACCAGCCATCCCTCTGCCCCAGTTCTGGCGTCGTCGTTCGCCCTCCGCATCCATGCAGGAGTTGGACTGCGAGGAGGAGAATGCCGCGGAAAGGTCGCTTTTGCAGGCCGAGGTAGAGGTGGAGGCGCTTACTGCCATTGCGACCCCGCAGCAGGATGCCCTTACTACAGAGAAAAGGGGAAGGAGTGTGGTGAATCTGTCTAGGGTGCTTGCCGATCGCATGCGCGAAAAGCGCCAGGCCAAAACGCTGCTACTGCGCACCCACCCTACACTGCGCAAACGACGCACTGCCCAACCGCCGAGCGAGGCAGTGCAGCATGCAGAGAATGAGGCGGATGCACTCACTGCCGCCAACACCGCTGCCAACGCTCTTTCGGGCGCACACCTACCACTGCCCGACCATGTAGACTAGTCCGACAGCACCACACCGCACGAGCTCAAATTCGTCCGTGCCGATCGTCCAGTGTGACTTGAGAAATGCTCACCGTGCAAATCTAAAAAAAAAAAAAAAAGACGACAAAAAAAAGGTGCCGAAAAATATTATAATATCGTGCTGCGATTGAAGCACATGCGACGCCGGGATGATGGTGCAAGGTGGGTATGGATGCTACACGGTGAGGTACTCGTCATACATCTGTTGAGCGAGCTTGGTGTTGTTGGATGTCGTATAGATCATGGCCAAATTCCAAGCTGCCTCCCTCTTGAGACTCCATCCTTGCCCCTCGTCGGCTATTTCGAGGACCTTCCTGTAATGCGGCTCCGCGAGATGGGTGAGGCCGATATGGTGGAGCAATCGGGCGGCATTGTACTCCTCCTCTGCCCTCCTTCCCCGGTTGCGACGGTAGTTCTGAAAGAACGTCGTGGCCGTCAGAACCATATGGTGGCGATTGTCCGTTTGGCGATTGGTACTGCGACTCAGGAATGCAACTGCACTGACCAGGCTGAGTAGCGCATCGGTGGGTTGGATCGCATGAGCACGACCAAAGAACGCGGCCGATGATTGGTACCCGCCCGAGTAGAGCAGCATATAGCCGTAGAACATCTCGCCAAGCGGTGAGGGTTTGGTAGGCCGTGCAAGGCGAAGTGCTAGGTCGGGGTCGGGTCGGTCGCCTTTGATATCCCCCTCGTCAGTTTCGGCTTCTGAACCACTTGCGTGGTCATCGTCCTCCACGCCAACCACCACACCGTCGTCAAATTCACGCTCCTCGGTCGCACGTCTCGCCTCTTCCACCAGATCCTTTGTCTCCTCTTCGCGACCAAGCACACCAACCGGCACTTGCCATCGACGATTGTGCGTCGAAAACCGACACGTGGCTCCGCGCGCCACCGCCTCGCCCTGCCGCATGCGACGCTGGTAGAACTTGATGTCGTTGTTGCTGATCAGCCTCCCCAGACTGTGGAACCCCGTCCCGTTCGCCAGGCTCGCAGCGAGCTGCAGCGGAAAGTTGTGGAACTGCATCTCCTGCGCCATCCACCGCAGACAACCCCACACCGTAGGCCAGTCGCGCGCATACAGCCCACACGACAACCACGAAAGCTGCACCACCACCATCCGATCCCAATTGCCCCACACCACCGCACTCGTATGCAGCGACTGCAGCAGGCTATTCACCATCCCCATGCCCTCGCCGCTCTTGACGAGCAGAAAGGCGTACTTGGCAAACAGCGCGATCCACTGCTCGATCGAAAGCCCGCGGAACTTGGCCATGTCCAGCTGCTTCGGTCCCGGCTCGGCCTTGGGCTTGGCGCCGTCCAGATCGCCTGCTTCAGAGCCGTCGTGCAGGTCCGAAGCACCGTCATCCTCGACCAACGAGTCCTGCAGACGGTGCAGCAAGTTGCGCGCCTGCGTAGAGATCGCGTTCGACCCACCGCGCTGCGACAGCATGCTCGCCAGCGTCGTCTGCATCGGCCTCGCCTCCGACCGACGCTGCTTCGCCTTGGCTCGGCCAGTGCCCGCTCCACCCCAGCGCTTCTTCTTGAGGTTCAAGCCGTTCAGCCGCGGGTGCAGTCGGAAGGCATCGATGAGTCCACCCGCTTCCTCCACCCACTGCGCCGTCTGACGGTACCGCTTCTCGCGCTCGTCGACGCTCTCGCTCGTCGCGTAGAAGCTGCCCAGGCCCTCCTCGGCTTCCTGGCTCACAGCCACGTCGTAGCGCCAAAAGCCATCGATAAAGACGTGCGGCTCGAGCAGCTCGAGCCGCCGCCACGACAGCTGCGTCTCCTGCTCGCGCTGCAGCTCCAACTTGAGCCGCTGCTGCCGGTTGTAGTTCATACGCGCACGCTTGGCCGCTGGCGCAGCCTTGGGTGCCGCCGGCTTGCCGATCTCGTCAAAGAACGACAGAGCGCCGCCATGCGTGGTTTCTGCAGCTGCGCCCGACGGCGCCTGTCCCGGCTGGTCATCGGCGGACCGCTGCGACTGCAGGATCTGCATTACGCGCCGCAGCACCTCGAGCGACTTCTCCTTATCGCCCAGGCCCTCGTACACCTCGGCGAGGCGCATCTGCCACTCGAGCGTGTCCGGTGCCGCCTCGACCACGGGCTCGTACAGCCGCGCTGCCTCCTCGAGCTCGCCGAGCGCATGGTTGCACGCCGCCAGCTTGGCGTACAGCGACACGTCCTCCGTCGCATACTCGGTGCTGGCGAGATCGGTGAGCACGTCGAGCGCCTCGGCCCACAGCTTGTGCTCGTAGTAGCAGTCGCCCACCTCGGCGAAGATCTGCGGCAGGTCGCCCGGATCGCCCTCGGTGAGCACGTCAAAGTGGTGCTTGGCCTCGACCACGTCGCCGAGCATCATGCGCGCCTTGCCCAGCCGCAAGCGGATCTCGGGATCCAGCAGGTGCGGCTGCGCCGTCTCTACCTGGCGCCCGTAGCCCTCGTTGTCGCGCTCCTTGCGGATCTGTGGATCAATGTCGCCGTCGAACTCTCGGTCGTCGTCAACAGCGTCCCAGAAGTCCTCACTCTTGCGTCCGTCGAGCCAGCGCGCGGTCTGGCGCAGCACACTGATCGTCTCGAGCGGCTTGCGCATTAACAGCAAGAGGTCGGCGAGCGTGACGAGTTCCGAGATTTGAAAAGTGTTGAAGGTCGGTGCGGAAGACTGCGGCCCAGCTGAAGCTGCATCTGCGAACAGCTCCGGATCGAGAGGCAGACCGCCGGTGGGGATTGGATACGCCTGCATGCTCGAGGTGCGCCAGCGCTCGAGCACCTCGATGCCGCGGTCGTAGTCGCGGGTGCTGACGAGCATGGGCACGAGCTCGCGCACCACCGACGCGTCGTACGGCTGCAACTTGAGGATGTCGAGCATGCCACTGATCGCCGCCTTGTGGTCGCCGAGATCGCGCAGCAGCAGCGCACGGTCCCAGATGCTGTCCACGTCCGTCTTGTCGATCTTGATCGCCTGTTGGAAGCAGTAGATCGCCTGGCGATACAGCGTCTGTTTGATGGAACGGTATGCGAGTGTCTTCCACTCGGCGTTGGCGCGCGGCTGCAGATGTGCGCCGATGATGCGCGACTGGATGCTCTTCTCTTCCTCTCCCAGCTCCTCGTAGATGAGGCCGAGCGTGTTCCACGCAGCCATGACCGAGGGCTCGATGCGGATCACTTCTTCCAGCTTGGGAATCGCGTCGTGCAGGCGGTTCTCGACGTATGCCAGGTTGACGTCGGCCATGAGCGCTTGCACTTCGGCAGAGAGGGGCTGCTCGTGCGCTTTGCGGCGCACGCGCCGTTTCTGCTTGAAGCCGGCGGCGGCGCGCAGCTCGTTTTCGAACTCGGCGTTTTCGGCCTCGATCGAGGTATCCCACTGCTGGCGCAGTGCGCCTGCTTCTCGCGATGTGTCTTGCAGCGAGCTTACGAGTCGATGGAAGGACTCTGGCTCAAAGTCTTCTTCTTCGCCTTCTGTCGGCGGCCGCCTCGGCTGGGAAGCGCCTGCTTCGCCAAACAGTGCCGGATCGAGCGCATCCCTATCCATCTCGTCGCCGGTGGCATCATCGTCGTCGTCGTCATCGTCTTCATCCAGCGATTCGTCGTCGCTGCGGCCTGGTCCGCCCTGCGCTGGTGGCCGTGTCGCCACTGGCTTTGGCCGGCCATTCTTTGCATTGTCCCGATTCTTGCTTGGTGGCTTCTTTAGGCTAGTAGCAGCCGGTTCGCCGGCATCCGAATCATCGTCTTGATCCCAATCAGGATTGCTGGCATCCGAATCATCGTCGTCGAGACCACCAAAAGCGAGTGCTCCGAATTCGGCGTCCTCGTCGTCTCCGTCCACATCCATCCCGACCAGCTTGGAATAGTCATACGCGTCGTCGTTGGAACGGGCGGCAACGCGTGTGGAACGCCGCCCGGATGGACGGCTCGGGCCTGCTTCTGCATTCATGGCGCAGGGTGCCTTGGCGCACGATGGCGAGAGCGTGCTGCTTCAAAGCTCGCGGCTAAGCCGGCCTGTGGTGGATGTCGAGAGTGAGAGTAGCCTTTTGACGGGGTGGGGCATCAGAGTGAAAGTGGAGACGCAGGGTCCAGTGCGGCTATTTTGTATTACATAATCATGACCGTGGCGCGATGCGAAGCTTCCTGAAGTGCCACCAACGCGCAGTGATGGATTCCGTGACCTTTGGAAAGTTCATTCGACAGGCACTTCTTCACCCACCTCCAACGCATTCGACCACCAGCATCCTCGAACGGTCTCTCGACTGAGGCAGCCTGAATCGCAATGAGCCAGGTCCAAGCTCCCCTCGGCGGGGGCTACCCTCAGTCGCCTGATCCAACGCTCAGCGACCCAAGATGGCTTCAGCAACTCGCCAGCCATCCGATCTTCACACCGCGCGAAGAAAGCAGCGGAACGAGCACTGCCTCTGATGATCAGATCGTTGGCACCCATGCACGTCTGATGGTCGTCCGAGGCACCGACCTGATCGTTGCGGTCGACAACGAGGTGCGCATCGCATCGCTAGTGGATGCCAAAGCTTCCGCAGCTACTCCCGCAGCGTTAGCATCGCGCTCGTCTTCGCTCGGAGCGATGTCGTCCACCAACTACAAGGTGCTCGTGCCAGCACAGGGACCTGCGATCGACTTTGAGATCCAGCACCTCAGCCTCAATCCTACCGGCAAGCTGCTCGCCTGCGTCGGTGCCAGCCAAATCACCCTTCTCGTCATGCCGCGATCTGGTTACACCAAGCACGTCGATCGCACCGTCGCCTGCCGCGCCGTGCCGATCGCTCCCTACTACCACTCTGCTCATTCGGATGCCGCCGTGGCCAAGGTTGACTGGCACCCGTGGGGTGAGAGCGGCACTTCGCTCCTCGTCCTCACCGACGACGGCCTCCTGCGCGAGTACGATGTTGCCAGAGACACCGAGGAGCCGCAGCAGACAGCATCGTTCCTACCCATCCAGCCTACTTCCAACGCTCAGAGGTCGAGATCGCGCTCCGCGACTCCCAGCCTAGCGGCGCACAATCGCAGCTCTTCACCCATTGCCAGCAGAAGCTCGAGCAACTTTGGCGCCTCTCGCGGCTTTGGCCTCTCTGCGGAGGATGACGATGCCACAATCGCGGTGAGCTTCGCGCTCTGCGTCAACGAGGCATCTCTGGCGCGCTCCACTGCCTTTGACCAAGATGACGACAGCGCTTGGGCAGCAGCAGCTTCAAGGTCGCAGGGTCCCACCGACTGGTCGCCGCTCACAGTGTTCGGCTTGATGAAGAACGGCGATGTGTGGGCCATCTGTCCTTTCCTGCCCAAGAGCGCCGTTGTTCCGGCAGCCTACATTCACGACCTTGCCAAGCTTGCCTCGCACCATGCAAACACGGTCGAGTCGCAGCAGACGTCGAGCGTCGACACGCAGCTGCGGTACGTCAACGCACTCCTCAAGCAAGCGTCTCAAGGCATCGCAAAGCGCAGCAGAAGCAGCATTAGCAACGGACGCCAGACGTCCGTGACCCCAGCACCCGAAGCTTTTGCACGATCACGGTCCACATCGACAATGGATCTCGACCAGCTCGTCGACCCACAGGACGCAGATGCGGATGAGAGCCAAGTCGACATGGATGCTGTGCAAGACGGTCCCATTCGACTCCACCCGCCCTCATGGTCGTACCGCCAGGACGTGCGTCAAGGCGGAAGCGCCAAACGGGCTCCTCGTCCGCAGGGCCCCTTTTTGCTGCGGCCGGCACCTGTAGAGTTGTGCGACGAGCGCGAGACAGTGGCGTGCGACATTGTCTGGACTTGGCTCACGGACGAACGCGCCGAGCGGACCGACAGCACCACCGTCTCGGGAGTAGGTGCACTCAGCATAGTCGGGCACGATGGCCGCGTCGATGTTGGACTCCTCTTCGAGTCGGTCCAGGGCTCGTGGGACTCCCGCACAACCAGGCCACGCAACGCTCCACAAAGGAGGACCAAGACGCCCAAGACGAACCGATACGGCTTGTCCGACACCGAAGACGAGGCGGACGAACTAGAGGCACTGACGTTGGACGAGCCGGAGGAGCTGCCTTCACTGCTGATCTACGAGACGATCGATCTGGGTCTGCTGGACACGGCGGTGGAGAATGGCGTGAAGAGCCATGCGGCGGCATCGGATCTGTTGCTGGACACCTCGGCGCGCAATCGACCGACGTTCGTACGCGACCCGCTGTACGGCGATACGCTCTATGTCTACCACGCGTTCGGCGCCCAGTGTCTGGGCTTTGCGACGTGGACGTCCAAGCTGATCCAGGCGCTCAACATGCCGTCACAGGACGAGCTGGACAACGATGCGCACGCCGATGCGTCGTCAGCAACAGCCGAGTCGCGCGAGCAGGCGCTCACCAAGGTGCTGCATCGGGGCGAGAACACCGAAGTCGTCTGGGTCGTCAACACGGCCGCCCCGGGCACCGGCAAGGGGCGCAACGCGCTCGAGATCAACCCAGTGACAGCAGTGGCTATCCTGTCGGACGTGTACCTTTCGTACGCCTTTCTAGCCGTGACGGCGGATCTGCAGTTGGTGGGAGTGGAGCTGTCGCTTCGTGTCGAGCATGACGTGGCGGACTCGCCGGCTGCAATGGCTCCGGAGCTCGGATTGAGCGAGTCCAAGCTTCCGAAGCCGTACGTGTCGCTGCTGGGCGAGGGACCGGCGTTCCAGCCTCCGGCGGTCTTTGCCGCAGGTTCGGGGGTGCAGGGACTTCCTTCGCATCCGCGACGTGCGGCGATGGCCGGCGTATCTAAAGGCGAGGTCCAAGTGACGCCGGACACGCTTCGTGCACTGGGCAAGACAGTAGAGTCGTATCGGCACGAGATCCGCGACGTCGTGTCTGCAGGCAACGCGGTACAAGCGCGTCTGGATCTGCAGGTGCGCGAGATGACGCGCCAGCTTTCCAAGCTCGACCAGATCCGCGCGCGGTGTTCCGCGCTTGGGAGTGGTGATGGTCAGAGTGCACTGGGCGAGCGTGTTGCCCGACTTGCATCGACGCAGGTGGCACTAGTGTCGCGCATTGATCGTGCGCTGCAGCGGTTGATGGACTCGCACCAGCCGAGCATCTCGGTGTACGAGCGACGCTGGTTCGACGAACTGGAACGCATTGCTGCCGACGTGGGCATTGCGCGCACCTCGAGCGGCGAGCTCAAGCCCGACACCCGCGCACGCAAGGGCATCGCAGCCAAAGCGGATCGTCTCGCACACCAACTCGCGCTATTGCGGCCCCAGATGGACGTGCTCGCCGCCACCCCTGCCAATGAACGCGCCTTGTTGGGTGCAGACCAGCTGCGCAAGGTCGAAAATCTGCTTGCGGCCCAAGCAACCATGCTGGCCGAAGCCAAGGCAAAGGTCGCCAACCTCAATGCAAGGATGTCGCAAAACCCACCGCGTCAGCCGAGCGTCGCAGTCGACGCGGATCTGTCGATTGCCAGCATCTACTCGAGCGCGTCGGGTGTTCCGCCCGGTCTACCGCACAGCAGCACGCTCGCCAACCTCGCTTCTCCCTCGTCAGTCCGCTCGCGCACGCCATCTTCCTTCTTCGCTTAGCCGACCCCCATCTCACCATCTCAATCCAACGTTGTGCAGCGCCGAGACATGTCTATAGTTCGTGCGCGCCAGTGTGATGTATTGCGGAAAGAAGAATCGAGGTATAGAATAAGCATGGACAGAGGCAACTTTGAAGGGGTCGAAATTAGAGCTTGGCAGGTTTTGGATCGTTGCCACGCACGAGGCCTTCTTGGGAGACGACTGCGACGAGTGTGCCGTCCTCGCGGTAGATGCGTCCGATCACGACGCCGCGACCATTGGAAGCTGCCTGTGTCTGCATCTGCGCACGCCCAGGACGAACACAAAGAGACCTTGTCAGTAACCCCAACGCGCGAGTGAAATCTGTAGGGGGTACGAACTTACGACAAAGAGGAGCCATTCATGTACCTCGAATGGCTGGTAGAACCACATGCTGTGGTCGAGACTGGCCATCATCTTGATGCGTCTGCTGTTGTTGAGTGCCTTGGGTACAGTGCTGAGTAGGTAGAAATCCGAGGCGTAGGCGAGGGCGACCTTTTGAGCCTCGAGGCCTCCGCTCATCGGTCTGCGGGTTCGCATCCAGAATGCCTGCTGGTTGCCGGGAGTAGGAATTCCGTTGTGGTCGTACATCCCCGGCAGGGCGTCGCGGATCTCGACAGGTGAGGCTTGACGATCGCTGATCCAGCCCTCGAGCACCTTGCGCACGCGGGCGTCCGGATTACCATGCTTGAGCACCTCCTGGTATCGATGCTCATTCAGCGGGCAATCGAGCGGCCCTGGGAGAGCGCGGAAGTTGATCGACTTGGCCGAGTGGTTGCCCGTCGCATGCGAGCCAGTGATGGATTCGAGGAGCGACCGACCGTCTGCATCGAGCGACGGCGTGGGGATGGCAAAGAACGGCTGGTGCGGTTCGGGCTTCTGATAGCTGAGGATGATGGTAAAGATGCTCCTGCCTCGCTGGGTCGCGTTGACGGATCGCGTGACGTACGAGCCACCGTCGCGGACGCGCGTGACGTGATAGATGATGGGCCGCGTCTCGTCTCCCGCTAGCAGGAAGTAGCTGTGGAGCGAGTGAAGAAGCATGCCCTCTCGGACGGTCTTGTTGGATGCCGCCACGGCCTGCGCAATCACCTGGCCGCCAAACACACCGCGGGCGCGTGCGGGCTTCCAGAGCGTCAGCGACTTGTACAGGTCATCGTCGATCTCTTCCACTTCGAGCGCCTCGGCGATGTCAGCGGCGCCTGAGCGCGAGGGCGAGTTGACACCCTGCTCGTAGACCGGAGGCTCCTGCTCCTCGGAAGTGGGTTCTCGGCCCATCTCGCGATCTCCTGTCTTGGTCATCGCCAGTGCTGCTGAGGACGATGGTGGAAGTGTGTCTGGCAGCGCGCCGTTCGGATGTGGGTTGGTCGTGGTGGTGTTGGTGGGGACCGATAGTGAGTGTGGATGAAGCGATGAGAGAGGCCCGAGACCCTTCCGGAATCAGCGCCCACTTTTAACCGAGGCGTTGGTGGGCCGAGTGGGCGGATGGGCTCGAGAGCGGCGTTCTGAGGGTGTTGGGACGTTTGAAGCGTGAAATTGCATCTGCTTCGCCGGCCTGCCTCGCTCGCTCCACTCTCAGCTGCCACACTGATGTGAAAGGGTCGACCCCACACCTGGCCTATCTCGGGCAGCCGCCATTTTCCAATCGGCACTTTGGTATTGGCATCTGCTCTCGTCTTGCCGGAGATTGCCCAATGACCAGCGCATCTCGCCGTCCGGCAATCCATACGGTGATGGCCTGTGTTTGTGGTACTGCAGCGGTCGAAATGGATCCGCTTCCGGCAAGGTTTGCCCTCCGGCTTGCCGACGCTCGACTCTTTTTCGGACATCCGGCTTTTCCTGCAAGGTGTGAGATCCGATTTCATCACACGGGCGTTAAAATCATCCTGGCCTGGCTATCACTCGCGCGATAGAGGGGTGGAGCTGATCCACGTCGTCGCGGGGAGTCGCTCCTTGTTCGGTGCGGTGCAGCGCTGTGGAGCATGGGCCAAGTCCTGCTGCTTCTCGATCCGCAACCAACATCCGCCATCGACCGCACCTCGCCTCGAGATCGCCTCGCTGCCACTCTTGCTCCGAAGCATCGTTCAGCATGGCCTCTGCCAGTTCGGCTGCCGCGTCGAGCCTTCGCACCGCCCAGGTCAACTCGCTCCTCTCGCTGCTCAACCTCAACACCGCCTCGTTCAACCACGCCTCCTCCTCCTCGTCGGTACCCGGCTCGACTTACAACTCGAGACCCGGCTCTGCAGCTGGCCAAAATGATGCGGGCGGTGCGGGCGCAGACCCGTCCATCCCCTCGGGTCCGCCTGTGTGGAAGGTGCTGATCATGGACAAGGTGTCCAAAAACATCCTCGCCACGTCGCTGCGCGTGCAGGACCTGCGCGAGAACGGCGTCACGCTGCACATGCAGCTGCACTCGGATCGTCCGCCGTTGCCCGACGTGCCTGCCGTCTACTTTGTCTCGCCCACCTCGGAAAACGTGCAGCGCATCGCTCAGGACATGAAGCGCATGCTCTACGAAAACTTCTACGTCAACTTCACCAGCACCGTCCCCAAGCCCGTCATGGAAGAGTTTGCCAACCTGGTGGCCACCGACGGGACTGGTCAGCTCGTTCAGCAGGTGTACGACCAGTATCTCAACTTCATCGTGCTCGAGCCGAATCTGTTCGAACTGCTCCCGGACGCATCGCCGGCGCCCAGCGCTGCCGCTGCCAATGGTACCAGCGCATCCACCTCCACCGTCAGCACGTACGAACGTCTCAACGACCCGAAGTCGGGTCAGAAGGACGTCGAAGATGCCACCGACCGCATCGCCGCCGGCCTCTTCTCCACACTCGCCACGATGGGCGCGCTGCCCATCATCCGATCGCCACGCGGCAATGCAGCCGAGCTGGTGGCGCGCAAGCTCGAGTCCAAGATCCGCGAACACATGACGAGCTCGCGCGGCGGTTCCAATCTCTTCTCCGAAGGCGCAAGTGGCGGGCAGGCGAGCTGGAGCTCGTCGCGGCCTCTGCTGGTGGTGCTGGATCGCAACGTGGACCTTGTGCCCATGCTGGCGCACAGCTGGACGTACCAGGCGCTCGTGCAGGACGTGCTGGACCTGCAGCTCAACCGCGTCACCGTGGTGTCGAGCGAAGGCGGCGTGGCGAGCCAAAAGACGTACGACCTGGACTCGAAGGACTTTTTCTGGTCCAAGAATTCGGCCACGCCCTTCCCGCACGTGGCCGAGGACATTGATGCCGAGCTGAACCGGTACAAGGCGGATGCGGCCGAGATCACGCGCTCCACGGGCATCAGCAGCATGGATCAGGTGGGTCAGCTCGACGCCACCTCCAACGCGGCGCATCTCAAGGCGGCCATCACGGCGCTGCCCGAGCTCACGCAACGCAAGGCCACCATCGATGCGCACATGAACATCGCCACGGCGCTGCTGCAGGGCATCAAGCGGCGCGGGCTCGATACGCTCTTCCAGCTCGAGGAGGCGATTGCGCGCCAGAAGAAGGAGACCATCCTCGAGACGGTGCGTGATGCGCAGCTCGAGGACGTCAACGACAAGCTGCGGCTGTTCATCATCTTTTACCTCTCGGCGCCGGACAGTGCGCTGGGGCGCGCGGATGTGGACGAGTTCGAACGCGTGCTGCGCGAGCAGGGCGCGGATCTGAGTGCGCTCAGCTACGTCAAGAAGGTGCGCGAGCTCACGCGCATGACCATGCTCGCCTCGGCACCGCAGCCTGCCTCGGTCAGCGATGCGGGCAGCGGTGGCTTCCGCGGATTCAGCTCGCTCTCGTCGCGCCTTACGGATCGACTCAAGGACTCGGGGCTGGAGAACCTCGTGCAGGGCGTCAAGAACTTCCTGCCGGCGCAGAAGGATCTCACCGTGACGCGGCTGGTGGCATCGCTGATGGAGCCCAGCAGTGCGGCTGCGCAGGCGCTGAGCGAAACGGACGAGTACCTGTTCTTCGACCCCAAGGCACCCCGCGGTCGAGCCGCCGCATCGGGCGGCATCAAGGCACGCCAGGTGTTCAATGAGGCCATCGTCTTCGTCGTCGGCGGGGGTGGATATGTCGAGTTTGCTAATCTGCAGGAGTACGCCGCACGCACGGCAGGGGCAGCTGCCACCACCGGCCCTGCCGCAGCCAATGCAGCGGGCGCGGTGGGAGGCGGAAAAAAGATCACCTATGGCGCCACCGAGATCCTCAAGCCCATTGACTTTGTGCGTGCACTTGCGCACCTGGCTGGCGGCGACGTTGCCGCCTCCATCTCGTCCACCCAGTCCACCGCTGCCGCAGCCAAATAAAACACACACACACGCGCGCGCGCAAGTGTATACAACAATCAACTTTGTGTGATTTGCTGTGAAAAGGTGGTAATGACAAGACAGGGCTAAGAATACAGATGAAGATGCGATAAAAACAAAAAAGTACAAGTGGGATATCCAGGGTGACGGGGGGATGGTGGGATTGTACAAGAGGCAGGAGAACGAGCACGTGTTGGGATGGGCTTCAACGGCGGGATCTTGATCGACCGCGTGGTTCGTCCTGCGACTGTGGGGAGAGGAAGTTGTTGATCCAACCGAACCTCTTGTGTTTCTTCTTCTCCTCGCCGCTTTCCTTTGTAGGAGCATCTGCGGGGGGACGGGCATTTCCATTTTGTCGCGAAGTCATGTTTCCCGTGTAGGTTCCGTCGAGCTTGGATTTTTCGATGGCAAGACGTTCCTTCTGCCACATGGAGGCGGTGTGGTCGGCCATCCGACGTGCATAGGCCAGATGCGCCTGCACTGCATCCCATTCCTCGAGCGACTCGGCTGCGGAAGAGGCTGTGGAGGAGCTGCTGAATCGCGAGTGCACCGGCGACGATGCAGCCGAGCTCGATGCTTCCGAAGACGGCGAGGTCGAGAGCGAGAGGTTGGGTACGTGGGCAAAGTGCGTCATCATCGGCGGCACGAATTCGGCGCCTCCAATGTGCACAACGTGGTGCTGCTCATGCCGTGTGCTAAACATCCTTTGCGTAGTAGAGTAGTATAGTCTTGGGCGGTTGGAGTCGGCGAGATTGGGCCGATGGCCAAGATAGTCCAAGGTGATGCTGTGGATGTAGGATGGGGGCTGGGGAGTAGCGATGGAAGGAGGGTGGGTATATATCCCGTCGTCGCTCTTGGCGGCCTAGCTTCATGCATGGTTACGGCTGTGCGGAAGCAGCCAATATCAGCCGAGGCGTCGGGAAGGCAAGCGTTAGAAACATGCGCTGACATTTGGCTCAGCTCCATGGAGACCAAAAAAAAGTGGAGCGGAACAGGCACTGGCATGCAGCCCATGCAGTTTGGCAAAAAAATTCCACCCACGGGCCGTAGTGCCGCGTCCCAAAAAAATGCCAAGCGTCGACGCCCAGACCAAACTGAACGTCACCGCGTCTGACAGAGGATTGGCGTTTTTGCTTACCCGTGCATCCGCGCGGAGATAGTTGGCCGTCCTGCCGTCGCAGCCCCGGCATGGCGCAACCGATGGAAGCTCCCTCATCACTTCCCGGGCTTACAACGCCGAGCCCTCCCAAAACCTCCACCACTCCGCTCTCTCCCGCCACTCCGGCCCCCAAGCAACTTGGCATACAACATCGCCTTGCCCGGTTCGTACCTTCCGTGCAATGCCAAGTCACATGCATCCGCGCTCTAATTCCTCGGCCCGCAACAGGAACAAGTGCAAGCCTTACCCCAGTATCCACCGCACGTTGGGAATAGCGAATGCCGCGGCAGTGGGGAAAGACAGCTTTACGCGTCGGCAATGAGTCATGGTCATTTCTTAGCGCCGTCTCACCTTAGCGCACACAGACGAAGCCGACGCGGCCGGATCATCTTTGCGGGCCCGCGGAATTTCCCAATTGCCTCGGCATCTTGTTCCTGCCTCCTCCTCGAGCCATCTTAGCTCCGTCAGCCCGAACCACTCTTTTTCGCTCCACACATCCCACCCCCTCTGCCGTCGCTCCTTCACCATTTCGAGTCGGGTGAAAAGAACTCGGAATCACCACCCCGGAGCTCCTTCTTCGCCACACCCCCCAACTCCTCCGCGGCATTTCCCCCATCCCACCTTCAATATCCACCTTTCCTCAAACCATTCATTTCAGACTGAGCATTGTCAAACTGTGGAGTAGGAGCAGATCAGCCTGACTCGTGACCACACCGTGTGCACAGGTGAGAGGCATGCCGAATGGCTGAGTTGACATCGGCATGGAAACCGGCGCAGCATAGGACCCTGGGCACGAAAAAAAAACTCTCCGGCCGGCGCTTACTCGACACATCTCCCTGGAGCCTTCGGAGAAAAGCGTCCGAACGCGTCTCCAAGCTGCCCGATCTCACCCTTCACTTGCACCCGATCGACGAGAATGGCGCTGTGATCCGACCCGATATCCCGCTACTGGCCGAACCTTGCCGCACACCGTCGATCCCACGTCAGTCCGCATGCTGCTCACGCCCGCGTAATCACCCTGCCGCGTGGCATGCTTATCGGCGCAATTCGGCGCCCCTTTGCATTGCCTAAAGTTACACTACGCAGCACGTCAGAAGTTCTTGATGCTGTCACGCATGCCCAGCAGAAACTTGCCCATGCCGCGCTTCTTGGGCGCCTGCGCTGCCGCCCCCTCGGCCACCGAAGTCGCATCGGCAGAACCCTTGCTCGTAATCCCCGGCTTGCCGCCGCCATGCGCCGAGCTTGCCCCCGCCGCCTGGCCACGAGCCTCGCTGCTAGTGTGCAGGCTGCTCGTGCTCGTCGACGCGTCACGCAGCATGCCCATACCCGCGCCTCGGCCGCTCCCCTTCTCGCCCTCCGAGCCGGTCGAAGCCGTCGCCGCGAGTGCCGTTCCGCCCTCCAGCGCACCGGCGGCCTTGTTCGCCGATGACGACGAGCTCGGTCGTCGGAAGCGCGACACAAATGACGCCGCCACCCCAGACGCGCTCGAAGTCGAGTTGGCGCTTCCCACGCTGACACTTCGCACGCCGTTGGCGCCTAGATTGGATTCGCCCGCACGAAGCTGCGTCGGCTGTGAGGCCGATGCCACGCGATCGACCCCAGCACCGGCGTCTGCACCCACGCGGCCGCTCTCTCCACCTCGAGCGGCTCTCGCCTCGTTCGACATCGCCGCATCGTTGGCTTTGACCGTTGTGCCGTTCGTCTCGGTACGAGTGGGCTCGGCCGATTTCGCCAGCGACGACGTCTTGCGTTTGGCATCCGCCTTCGAGTTGTCGCCGCCACCAAAGATGCCCGCCAGATACTTGGCGTCCACCTCCTTCTTCGAAGGCGCCGCCCTTTCGCGCTCCGAAATCGTATCCAGTCCGAATCCGCTCCCTCTCGTCCGGTTGCGCGCAGAAAAGTCCTTGCGCGGCAGAGCTGCGGGCGCAGACGCCGTCGAGTAGATGCTCGACGTCGCCGACGACACCGAGCTGTGGCTCGACGCCGTCGTCACCGAAGACGCCATCGAAGAAAACGTCGCCACCGACGGATTTCGCTCTCGCCACGACATGACGCGCGTACGTCCCGAATCTTGCAGCAGCGGTCCACCCGTCTTGCGTTGCTCGCTCATGCGTTCGCGACGCACCGCCGCCGACGACCAGTTGGTGGGCGCTGCACTTGCGCCAGCCACACCCGCCTCTTCGCCTGGTCGCACGCTTCGTGCCGTCGCAGAGCCCTCGGCCGCTCCGTCGACCAAATTCTGCTGACTGTAGCGCGCCACCGTCTCGGCGGTGGGCCTCGACAGCACAATCTGCGGAGAAATCGCAGCATCCGCAGCTTCGCTCGGCTTGGCCATCTTGCTCATTTGACGTGCGAGGCTCTCGGATGCCATTGCCAGCTCGCGAATCGTACGCTCGCGTTCGCGAGCCTTCGCCTCTGGGTCGTTCGCATCGACGTCCGCCATACCCTCGACCGACTGAGATCGCTTGAGCTGTTTGGCGAGTGTGCGTCCCTTGCGAGCACCGCGCTTGCGCCTCTTCGAGTGGTTTGACGTCGTGATGCTCTCCGCCTTGTCGCCGTCTTGTGCTGCAGGCGCATCCGCATCTGCCCCCGCTTCTGCTGCGTCATCGTGTTCTGCAGCGTCCACCTCGACCTCGCCATCACCTGGACCACTCTCGGCATCCTGGCTCTGATCGAGACTCGCATCGACTGATGCAACAGCCGCGCCCCGCCCGTCTACATGCTGAGCAGCGGCCGTTTCAGCTGCCGTCGAAGCTGGCTTTGAGTCCGAGTCCACCATCGAGAGGGCAGCCTCCGCCTCTATATTGTCAGTTATAAGATCGTGAGGCCGAGTGGATTCGTCTTCTTGAATGGCCGCTTCCACCATGGTCTGCGTGGAGTCCTCCATGAACGGCAAATTCGCGTCGTGCTGCTGCTCGGGCGACTCGGAGATGGTTTCCGGAGTGCGAGTGACATTCGAGGCTGCTGCGTACTGCGTGTCAAACGGATTGCGCTCGGGCGGCTGAGGAGACGGCGTAAAGGTCGGCGATGGCAGTACGTCCGGGGTGAAGAGCGAAGGATAGGGCGACAAGCTTCCCTGCCTAGCCGAGCCAAAGGCGGCGCGGAACGTCGCGTCAGCTGCCACGTCCAGGTCGGGGATGTGATCGGTATCACGCGCCAACGAGCGCGCTCGAGGTCGAGGCGAGCTGAGCAACGATGGCAGCGTCGACATGGAGCCGGTGCGCGAATGGATGAGCGGGATGGTCGAGTAGAGCGATGCACCGCGGGAGATGCGGCCGCGTCCCGATCCAGATAAGCCCATATGATCGACAAGGCCCATAGCCCAGCGCGAGAATTCGCCGGCTGAGATCCTCTTCTCGGAAACATCGTCGTCGTCCGTAACGGAACAAAAGACGTTCTCGGATAGGAAACGGGCGACTGTCTCGGTGAGGCCGTCGAACGATTCCATCAAGAAACGAATCGGATCCTCGCAGTAGGCGGCGAACGAAGGACAGTTCATGGATGGCTCCGTGAACGGACTGCGATGGAACAGCAAGTTCAGAAGCACCACGCCAAGCGACCAGATGTCGGCTTGCTTGGGGTCGTAGGACGAAGAGATGTTGTTGTGGCATTCGAACGCCATGTAAGGCTTGCTTCCGCAATCAAAGTCGTCGCAGCGATCCTCGGCCGTGGCAAGACCAAAGTCGGTCATCTTGACGATCACCTGCGCATCGTCGCCATCACGCGTGCTTTCCACTAGGGTGCCTGCACTCGTGTCAGGGCACGCCGACTGCATCTCCTCGATCGTGCGGCGGTCCTCGACGATGAAGTTCTCGGGCTTGATGTCGCGATGGCTGACGCCACGGTCGTGGCAGAATTGGACAGAGTCGCAGATCTGTCGGAACATGCGCGAGATTAAGCGGATGCGACGCTTGGAAAGCAGTCCACGCCCCGATGTGGAGGCAAGCAGCGAAGGCGAGGGCGGCGTGGCATCGAGCGAAGTGCCCAGTCGCTGGTAGTTGTCGTCCGTGGCCTGGTCTCGATCCGTCTCGCCCTCGGTCGGAGATGGCTGCCCCGTGTCCTGAGCCTGCTCGAGCCAGTAGTAGAGATCCTGACCCGGGCAATACTCCAGAACGAGAAAGAGCCAATCTGGCGTCTCGTAGGTGCGATAAAGGGTGACGATGTTCGGATGCGAAGGGATGGACTGGTGGATGGTTGCCTCCAGACGCTGCACCTCGAGCATGTCTTCAGGCAGATCGCGCTTGCAGAGGCACTTGAGCGCAAACTCCTTGCCCGGTCGCAGGCGCGTGTTGATTCTAAGATCCTTGCGCCTTCTTTCTTCAAGGGCCGGAGAGTTGTGGAAGCCGTTCTCCTTGTTCTTACCGTTCGCTTTGAGCGTGGTGCTCAGAAGATCTTCGGATGAGGCGACCATGGTCAGATCGGCATCGTCGTCGGGATGACGGCCGTTGGCCTCGGTCGCAGATGCTCGCGAGGCCGAGGTGGGAATAGCGACGGTCTTCTGGGCCACCTGGACGGCGGCATCTTCCGCACTGACCTCCTTGACGAGGTAGACGACGGCATAGCTTCCTTCGCCGAGCTTGCGAACGACTTCGAGCTTGCTGCCTGTCAGATCTTCGTTCTGGTCGACGAAGCCCGGGGTGGTCTCGGCGATCTGGATCACATGACCGTCGTGCTCCATGCCAGGGCCGAGAAGATCGCCGACGTCGAAAACATCTCCGAGGGGACGGCCCTCGAGGGCGTACATGCTGCCATAGCGGCTCAAGGGATGGCCTTCTGAAGCGCCATACTCCATCATATCGGACAGATCGAAGAAGTCCTGCTCGTTGTCGTCGGTCACGACGGAGAGGCGATCTGCCTCCGAGGCTGCGGCATCGGATGCTGCTGCTTCACGGCGGACCAGCTGAGCCCTGAGCTTGGCGAGGAGGGAGGCACTATCGAGAGGCTGCTCCAAGAGAGAGGTGGTGTTGGGCACAAACGAGGCGGTATGGCCGTCGTCCGAGTCCGAAGCCGAAGCCGCCGCTGCCGCTGCAGCAGCGTTGCGCTGCTGCTGGTCGGCGATCAAGCCGGGTAGATGGATGGACATGGTGCTCTGACGGCCCCGGAGCGGAGCCCTTGCGGCATCTTCTGCTACAGGACCGTCCTCTGGAATGCTGTCCGTATGGTAGAAAGGTACGGTCGAGGGTGGTCGGCTGCTTGGCCGACTGAGCGAGATGGAGGACTCCCTGGATCGAGACAGACCACGCAGGCTCGGTGTACGTACGCGGTCATAGTGCGCCACGCTGGGCTTTAAGCCGGATACGCTGCCACGGTTGCGGAGATGAGGCGGGCGGTAGACACCGATGCGGTTCTGAACGGTAGGCGAGTGAGGGGAGAGCACAGCGGAGCTGCGCCTTGAGTGGGACATGGTGTGTCCGGCGCCGGCCGAGGCCGTCGAGGTGAACGATTCGCGACGGGACGCCGGGCCAGGCCGGCCCTGAGCCGCCGGACTGCCGAGCATGGAGGCGATGCTGCTGACCATTCGGTCGCCGTTCGAGTGAGCTTCAGCGATGACGGGAGGGTGTCTTGTCATGGGCGACAACGTGCGATGCGTGAGCTTGGGTGAGGTGGTCGGGCTCAGCAGGGCTGGATTAGTCGCGCCGTTGCCGGCTCCCTGCCGAAGGGGGATGTTGGCCAGCACGAGGGGCGAACGCTTGGGGGACGACTGGACGTTGACGCTCGGACCTCGATTGAAGAGCGAGGTGCCGGTGAAGCCAGTTTCGTGGCGTCCGAATCCGTGGCCGTGGCTAGGACTTGGGGTGCGAGCGAGATCGCTGGAGGAAGCCTGAAGCTGTTCTACCGGAACCTTGGTGAACAGAGGGGTGCGCAGATTCGATGCCTTGGCAACTTCGGCGGGTTGGTTGGAAGCGGCGAGCGACCTTTCCGTGCTGGCTTCACGCGGCCGGTTGGGTGTGCTGGGGATGCTGGGAAGCGAGCTGGTGGGTGTCAGCATCCAGTTGTCGTTGGGGTCGGCGTCTGCCAGCCTGCTTGTGGCTTGGAAGAGGTGCTGAGGGTTTTGTGTATGGTGAGCAGGACGATGTGGGGTGGAAGAGGTGGGGAAGAAGCGCGAGCCTTCGTTGTGCTCGATGCGGAGGGGATGGAGGTGGGCGGCTGGCCCTGTTGATTGTGACTTTTCCAGTGACGAAGAGAGGGGCCAGTGGTGGCGCATGGCAGCAAAGCCGTTGGTCTTGGGGTTGGTAGGCGAGGTGCCAAACTCAGGCGAGCGACCGATGATGCCGTTGCCCATGCTGCTTGGCTTGATGGCGTGTGGAGCGCTGGGTTGGGGATGGGGATGCTGACCGGGGATCCAGTCGGCATCGAGCATGTTGGCCTTGTCGCGTTTGCGGCTGGTGGAGAGCAAAGAAGGTTTGGAGCTACTGGAGGAAGCTGCGTCTCGCTTGCCGTTGGAGGGTGAGATGGACATGGGCTGTGAGCGAGCCGCAGTGTCATGGTGCGGCTTTGTGGAGGCGGTGATGGGCTGGGCGTGCGCCCTCCAGTTGTCTTGGGCGCGGTCCTTGTCCTTGCGATGCGCGAGGTGTTCGCGATGGACTGGGACTGGGGCTGGTGCTGGGTAGGGCGGTGAGAGCGAGCTCTTGTGACCGCCGCGTCGCCAGTTGGGGGCGTCGCTGCTAGAGGAGTGCACTGGCATGATGGCGGTGGGAGCTTAGTGCTGATTGGTGGCTGGCAAATATGTATATATGGATGAGAGGGAGATGGTGCGCATGGCCTAAAGCTTGGCAGCTCGGCGGCACTGTCGACGCGAATGGGATGCGGATAAGGATCGGGGCGGTGGTTTTGAATGGCGGATCATGACATCTCGAGTCGAGACCTTTGAGTTGAGCTGCATGGAGGTGAAGCAAGGCAGGGCCAGCAGTGGGTAGGCTGGACGGAGAGCGTCGGAATAGCAGACAGGTGCGCCAAGCGCTCGAGTTGTTGCTTTGCGAAGAACGGCCAAAGGAGATGACGTGACCCAGATAGCTGGTTGTTGATCAAGGCGATGTCGAGAGAAGGGTGGTATACAGATAATGGATGATTGAACCAAGAGAGGTATATTTGAGCGGGGTTGCGATGACGATGAGGGAGTTGTGCGCTGGTGATGAGTCTGGGTGCAGGGCTGCCCCAGGGCGTATCAACGATTGGTGGCGACAGAGAAAAGGAGGGTGGGGGATGAGAAGAGCTGAAAATACGGTCGACGACGTTCTCGAGCTGGACGAAAGAATGTGCACCTGATCACCGCCGTGAGCGAATGGCGATGAGACGAGCCGTCGCTGCTCAAGGTCGAGCGGACGAAGCAATGGGTGGTGAGGGAGAGGAAGAGGGAGAGGTGAGGGCAACGACGGCCAACCAGGGTCCCCTTGCGGTTGGGCGAGCTGGCTGTGGTTGGCTGGCTGAAGCGCCATGCAGAGTCCAATGCTGCGGTGCAGCTAAATTACACCTCTCGCAGTCACAGGCCGGCTTCCCTGTCTGTGTTGATGTGAGAGAGGGTCCGAGCCCCACCGCCGCCGCCGCCTCGAGTGGCTGTGAATCTGTGCTGTTTTTTTCTTTTTCCCTCGCCCTCTCAATTTTTTTGGGCTCGCAGCGCCGGTCACTGCTGGCCTGCAGGCCCTGCAGCTGGCGTCGTTGGCCCAGCAGGGTGCAGCTCCGAGCCGCGCCGAATCCGCCCAAACACATGGCTGGCTCATGCAGACCATGCAGACCGCACGGAAATCCCCTCTGAGCTTGCTCGAGCTTGCCTGGGCTTGCAGCCATCGTGCCACGCTTCGTAGACGAGCCGCCTAAGCGAGCATCCGAGGCAAGTGCACAATGGCTGCAGGTCTCCCGCGTCTCAGGCCAATTTCGTATCTGACCAGCAGACCCCCTTGCCTCGAGTTGCATCGACTGTATCCAACCTAGCTTTGCGGACGGAGGGGCAAGGCGTGCTTTGAGGCTCGGGGGGTCCGAGAGCGGGCAACGTCATTCGGGGCCCAACAATACCGAAAAGTGGAGAATGACGCCTTTCGAAAAGCGCCCTGCCGGCTCACCCGACCATGCAGCTCGCAGCTTCCCGACCGAACTCAATCCACCTCTCCTGCTTTGGCTCGCGTGAGGGTAGGCAGAAGCGACAAAACGAAGCGGAGACTACGTGTACGCTAGCGCCGCCCTCAATGTGTTGGTCAACGGGGCAAAACCGCATGCTTTTTTGCCGGTCATCTGAGCTCGGACGGTTGCCGGATGCGAGGCTGCCAATGACCGCATGGTCGGGCGCTGCCGTCATGCGTCAGGCAGCAGACCGCCAGCCCAGCGCGACGCCAGTCACACCAACAAAAATTGGACTAGCCTGCGGTGCAATGCATGGAAGCCGACTTCGCTCACCCACACTGGTACAGCAGCCCACCACACTTTGAGTTTAAAATCCCACCTCTGCCGCTCGAGCCTGCAGTTCCCAATTTCGTGTAGAGGCAGTTGCTTTGGTCTAACAAACTGAAATGGCCTCGAATCCCTCTCACGTGACACGACACTTCGAGATCAACACTCTGCCGTGCCTGCGTCACAAAGCTACGGACGGGCCTGGAGGAGAGCAACGCGCGCGCCCCCAAGCCCAAAAAATGCGACTCGCCTGCAGGTCCAACACTCTCTCCCACTCGCACCTTGCTTCTCCACCATCTTGCGTGTTCCCAGCTAGATTAGCTCGATCACTCTCGAAACGTGGACATCGCAGCCACCGCCATCATGTTCAACAGCAGAGCCTCGTCGAGCGCCGCGATCAAGCGCCTCACCATCGAATACAAGCAGCTCTCCACCGACCCCAACTCGCTCTTCCCCGCCGTCGGCCCCGTGTCCGAAGACAACTATCTCGAATGGGAGGCGCTCGTTCCCGGTCCGGACGGCACGCCCTTTGAGGGCGGCGTCTTTTCCGCGCGCCTCACCTTCCCCGCCTCGTATCCGCTCGAGCCGCCAACCATGCGCTTCGAGCCGCCCATCTTCCATCCCAACGTCTACGCAGACGGTCTCGTCTGCATCTCCATCCTCCATGCACCCGGTGACGACCCAAACATGTACGAGTCGTCGTCCGAACGCTGGTCGCCCGTACAGTCCATCGAAAAGATCCTCCTCTCCGTCCTCAGCATGCTCGCAGAACCCAACGTAGAGAGTGGCGCCAACATCGATGCCTGTGTAAGTGTCGCTTTTCCACCCTTGCGCCTTTTGTTGCTCCGCTCACACCCCTCTCGCCTCGGCTGCATCCACAGAAAATGTACAGGGACAACCGCGAGGGATACGAAAAGATCATTCGAGACTCGGTCAAGGAACAGCTCGGCTTGTAATAACCCTAATCACACCTCGACCGCATATACCGTCATCTCGCGCCCCGCTGTCCGCTCGCGCACACCTTTCAGGGATCATGACCGCGTCCACAGACCCGCCACCACACTGCGCGATGAAGACTTCATTGCTGCATTACGTGGCACACACCTCGTCGGGTCATATCAGTCCATCCAGTGAAGGAAGAGTAGGGCGAGGCCGCTGCCCACCAGGAAGATGGAGAGGAACTTGTCCGCCTCTCTACTGCGCTGGCGTGCCTTGCGCAGCTCCTCGTTGCCGCGTCCGACCTCGGTGCCCACTCCGATGGCCTCGTCGAGCAGCTGATCCGTCACCTCTCCCTGCTGCTCCAGCTGCTGCACCACCTGCGTCTGCAGCTCGCTGATCTCGTACAGCCGCGACTCGGCCTTCTTGATCGACGCCAGATCCGACTCGAGCGACTTGATGAGCTCCGACGACTCGTTCTCAAACATCTCGATCTGCGACGCCGACAGCTGCGCGCTGATGTCCTTGCCCACCAGATCCGTCTCGCTGTCCAGCTGTGGGTCGAACGAGCCGCCCACGCTGCCGCGGATCACCGTCGGCGCTGTCGAAGCGGCCGTGGCTTGCGATGCAGCAGCACCCGCACGTTCCTGCAGCTCGAGCCTCGAGTTGGCCAGCGACCGCGTCTTCTCCCTCTGCACCCTCAGCCGCGCCTCCTGCATGTCGCCCTGCAGCGACGACGCTTTGGACAGCAGCGCCGAAAGGTACTGGGTGATCGAGGCGCGATGCGCCGAAATGAGCGACGATGCTAGGATCGACGTAGACGAGTCGCGTGCGGTCGAAAGCGCGAGCAAACTGTTGAGCGGTGAGAGCGCGGTGGGTGTGGTGGGCGCATTCTTCTTGCGCGCCTCCTCGGCACGCTCGAGCTCCTTGATGCTTTCCAGACAGCGCTTGACCACCACCTTGACCTGGAAGTCGATCTCGTCGCGCTGCGTGTCGTTCAACGGCCCCGTGAAGGCCTTCCACTTAGCAAACGCAGAGCCTGCTGTCGCGTCCTGGTCATCGGGCGTTTCAAGCCCCTCGTGCGCATCGCGAAGCTGGTGGTGTCGCGCCTTGTTCCCGAGCGCGAGATAGCGTCTTCGTATTGAGAACAGGAAACCCAGCAGCGAGATGATGTGTTTTCGAATCACGTAGGCTTGCTGCAGCCACTGCTTGTGTGCGCGCACCACATTCTCGGGCGGGTCTTTGCGTTTGAGTGCCTTGGAGCCGGAAGCACTGGACGAGGACGGCGGATACTGCCCTGCCCGCTCACTGATGAGCTGGCGAAAGTCGCTCGTCAGATCCGTCGTGGGAGGCGCCCGGGCCCTCTTGGATGCCGCCATGTGCGATGGATCGAAGCCTTGCTCTCGATTTGCGATGTGTATGGTATGATGTGATTCTGACAAAGATGTGGTCAGAAGGGACGCATGTGCAAGTGATGACAAGGGCGAGATGAAGCGTGCAAGCGACAGCTGGACCTTCACATGTGGAGTGAGCCGTGCGATTTTGCTGCCTTTCCAACAGGCAGGAACTGCCGATCGAACATGCTTTGCCAAAGTGCGTGGTGGCCCGCGCTCAGCCGTCAATCCCAGGAAGAACCGCTGGACCCTTTCTTTCCACCGCAGCAACGCCGTGATTACTTCCTTCGCTTCCACACCACTTCGCTTGACGCCAATAGCTGGCAGAGCAGGAGGCGTGACTGGTCCGCACATCGAGACGCATGCCGCGCATCAACAGCCTCACGTGGCTGGTCGGCTTCCCCTGCCTGCTAGCCCTGGTCACCTGGCGCACCGTCTCGTGGCCATACACCAAGGTCGAAGAGAGCTTTACGATTCAGGCTGTCCACGACATCCTGAGCTACGGCGTCAGTCCCACTGCTCTGGAACGATTCGACCATCAAGTGTTTCCTGGTGCGGTGCCTCGCTCGTTCGTAGGCCCACTCGCACTCGCAGCGGTCGCCTACCCTTTTCTGTGGCTGTGCCGCGCCGTTGGAGCGGTTCAGACGTCGGCCGATGTCCAAGCCATCGTTCGTCTCTGCCTCGGAACAGCCAATGCCGCTGCTGCTGCTTTCTTCGCACAGGCAAGCTTCGCTTCGGCGAACGACGCCAAGAATGCTCGTGGCAGCGTGTCGTCATCAGCCCGCACACAACTCGGCTTCTTCTTTGCCATCACCGCGACGCAGTTCCACTTTGGCTTCTGGGTGAGCCGCACCATCCCCAACTCGATCGCGTTGCCTTTCGCTGTGATGGCACTCGCATTAGTCTGCCGCAATTTGGACTTGAACTCGAAATGCGCCCAACGAAGCAGCAGGGACATTCGCATTGCCCTCTGGCTACTCACCTTCAGCGCCGTGATTCTACGTTCGGAGATCGCGGCGACGATCATCCCGGTGGGACTCTACCTCTTATTCACCGGCAGATTCGGTCTTCTGGCAGCGATCAAGACTGGTCTTGCCGCAGCGACCTTCAGCGTCGCCGTGACCACCTTCATCGACACGTACTTTTGGCAAGATTTGCAGCAAAATACAGCTCAGGGTATCCTTACCGCCTTCACAACGGCCGTCGTGCGGGGATTCCGAGGAGAAGGACCACCGCCTCTGTGGCCGGAGCTGAATGCGCTGGTCTTCAACGTGGTCGATGGCAAGAGCAGTGAGTGGGGCGTGTCGCCTTGGCACGCCTACTTCACAGCCCTGCTGCCCAGGCTGCTCGTGTTTTCCGAATCGCTGTTGCTATACGGGGCGATAGAGGCAATGTCAGCTCGTCCTTCTGCCCTGACGGTCCGGGCAAGATTCCTTCTGCTCACGGCTGGCTGTCATATGGCAGTGCTCAGCTGTCTCGGCCACAAAGAATGGCGCTTTATCCTGTACGTCGTTCCGGCCCTCAACGCGGTCAGTGCCGGTGGGGCCGAAATGCTCACTCGCAGCACAGTCCGCAAGATTGCTTTGGTCACACTGCTCGCGCTGCAAGTTGGCCTGAGCTGGCTCTCGGGCCACCTGAGCGCCATCAACTATCCAGGCGGACAAGCTCTCGACCTACTGCACAGACAGCTCGCCTTGGAATCCAGCATGGGCCCGGTGATCGTCCACATAGACGTAGCAGCCGCGATGACCGGCGTATCGCTCTTCCAGTCCTTGAACATGCCTCGTGACGGATCGGGTGGGCTGGTGGATCGATTCGCCGGCGTCGTCCCCTCCAACTGCGAAACGCACGGATGCTGGGTGTACGACAAGACCGAGGACTTACCGGTCTCGGGGCCTCAAGCCGCAGAGGCATGGAGCAAGTTCACGCACCTCCTGGAGTACTCTCGCGAGTGTCGCGTGATGTTGTCATCTTCGGATGCGACCGCAACTCCTCTGCCGGACGACGAGCAGCCGTTCGAGCCTCTCACATCCCCCGTCACCATGTTTGCCGGTTTCCGACGCAAGACTGTCGCGCAAATCCTGAGGGACCTTGCGAGCGCTCCCAAGGCTACAGTCGTGGCCATTCTCGGCTCGTCAGAAGACAACTCTCAGCCGAACCCGATGCGGCTCCTTCTCCCATTAGACATCCTAGAGGAGCCAGCGATATGGCTTTGTCGGCGCAAGGACGCAAAATAGATTGGCATGCAACGCTGTCGGCATAACATTCTTTCCCAAAAAAATTCGTTGGGAAGTGCCGCGGAACCCTGAAATGCAGCTTTTGCTCCACACCGCTTCGACCGACTTCACCCCTCGCACCTCTCTTCTTTCCACGTCCACTCTCCGACACATTCTCGATCGACGCACGGGGCCCTGCATCTGCTAGCGAGAAACTCTGGTCTACTCTTTCCTGCATCGCGGTGCAGCGCACGAATCGCAGGGATGTCACAGTCGCAAGCGGAGCTTCGCCGGCAAGGCAAGCACGAAAAGGCGCGCGCCAAGATGATGGAGGACTTTGAGCGCCAAAAGGCGGACCTGATCAAAGAGGCGGAACGCAATCGCACAGGCGCGGATCGCTTCGTCGGCAAGAACGACACAATGGAGGACGCGCTGAAGAAATCGACGATCGGTCTGGTGCATCTCGAGGACTTCCAGAAGCTGCGCTCCGAGCTGGAGGAGGAGAAGCGCCGCGAAGCAGCGCAGACGAACGAGCTGAAAGCGGACGACCGAGCCGCCAAGAAGAAGAAGTCGGCCAGAAAGGAGCGTTCGAAGCTGTCGTTTGCGCTCGACGACGAAGAGGAAGACGGTGCTGCATCGATACCCACCAAAACCAAGCGCAAGAGGCCCTCGAACGACGACGGCGACAAGGAGGCAGAGGTGGTGGCGGTACCGAAGAAGACGAGTCTGAAGAACCCGAATGTGGACACGTCGTTCCTGCCCGACCGCGATCGGGAGGAGGCGGAGCGTCGGATGCGCGAAGAATTGCGCCAGGAGTGGCTGCGCAAGCAGGAAGAGATGAAGAAGGAGGACGTCGAGATCACCTACTCGTACTGGGACGGCACAGGCCACCGCAAGACCGTCATGTGCAAGAAGGGCGATACGATTGCGCATTTCCTCGAAAAGTGCCGCCAGCAGGTGTCGGAACTGCGCGGCATCTCGGTGGACAGCATGATGTACATCAAGGAGGACCTTATCATCCCACACCACTACAGCTTCTACGACTTTATCGTCAACAAGGCCCGAGGAAAGTCCGGGCCGCTGTTCAACTTTGACGTGCACGACGATGTGCGGCTGATTGCCGACGCCAGTGTCGAGAAGGACGAGGTGAGTAGCTGCACACAGCTCCGGCGGATCGAGTCTTGCATAGGCAGCCTACTGACACTTTCTGTACTTGCATCTGTACAGTCGCATGCTGGCAAAGTGGTTGAGAGATCGTTCTACAACCGGAACAAGCATGTCTGGCCGTACAGTCGTAAGTGTCCTTTCTCTCGCGTATCCCCATAGTTCCAACTCAGCTTCCAGTCGAAAGGCAAAACTGACACAAATCTCTTGTCACCCTTTTCGGGATGTGTTGAAAAGGCTGGGAGGTGTACGATCCGAAGAAGGAGTATGGCAGCTACACGATCCACGACCGCAAAAAGTGAACCCACATCATCTTTTAATCATCTTACTCCGAGCATACACTAAAGCATCTAATCAGCGGCGTGGACGACGTTCCAGCCGTCCTGCTTAAGAGCGTCACACGCGGCGTCGAAATTGTCCTGCTTGACACAGATGTAGTCGGTGTCCCAGGTGGACACGGCAAAGATGGATATCGAGTGTGCGGCGAGGCACTTGCTGAACTCGAGCAGGACGCCTACGAGGTGGAACTGCATCGGACCGCGGATGCGGAACGCTCTCCACGGGCCGTCGATCCCAAACCCGTCAGCCTCGTCTTCTGGACCGGGCGAGCCTAGTTGCGATCGGAGTTTCGTGGCGCTAAAATGTGTGCCTGTGGAGACGAGGATGCTGAGCTCGCGGTGGGTGCGTGAGACGGTGCAGAAAAGCGGCTCGCTGCCCTCGACAGCAGGAGGGTTCGAGATGAGCTCCAGCAGCGGTGTTGGCAGTCGCAAAGTAGGCGGTAGCCGTGCGAGCATGTACTCGTCCGGCTGCACGAGCACTGTCAAGCAAGAAGACAAATACGTGTCTCAGTTAGCATCACACGGGCGACATAGGGTGAAAGTCGCAAGGGGGATGCTCACCATCTAGATTCGGATACTGCGACTTGTTCGACTGCCAGTTCTCCGCCGCCTCGCGGTCATTGATGTTGCCTTTGTTGTCTACAGACATGGTCCTAGCCCTTGCCTGGTGAGCAGCCGGCGCCTTCAAGTAAAAAGAGGGAGAGATACGGACAGAGCAAGAGGCAGCCCTCCTTTTGTAGCTTCCGAGGGCCGGAATTGCCTGCACCTCCGTTCCGACCTGCAGCTCCAGAGGTGGGCCGCGGAGGTGGAGAATCCTGGCATGATCGACCTAACACTTAACGCCAAAAAAATCGGGAGACGCCAAGCGAGCGGAATCTGCATCGCTCGACAGCTCCTTTGATGCAGGCTGCCGACACTCTTCATCCATCCCAACCTGTCCACCATCCTCCCTTCGACCCGACGGACGACTTACTTTTGCGGGTCGTGACGCAGAAGCATAGATCAAAGCGAGCAGCCTCGGACTGTTCGCTACCTCGCACAAGTGCAGCGCGTCTGCGTCCGATTCGGCCATGTCGCAGTCGCAGCCAATCAACCCGGACGCCGGCTCGTCCGCAACGCTAGACACCAGGAGTCGCGCCAACACAGGTGCGAGCCTGTCAGCTGCTCCTCTGGGCACGTCATACCGCTCGACGACTGGAAGCTCGGTCGTATCCAACGGCAGCTTGCTCGATCTGTACGCGCGCTCCCCTGGCTCGTTTCCGAGCTCTGCAGAGACGCCTTCGCACATCAGTGCCAGCTCGACCATCGCCAACGCTTCCATTCCGATGCAGTCATCTGCATCAACCTCGTCATCCAACGGCATCCCGGTAGTGTCAGCCACACGCGGCTTCCAAACACCCAGCAATGATGCCTCGACGGGCTTCTCCATGGTCCCGAGTGACAGCAACGCTTCCATCTGGACAACCGCTTCGGCATCTGCAACCGAGTCGCTTCCGCACAGCAAACGCGCCTCGGTGGCAGGCTTTGACGTCGATGTGATGCGCAGCGTCCAGCCCGCCCACAACGCCGACACGCTTGACGCCACGCGAACCGATGACCTCCCACTACCTCCCCGCATCGGAGTCGAAGCGCCACAAGACGACAGCGACGGCTCGCACTATGACGATGAAGAGGTCCTCAACACCTCGACACATGACTCGTTCGACCGCTCGGCGGATCGCACCATCGAGCCTCCGCACACGAGCCGCCCTGCGACCGCGGCGGATGACGAGGAAGAGGTATTCTCAAACGCGCTCCCATCTCCTCCTGTCCCCAGACGCACGAGCAGCGTGGCGCAGGACGCTTTTACGATCTCACCTAGTCCATCTCAAACGGAAAACATCAATCAGCAGGATGGCATGCTTTCCCGGCACACAGCGTCCAGATCTAGATCCGGCTCAGGCCAGCTCGGAAGTAGCCAGATTCCGCAAAGGCGAAGCAGCGCCGACCACCGCGACGACTCGCCCCACCAGCTGCTTCAAAGCGATGACACAGCTTCCACCCCTCTTGCACAGGAGGCTGTCACCAGCAATGCTCCTCGAGACACTTCATGCCCGACCAAGCGTACCCTACTCGGCGCTGTCAACGAGAACACGCGTCTTTCGACCGACGGCAGCCGATCGTCGCACGAGCCCACGGAGGACGAGCAGCGACGACTGGAAAAGGAGCTACTCGCCGAAGCAGACGACTCGCGCCCGCGTACGCTCAAGGAGGCACGCGAACGCGCAAAGATGCGCAGGCAGCAGAGCGATACCGTCTCGCCCCTCGCAGGGGCACCCACGAGCGGCAGCGCAACCACGAGTCCGCGCAAGGGCGCTTCGCTGCACGTGCGCGACGTTGCCTCCTCGGTTGTCGGTGGGGCGATCGACGAAGAGGTCGCGCGCAGCAGCATAGACTCGAGGGACCGCCCCGTGCGCAACCCCAAGCGGCTTTCCAATCGAGATCGTGCAGCTGCTGCCGATCAGCGCTCGCTCTCGGAGCGCTCGGCTCCCTCAGACTATTCGCACGACTCGGACGGCGAGGGTGCATTTTCGTTCGATCCGCCGCCTCAAGCTGCTAGCAACACGACAGCCAGTGCGGGTCTCTCAACACAGGGGTCTGACATGGACGACCTCACTGCCGCGGTGAGCAATGCGATGAACGATTTGAGCTTCGGCAGTGCGGACGAGACCATCTCGGCGGACGAAGAGCAGGCGACGCCGATGCCGCCGCAGACGCAGACCGTGGCGCGGCCGGCGATGCCTGCCTCGCTGCCGTCCGCGCGCAGTTTGGCGGGTGTGACGGGTATCAGTGTTGCGCAGGCGGGCGCGAGGTCGAGCCCGCTCGCTTCGCCTGCCAAGCACGCACCTCCGACGCCGCGCACTCCGCAGACACCCAGCGGCTCTTCGTACTTCCCCGCCGCTGCTTCGGCGCAGTCGTTATCGATGGCGCCGCTCAGCTCTCCCGTGCGCCAGCGCGCCGCACCAACGACGCCGATAGCCGCCGCGCGCCCCGTCGCACCCGCTCTGCCGAGCCGCATCGAGGTGTACGGCAAGACGCTGCCGATGCCTGCGGCGTTTGCGAGCAGCAACATTGTGGTGGGCCAGAAGCGCGGCTCGTCGTGGGACCGCGCGCGCGCATATGCACAATGCACCAACGAGCTGCTGCACCTTCAGACGGGGCTTGCGTTGTGGATGCAAGCGGTACAGCGGCCCGCCATGCGGCAACAAGCGCGCACGGGGCAGAGTCAGCCCGATTGGCTGGCACAGGGAACGCTGCCACGGTCGACGCATGTGCGCAACGAGGGATCGTACGCCGACTCGGTGCGATCGGACATGACATTCCCCATGCGCGGCGATGGGGCCAAGGCCAAGGAGATTGTGTCGGTGATGCCGACGATGGCCGAATCGCCCGTACAGACGCCCGTGAATCTGCCGTACCCGGGCGTCGCGCCACAGCAGACGCGCAGCAACTCGACGCAGTCGTTCGCATCGCTGCCCGGCTCGACGTCCGTGGGCGAGGGCATGGGTGCGATGCGCACCTCGGGCTCGGGCACGGGTAACCGCTTCTTCTCCGGTCTAGGCAGGAAGAACAGCAAGCGTCAGGCATCGGCGCCCCCGCCCGCCGCCGTGCCTGCAGGCTCGCCGCTCGCGTCGGCGGCGATCGGCACAGGTGGTTCGCGCGCGTACTTGGCCAACAGCCGCAACCGGCAAGCACAGGCATCGCCCATCGTATCGGGCGCAACCTCGTCAGCAAACCCGAGCACGGATACTTTTGAAACCACGTTCAGTCGGCCTGAAAGCCCCGCACGTGCCGGGCTCGGGATGCGCGGCGTAGATGCCGAGCCCAGCGCCCCGCTCGACTCTGTGCGCGAGGGTGCAAGCGCGCCGAGTGGACCTCGACCTTTGGGTCCACGTGCACCGGCGGGATCCACACGACTGTCGTACGAAATGTCGCGCACCAACTCCGGTCAGGCCTTGACCTCTCCCATCACGCCCATTACACCCATCACACCCATCGCAGGCGGCTTCGGCAGTGGCCCAACGTTCGTCTCTCGTCTCAGTGGTGGACCTTCGAGCCACGAGAGCTACACCTCTGACCTGCTGTCTGCACCGCGTCGCAGCAGTCAAGCGGGCAGCACCTCGCCGAGCCTCAGCGCCGAAACTTCGCCCAGGATCGGCGCGGGCTTGAGGTCGTCGTTGTCGTACGGCTCGGTAAGGGATCGCATGCGAAGAGGCTCGAATTCGGGCGACTCGGAAGCGTTCAATGCAACCCTAAACAAGCTAGCGGACATCTTGCCGGACGCGGATACGGAGACGCTCGCACTGTACCTGCGCAAGGCCAAGGGCAACGATCTCCAGGCCATAGGCGATTATCTGCAGGATCAGAGCCTGGGTAAGCTGCCCAAGTAGAGTCGCTTTCGGGGAGCCGTTAGTGTCGAACGGAATTGCATGCGGAGCTTGGGTGAGGCTGACTGCGTGTGCAATGGGGAGTGTGAGAAAGCCTTTTGCCATGGCCAGTGGGAGATACTGGACTTGACAGTGTGTGCAAGCACGGCCATGATGAGCAAGCTTACTGAACGCGCCGGATCGCCACGAATCCCCGACTCCGCCCAACTCCACGTTGCGCTTGACTGTATCCGCATAAGACGCCGCTGTTATAGACTTTTCAGTCCACAGCTGAGGTCTCGCATTGGTCGACTTGGGCCGCAACTCCAGCCACCGAAACCCCACCAAGGTGTCGAAGGGGAGGAGCGACAAGTCGCACCGTCGGAATCAACGACCTTTCACATCAGGCAGTCAACGTCGTTTGCAACTACCGAACAGAAGTGCTACCCAGAACCGAAGAGATCGGTCCGAGGCGGATGCCGTTCGTGATCGACTCATCGCCGACCATAATCAACGTCGCCCCTTACCGATAGGAACCGCGCTCTCAGACCCACGTCCTTGTCTGCAAACACAGGTCCCAAGTCCGATGGCCCAGCCAGAGGCCTGAGAACCTGCAGTCCAGCATGCATGCAGCTCTGCCGGACGACAGTGGTACCGACGACGACGACGGCGATGCCTTCTTCTAGGAAGGGACGCCGCCTCGCACACACGTGTTGACCGACCTACGGTTCGCTTGGTCTGCGACACAGACTCGATTAGTTGGTCGACACGAACCCGTCCGTCCGACGTTGATGGACATGCGCGCTACGACTGGCCCACGTCACGGCCTAGCTGACCCGGATCTAGCGGTACCCTCACTCCTTTCTCTCTCTCGCCTCATCAGGCGATCAAGACAGCTCGCCACATCGAATGTATTTGGAAAGTGGCTACTGGGGATTATTGGTGCCCTAGCGGCTACCTTGGATCCCAAAACAATCCTCGATGTACCTCAACATTGGTCTGAGACGCTCTTTGCGATGCGAATCTTTCGCATCTCGATAAATCGCACTATTCTCGTCAAAAATCTTTCGTGATGAATGTATCCCCAACCGGCGTCGACTTCGTTCGCACTTGCCGTACTGAACCGCAGCCCTCACCATCGCGTGCATCAAAGTCCACCAAGTTTTTTGCGGGGCGAGATCTCTCACAAGCTTCGAGGAATCTTCCTGTCAGAACAAAGACATTGTTCATGATGAATGTGTCGGCATCCTGAATCGACGTCGTGGCACTTGCAGAACCGAACCGCACTACAACGTCCACGAAAGTGGTCCAAGTCGCTGTATACGATACAAATCCCGACGATTCCGACAAGTCACACTGTCCTCGTCAAACACCGTTCGTGATATAAGTATTGACGACCGTGGTCAATGGCCCCCTCTGCCAATACTTGAAATGCAGCCCCCCCCGCGACCCAGGTCCAACCAAGCCGATGCCAGATCAAAGTTTCTATTCTGTTTGGACAAACTAGACTTCCGACCCCAAACACGTTTGTGATGGATGTATCGGCATCCGCAATCGACGTTGTTTGGACATGCCGAGATGAATCGCACCCAAGATCCCATGCTGTCGACGCGAGATGAAAATCCACGTGCCCACAAAAAGGCAAAGCTTAAATTCACAATTCAGCGTGTCCCACATGCCGCCTCACCGCACAAATTGACAGCACGCCATTAAAAAAAAAAAAAAAAAACCAAACAAACAAAAAACCAAAAAACGAAGAAATCCAGTGCAATCCATAAAAGTATTCAAAAATTGCGCGCGATGCTATACAGTGGTATCAAGCTCACACTTCCGCAGGGAAGGCGAACAAAGGGGACGCAGAGACGCTTAGAAGAAGAAGCCCCAGACCTTCTTGTAGACAGGACGGGCGGCAGCCTCCTCGCGCTCGCGGCGGAGCACCTCGACGGGGACGGGGTCGCGGCGACCGGTGCTGATGTCGATCTCGTCGATGGGGATGACGCGAGTACGCTTGATAAACTTGTAAGGCAAGTAGAAGACGAAGACGACGATGGGCACCGAGATGAAGCTCTGGAAGAAGGCAGTGGCGCGCTCGCTCTTGGTCATGTCACCCTCGCCAATGGGCCAGACGGCAGTGTAGAAGGTGAGGATGATGACGAGCACGTTGAAGGCGGCGCCGTAGAGCGAGCCGTAGATGCTGAAGGGAGACTTCCAGGGGAGCTCCTCGAGCGTGTGGCCGGCCTTCTTCCAGGCGAGGCGGAAGCGGGCGTGCGAGATGCAGATGCAGAGCCAGCTGATGATGGTCGAGAGACCCGAGATGGCGAGCAGCCAGTTGAAGGTGGTGTTGCGCGCGTTGTCACCGGCGTAGATGAGGAAGCCGAGCAGACCAAAGATGAGCGACAGAATGACGGCAGGAACGGGTCGTCCGTTGCGGTCAATGTAGGTGAAGATCTTGGGAGCCTGTCCGATCGTAGCCATGGCCTGCAGCGTCCTCGAAGCAGCGTAGACCGCCGTGTTTCCGACGGACAACACCGAGACAAGAATCACAGCGTTCATGATGCTTGGAAGCACGGAAATGCCCGCATTGCTGATCGCAATAACGAATGGGGACGCCCTGGCATCGTAGGAACCGGATCCAAGACGGTCGTCGGTGTATGGGACGAGGAGCGAGACGACGAAGAGCGAGACGACGTAGAAGATGGTGACGCGCATGAAAATCTGCTTGGCGGCCTTTGGAATTTCCTTGCGCGCATTGGCCGTCTCGGCTGCAGCAAGTCCAATGAGCTCGGTACCCGCAAAGGCGAAAGCGGCGCTGACGAAAACCGAGGAGAAACCCTTGAAGCCGTTCCTGAAGGCGCCGGGGTTGTGCCACGTCTCTGCACCATAGTACTTTCCGTCGGGTCCACCGCCGACGTTGATCACCACACCGGCAATGATGAAGCCAATGACGGCAAGGACCTTGATGAGCGAGCCGAAGAACTCGAATTCACCGTAACCACGCACACCAAAGAGGTTGATGATGATGATGACGATGAGGAAGATGGCGACCCAGACGCCCTTGGGTACGACCTCGCTGGGGTCCCAGAAGCTGATGACGATGGAAGCGGCGACGAGTTCGAGGGGCAGGACAATAAGCCACTGGAGCCAGTAGTTGTATGCCATGGCAAATCCGACGGCGGGGTCGATGAAGCGGGACGAGTAGGCAGCGAAGGAACCGGCGACGGGGAAGATAGCACCAAGCTCACCGAGGGCCATGACGACCTGGAGAAGCATGATACCGATGAGGATGTAGTCGATCATGAGGAAACCGGGACCACCGGCGGCGAGCGAGCCACCGGATCCGATGAAGAGACCGGTACCGATGGAGCCACCGAGGGCGATGAACTGGACGTGGCGGCCGTGCAGGTTGCGCTTGAGGCCGCTCTCTTCACCAGGCGCCTTGAAGCCGGCAACGACATTGCCAGACTCAAAGTCCTTCTCGTTCTTCTCGTTGTAGTTGGATGGCGACGAGTCCGAGGCGGTCTCGTCGGTGACCTCGGGCTTGAAGCCGTCGACAAAGTTGTTCCAAGCACCCATATTGAGCAGATGAACTCTTCTGTGCGAGAGCGAGGCGAAGAGTGTCCAGAGGGGGGATTCCGACAGGAATGGGGAGGGTAGGATGCGCGGCAGAGGGAGCTCGGCTACCAAGGCAAGCAATGACTCTGTGGTCTAGAGGCGCGTTTGAGGAAGGGGCAAAGCCGGAAAGGCGTGTTGGGTGACGATGGGTGGGGTGATCTTGGACGCTGGTGGGAGCGGATGTCGAGGGGTTATATGGGGTGCGCTGGAGGGACACGTAAGGAAGGGGGAAGGGCCCGGCAACGTGATTCGCCACGAGATAGGGCAACGTCGGCGGCGGCGTGGCTGGCTGGAGGGGCGGCGGCGACTGGGTTGCGCGTCGTTCCGTCTTGCTGCTGCAGTGCTGCAGCCAGGCAGGGAGGGATGCAGCAGCAGCAGCCATAAGAGGAAGGATGCCTCCGGGGCGGCGTGCAGGCGAGCGATAGGCAAGCGAATCAGGCGAGGTGGCGAGGTGCATGTGGGGCGGGGTCGAGGGCGAAGCCCAACCCAAACGGTCGAGGGCACGCGGGCGACACGAATAGCCAGAAAATCGAAATTCCGCGTTTGAACCCCGGCCCAGGCACACTGACGCGCAACCACCAAAAAAAAAAAAAGAAAATGGACCAGCAGCCCAGACCTCTGTACTCCTCGGCCTATCCGCCGTCCCCTTCCGGACCACCAGACGATCCCTGCTGCCCATCGAGATGCAAACAACAATGTCGACAGTCCTGGCTCAGCCCACACCGTCACGCCCCCGTCACGCCTCCTTACCCACACTATCACATTTACGGTACTACTGTGTGACCGTCATCTCTGTGAAAGGGGCCGCAGATGGACACCAGGAACGGGATCGGACGAGACCGAACCGGTGATGCAGGGCTGCCAGATCACGCAAGCCGTTCTACGCCAAGCCTGGCAACGGTGTGCAACCGCACAGCCTGTCAGTGCGGCAAGCCAATCAGAAGAGCAGAGATGGCCAGGCCGGGCTGCTGCGTTATCTGGCGCCTGTCTTGCTGAGGGTGGCGAGGGTTGCAGCGAGTTCGGGCTGCGAGACGGGCTTTTGCCGAATTCTCGCCTGCTCATTGGCTGCGAGTCGGCGAGCAACCGAGATCCAGCAGAGGGTGTGGATGGATGGACACGCGAGACTGACGGCCAAGAGCGAGTGTGCAGGGAGGGTTGACGGGGCGAAAGGCCGTCGGACAAATCAGAGAACGGCTAGCACCTCCGAAAAAGGCTTGGCTCGTGATGGCCGCAAGGGAGCCGTGTGAGGCACCTGCAAGCGTGTCAGTGCATGGAAGCAGTGTGGCTGCACTGGGTTGCTGCGTGAACGAATGGATAAGGGCGGCGGGCGCTGCACGAGAGCACAGACGATTTTTCATGCGTCTGATAGCGAGCAACAAGCGAGGCAACGCGAGGCGACACGAGAGACACGCACAGGGTGGGGCGAGCCAGTCAGAAGCCCTGCTGATAACCCGCGCCCACCCTCGCCCAAAATTCCAATCGCAGTCACAGCCGCCGACCGGCCCCAATCATCCGCGGCCTCGGCCTGAGCTGTCTCTCACACCGGTTTGAAATGGCGAGTAGGATTAGCTCACTCGTATCGGCACAAGGGGACGTACGCGTGACCGTCGCCGTTCCTGATCTTTCGGCAGACATGCCGTTGGAAATCGAGACCTGTCTCGACGCCTGATCCACCTGACCGCTGCAGCCTGCATCCTGTCTCAATGCTGCCCCTCTGCTCACGATAAGTACCTGCATTGACGTGCCAGCTACTTGGCTTTGGCATTGTGTGTTCATTTTGCGTTTGACCATCCGATGCGGACGGGTTGGGTGGCAGAAGTTTTGGCACCAAAAAGGGCTTGCTGGTTTGCAGCTGCGAGTGGATGGGGCGGGGTTGCAAATCGTGCCAGAAGAAAGGCGGCTTTGCTGCGATTTGCTGCACCTCGTAGATTGGCTGCTCGGCTTGCCGGGCGGAGTTGGGCTGCCAATTTTAATGGATCAAAACAAGCTCGCTCGCGTCCACGGCGCTGGTCGAGCGGGGAATCGCTGCACTCTGGTCAAATTCGCCGCATCCCAGCCTGCTGATTGGCTCGTTCGGGCCTTACTGCCCATGTCATGTGGCTTGCTCGCCTTTGCTCGTGTTTGTGCGCACCACCGTCGTTGCCAGCCGCAGGTGCCGAATTCCGCCTTCTCGCTTGTGGCTTCCGAAAGCCTTGGAACCAACCGACGGAGAAGGCCGCCATGGCTTTTGCGCTGGGTCGAGCGGGTCTCGCTTGTCCTACGGCCGTGAGGAGTCGCACGAGATGTTGCTGCCTGCTCGGCAAAAGCAAAAGCTTTACCCACAATCCAAAAATCCACCTGTCACATTTGCGGCCTCCGAGACTGTCGCAAGCAGGGCCAAAAGAATATTGGACATGCCAAGCAAAACGGGCGTGGCTCGGAGGAAGCTCTTCCATCCGCTCCGCGCCGCTCTTTGGTCTTGGCAATGCCTCGCGGCCGTCGGTGGGAGGCATCTTGGCATTGTCTTCAGGAACGCCTTTGAATATCCGCTCGCCAACAGGCGGGCTCATCAAGTGCGGCGGCACCTTCGGTCGGCGCTCCATCTCGTCTGGGTTTGCGCCACTGCCAGACCGCCGCAACGGAAGCCATCCCGACATCGCCATCGATGCACTGTCAAGTGACAGCCGCAACGCCATGCTTCGGCTCACTCCGTCAACTTCCCGCCTCTTTGTCTCCCCCACGTTTCAGAAGATCTTTCAGAAGAGCATCAGCTTCCTGACGAAGGATAAGTTGGGCGAGTCGCGCACAAATGCACGTCGATCGGCGTGCATGTTGAGGCTGTGTGCACAAACCCCCCTTTCCCGGTCTGATACCCGGTCCGCACACCCTATCCATCATCCCCCATCTCTTTCCCCCTCGACCCACGATTGGTTCTTGTCAGCTGACACTTATTGCACATCGCAATCGAGATCTCTCACCAATCACACCATCGCACGCTGCATGAGGCTTGGCTTCGATAGTGCTACTGTAGCCGTTTGCTGGCCCGTGCCTGCGATTCTTCGCGCCCAGTCTTGGCACGGCTCTACCGGTCCATCCCCCACCCGCTACGTCCGATGTATTTGGTCTCAGCAACGATTAGCCAGCAGCATGTGATTCGACCGCCCCACACATCCTTGCCTCGCTTGTGCGCCAAGATAACCTTGCATGTGAAGCATGCACACAGCGCGAATTCGGATTGACAGCGTAACTACTGCGTTGAAGGTGGTGGGAACGACTTTACGAGCGGCGAGGCGTCTTTGGCCTTTCTCTGCTTGGGATACTGAATCGCACGGTACGGTGTTGCCAGCGGACTGTTACGTCGCGTCGGACTGGCAGTGGTGGACGAGTTGGCCGAGCGTTGTTCGCCCCCCGCACGCACCGTCTCGCCTCTCCCGGGCGTGTTGGCGCGCAGCGAGATGCGTCTCGACCTAGGCTTTCCCGGCGTCGAGCCATCGAGCACCGACATGGAATCGATCGACATACTGACAGTACCCTCATCGGGCTCGAGCGTCGTATTCGATGCCATCGAAATGTCGGCACTCATGTCGCTCTGCGACACCCTATGCTGCAGGCTCTTCTTGTGCTGCTGCATCAGATACGACTGGATGCGCTTATTGGGCGAGGCCGTCTGCCGGATCTTGGCAAGCAGCTCCTGTTTGCGTTGCATCTTTTCGGCGTCGATCTTGTCCTGCTTCTCCTTGTCCGCCACTCGCTCGGCCTCCTGGAACGCCAGCAGCTTGTTCGCCTTGGCCTCTTCCCACGCGTGCTTGGTGAGCCACTTGTGCACCACCACCTGGTGCTCTTCGCGCGCCATCGGATGCAGTGAGTCGCGCGGCATGCGGTACTTGGAGCGCCACTCGAGCACGTCGCTCCACCGCTCCAGCTCGTGCGTCTCCGGATGAATCCGCCACCGCAGCCCCTCAAAGTCCATCCACTCCTCGCCAGGCTGCCGGTCGTCCGACGTGTCGACACGTCTCTTGATGCGCGACGAAGCAGGTTGAGCTGTAGACGCTGTCGACGAAGCAGCAGGGTTGAAATCCGCCATGGCTTCCTCGGGCAGCGCCATGTCAAAGTCGAGCGACGAGCTCGGGTCGAGCTCTTTGTTGGTCTTGCGCGATCGTTTCGAGCTGTGAGCGTGCGACTCGATGTGCTCTTCGCCATCGCTTGGCTCCCAGCTCGCCTCTGAGTCCGTGTCGTCCAGCTCGTCCGCTTCGCGCTTCTTGGCTGTTGAGCGTGCTAGCGCACTGAGCGGTGCTGCACCAAGGTCGGCCGCTCGCTTGGGCAGTGCGTCTTCATCCATGGGTTCTTGCTTGGGTTCTTGTTCTTTGTGCTTGTCTTGATCGGCGTCCGACACGACAGCGTCCGACATCTCGTGGTCGCTAGTGTGTGGGTCGCTTCCAAACGTGCCGGGGATGGCCTCGCGCTTCACCTTTGCCTGGTTCGATTCGTCCTTCGAGCCGTCTTTCTTGGTCGCTGAGCCTTGGTGGCGACGCTCAAGCTTGTTTGAGCTTGGTGAATTCGGTGCTGCTGGCGCTGCTTGTCGACGAGCAGCCTTGGAAGGCGATTCTGGTGCCTGTGATGCTCTTCGTTTCATTGCGGCATTCGAAGGGCTCGAGTCGATGCTGCCGCTGCTGACCTTGACCGGCGACGTACTACGCGGTGCCTTCGATGGATGTGATTGGCGCGGATAGCTTGGGGAGGCTGATGGAGCTTCGGATGCCAGCGTATCCTTGAGGTATCCAGGAAGCGTGCCCGGAATGCCTGACAGCCGACCCGCTGTCTCGCGATCGAGTGTTGCTCGGGATGACGAGCGCGTCCTTGCCGGTGTTCGCTCTTTGTTTGGCGTCGACAAAGCCTCGTCTCTACGTTGCTTGGATTTGCGAGAAAGCGCGTCGGCTCTTGCTACGGCGAAAGGTCTGCGGTCATCGTCCGGGATGCCGGCGGCCCTCCTTCGATCGCGCACGAACTCGGCGCGCTTGCGTGAGTGCTGGATGCGCTGGTACGCAGCGTGAGTGAGATAAGCGATGGTGGCAAGCACAATCCAGCCTACGATCGACATGGTGCACAACCTGTCGATGCCAGGTAGAAGTGGCGATCGCGGTGGGTGGAGGTAGAAGGGGAACGACGATCACACGGCGGAAGAGGTGGAGACAGGGTCCAACGCATTGGCCCTCACAAATTTCCTCCGACGCGGCCACAAAGAAATCGGAACTCGGATCGCACGAGTTGAATGCCGAAACCAAGTCTGCGCTTGACGCCGTTTTCATAGCCGCACGCTGGCGTACAAGTCTGGGTGTTGAATGCCGCTCTGACGCCCTGAATATGAATAAGCCTACTGTATGCACACCCTCGACTCTCTGTGAATGGGCCTGATGCCCCATCAAACGGTCTCAAAGCGATGTAATGAGAGTGGGACGGTGGACTGCGGGATTTGAGGAAATCGCGGGATGGGCGCTCGAGAGTTGCCGCGGTGGCCGAATTTGGTGGGTTCGGATTTAGCCGTTTGGTGGAGGTGGCAGCCGGCGTTTCTCCACAGCGCGCTTTGGCCCGCTGACGTTTAACCGCTTCGGGCGTGGCTCAAAAGCGGATCGCCTCGAACCACGATGTCCATCGCTCGTCACACTAGACCGATCCTCTCATCGAGATCTCCACTGCGTCCACATCCCATCCAGCCGATACACATTTCGATCGCAAGGATGACCAACCAGGCAAACGGAGATTCGTACGGCGTACCCGGCACCGGCGCCGGCGGTGGCTCCAAGTACAAGCCCTTCAAGGAAGAGGAGGCCAAGCGAGCCAGCTTCGATCCGAGCCTCTCCTACACGCTCACCAAGGCGCCCGACGTCGACTTCAAGCCAGGCCAGGGTCTCAACAGCCATCCTGCCTCTGCCACATTCGGCGCCGATGATGCCGAGTACCACGTGATCCAGATTGGCAAAACCAAGGTCTCGGCCGCAACCATGTACAAGCTCATGGTGTCGTCGATTGCGCCCCGACCAGTCGCGCTCGTGACTACGCTCAACGAGGACGGCAGTCCCAACCTTGCTCCTATCAGCTGGTATCAGATGGTCTCGCAGGATCCCGCCATGGTCATGATCTCCTTTGGTGGATCCGAGAACCGCAGGAAGGACAGCGAGAACAACATCAAGCGTCTCCAGGAGTTTTCTGTCTCGTCGTCTTCAGAGCCGTACGCAGAGGCGCTCAACTTTGCTTCGGTAGACTGCCCATCGGGCGTCAGCGAATATGCTCTCACCGGCCTCACTCCAGTCAAGAGCAAAGTCATCCAGACCCCCCGTGTCAAGGTACGTTCCAATGTTCTTGTTCCCAATCATCCGTGCTTGCTGACATTTTGGATGGTTTTGACGGCGTAGGAATCACCCATGTCGATGGAGTGTGAGGTAGAGTACACGCGCGATATCCTCAATGCAGAGGGAAAGCACACCACTACGCTCGTGCTCGGCCGCGTTCGTGTCATGCACATCCGCAAGGACATGATCCATCCCGAGACGGGCGCGGTCGATGCGGCCAAGACCCTGCCCATCACGCGTATCGGCGGTCTGCAGTACGCCCGCACAAGCGTCGGATACGAGCTCGAGCGTCCCAAGTGGGACGTCATCAAGGACAGGCCCGACGTCCAGCAAGCGCTCAAAAACGGTCCCAAGCCATGGTTCGAAAACAAGGACGACGTGCTCGAGTCGTATCCCTGAACCAAGCTCCGCCCATTTTGGATTGTCTCACCCTTGTCGTTTGATCAAGACTTCTAGAAACGATTTGGCAGCGTGTTTGGAATGGCTAGCTAGAGTGGTTTGCGGGCGATGGCGAGAAAGTTGTCGTACGCTTTGCCGTCCTTGACAAACTGCGCCGACTTGCCCATGTCAACCAGCTTCAGTCCGGCGCCCGAGAAGAAGGCCTCCATTTCGGCCTGTGTGAAGCCGCCGCGGTGGGCGATGACGTGTTCGTGGTTGTGGCTGTGGCTGTGGCCGTGGCCGGGATGGTGGCCGCCATGACCGTGTGCATGCGAGTGCTCGTTGGTCTCGGCCGCAAAATCGTCGACTTGCTTATGCGATCCGTCCTCTTGCTCGACGGTCCTGGGGGCAGTGTGGAACTCAGCCGAGTCCTCTGTCTTGTTCAGATCGACCACGGCAAGGTGGCCGCCGGGACGGAGGTAGCTGGCCAGCACCTGCGTCACCCTGGCAGGATCGCTCAGGTGGTGGTACGAGTTGGTGCACGTGATCACATCGTACTGTCTCCCAGTGATCTCCGATTCGCCATCGACGAGAATATCCGTGACGACGGGCACAATGTTGCTGATGCGATTCGCAGCATCCTGCTGCGCGTCGAGCTTCTGGCGCAGCTGGTCGATCATGGCCTCCGACTGGTCGACGGCGGTGACGCTCTTGCAGCGCGGCGCAACAAACGTGGCTAGCAGACCCGTGCCTGCGGCAAAGTCCATGAGCTCGGTCGACGAGGCGTCGATGCCCGGCACGCGCGCCAGGATGTTGGCCGCGTTCGTCTTGGCCACTTCCACCACCATGCCGCGGCCCATCTTGTCGTACTCCGCCGCGGTGAGCGCGTAGAACGCCTTGTTGGCGTCGGTCACCAGCTGGTCAGAGGGGGTCTTGCTCGTGTCTGTCATCTCGAGGAAGTGCGGTGTGGTGGTTGGGATGAAAGAAGCCGTGAGATGGGCGAGACCTCGAGTGTATGTCCGTGCGCCGTCCAAGAAGGCTCAGTAGCGAAGGCTGAGTACCGCATCGGCGGCTTCCGCGGGAACCTCTCAAGTGACTCCTTCTCCGCGGATGGTCTGGAAAATGTAACACTTTGACAATTTTTCTTCCTCCGAAAGCCGAGACGAAGCGCCTCAGACCAACACTCCAACACCTTCTGACCGCGTATGCCCACCCTTTCTCACCAGCCAAGCTCACCTTCCTCCTGCCTTGGCCTTCCAATGCCCATATACCCAGCACGCAAGCCCCTTGCTTCGCTGCATCAGCATCCGAGCCCATCACGATGATCGACAGCGCACCTCCGCTGGTCGAGGAGAAGGAGCTCGTCCGCTTCGAGCGTGCACAAGAATACCTCTCGCTGCTGTCACAGCTGGTCCCCTCACATGCCACCACCAGCACGCTCGATCCCACATCGTCGCGCGACAGAACAAAAACGCAGACGCAGGACGAATTGCTCGGCGCCCTCACTGCCATCCTCGACGAGTATCAGGACCAAGCGCATCTCCTCGACCCTTACTTGCACTCCATCGTCTCGCCTCCCGTCGAGGCCCTCCAGCGCCATGTCCGCGCCCTCTCTGGCTCCAGCGCCGCCGATTCATCCGACCTACCTCCTGCGGAATCGATAGCAAGGCTCAGTAAGCTCGTGTACGCATACACCAAGGTGCGCGGCTACAAGACTATTGTGCACTACTTCCCACACGAGGTGGCCGACCTCACGCCCACCCTCGCCTTCCTCGAGCATCTGCGCGACCATGCCGACGACGACAGCGCCGAAGCGGCGTCTAGCTGCTGGCAAGTGCGATACGTGTGCCTGTTGTGGCTCTCGCTCATCTGCATGATCCCCTTCGACCTGGCCAAGTTCGACTGTGCACGTCAGACGGCCGACCTTTCGACGGCGTCGCGCATCGCCTCGGTTGCGCGGCACTTCCTCGCGAGCCCGGGCAAGGAGCGCGACGCTGCTGCAGTCGTCCTTGGCAAGCTGTTCCAGCGTACCGATGTCCAGCGTGGATCCCACTTTGCCGCCTTCCTCGATACCAGCGCCAAGGCGTTGGCGAGCGAGACGTCCAACTCGTTCGAGGCCACGGGCATCCTCCAGGCGCTCTGTCAGGTGGTTAAGACCGCCGAGCCCGCCTTTGTCGCCGAGCACTTTACCCCCATCCAGGCCATTGCAGAGTCGTACGCAGCTCCCGCTTCGGCCTTGGAGCGCAACGGACTGGTGGCCAAGTTCCGCACCAAGCTCACCGGTCGGCTGGCGGTGAAGCTGCTGCGACCGCGTGCGCGGCGTGGTGCCAACAAGCTGCACATGCTCGGGCCCGAGACGGAATCAGCTAGTGGCAACGCGGAGGAAGATGACGACGAGTCGGACGTGCCGGAGGAGATCGAATCGTTCATATCGGTGCTCATCGAGGCGCTGCAGCACAATGACACGGTGGTGCGGTTCAGTGCAGCCAAGGGGCTTGCGCGCGTATGCGACCGTCTCCCCACGAGCTTTTTGGATCAGGTGGTCGAGGCGATCGTCTCGCTGTTCCAGATCAACATCCCGGACCCCGACGCGGGCACGCTCGATCTGAGCGCCGTGTCCGAGCACACATGGCAGGGGACATGCATGGCGCTTGCCGAGCTGGCGCGTCGTGGGCTGTTGTTCGCCGGCACGCTCGCCGAGGCGCTGCCGTGGATGCTGCGCGCGCTGCTGTTCGACGTGCGCCGCGGCGCGCACTCGGTGGGCGCTAATGTGCGCGATGCGGTGTGCTACGTCGTATGGGCGCTGGCGAGGTCGAACGATACCCAGTCCATCCGCCCGCACGCGATGGATCTGGCATGCAGGCTCGTGGTCGTTGCAACGCTCGACCGCGACGTGTCCATCCGCCGTGCTGCAAGCGCCGCGTTCCAGGAGTGCGTCGGCAGGCTCGAGCTCTTCCCGCACGGCATCGACGTGATCCGCATGACGGATTTCTATGCGGTCAGCGTCCGACGCACTGCGTTTCTCGAGTGCGCGGTGGGCGTGGCGCAGTTCACCGAGTACAGACCGTTTGTCGTCGACCACCTGGTGGACGTCGTCACGGTGCACTGGGACGCGGCCATGCGCAGACTCGGTGCCCAGGCGCTGGCGCGCATCGCTGTAGCGCACCCCGAATCGCTCCTGGAGCTTACGCAGCGTTTGGCGCCTCGTATCACCACGGGCGATACGGCAGTGCTGCACGGTACACTGCTGAGTCTCGCCGAGACAAGCGCCTTGTCGCGCACGCTCACTGGCGGTGTGGGCGAGGCGATGCGCGCGCGCGCGTTTGGACTGCTCGACCTGGTGCGTCCAAGTGCGTTCCGTGCGCTGGGCGCTGCATCGCTCGTCCAAGCCGCCTGCCAGCTCATCGGCGCCGCACATGGGCCCACGCTCACCACCTCGCCCAACGAGACGCAGACGTGGGAGAAGGTGCTCAATCTCGCTCTCGCGCGGCCCGAAGAGTCCGTTCATACCGCCGCTGCCGACGCCATCGCCAACCTCGGCAGCACTGTCGACCTTACCGCCAAGATCCACTCGACCATCGAGGCGTGGTCGCATCTTAGCGTAGCGCAGCAGCAGAGCAATGCGCTCCTCCTAGGCGCTGTGGACTACACCGCACAAGCACCTTTCGACGCTGCCGTTGCACACCTCATCGCAATCGGCCGGGCCGGTACCAAGGACGCTCCGAACGCGCTGTATGCGGTGAATATCGAGACGAGGCGGAATGCGGCCGACAGTCTGGCGCGTGCGGTGCTGGGACTCGGAGACAGCTTTGCGCGCGTGTGTACCGCCGCGACGCTGCGCTCGGTCGTACAAGCCATGCTAGCTGGGCTGACCGATTATACGATGGACCAGCGCGGCGATGTGGGGTCGTGGGTGAGGCTTAGCTGCATCGTTGGCCTGCGCGATGTGCTGGTGCGATTCCAGACGCTGCAGCTCGACGTCGACGAATGGCTCGGCGACGCTTTTCACAGCGTCGTGGCCGCGTTGTGGAAACAGGCTGCGGAGCGCATCGATCACGTGCGCTATACTGCGGGCACGAGCGTGCTGGCGATCTACGGCGCCTACTCCTCCTCGAACGGCCTACGACCGCACGGTTACGACGTCGTCCAGTCCACCTACGGCGACCTGGATGACGAGGTGGAGGAGCGCAAGTTTAGAGAGGCCAAGGCGGCGTTTCCGCTTATCGTCCACTTGCTCCGCGTACAGGCCTACCGCGCGCCCATTCTCGAGGGCCTCGTGGTGAGTGTGGGATCGAAAACCGACTTGGGCGAACGGATCATCGGCCCGGCACTTTGCCAACTCACGACTGGATCGGCGTATGCGCGGTCGGAGCTGTTGGGCGATCTGTTCCTGCTGGCCAAGCGATGTTTCGGCGACAACAGGGTGTTCGTTCCCGCACTGCACACGGTCAACCTCGTGCTCGAGGGTGGAGAGCCCCAACCGGTGGCAGAGCAGGTGGTCCGGCTCGTACGCATGGCGACATCGGGTGTCCAGCGGATCAAGAGCATCCTACGACTCACGGCATCCGCAAGGCTGGCGGTCAACCTTCTCCTCACCCAGCCAGAAAAGCAGCCCGGTGCGCGAGAAATGCTGCTGGAAAGTGTACCGCTCTTCTTGGCACATGCTTTTCCGACCGTACGCACTGCAACCGCAGAACATCTCTACGCCATCCTCTCGTCCACGCTCGATCTGGACACCGACGCCATTGCAGACACGTGGACGCAGCTCGAGTCCGCCCTGCTCGACACGGATTGGACCGTCCCACCATCCACTACCACCATTGACGCCGTCACAAAGCCCCTGCATGAGCTGCTCGCATAGCAAAGTTACCCGCTGTCACTGCCAAAATATCAATTTATGACGTTGGCTGTCCACCGCGTGTGATGCTGAAATTGTCGATTAGGAGGCGCTCGACTCGACGATGCACTCGTGGAGCAAGCTGAGACACAGCTCGTAGTTGGTGGGGATATGATCGCGCATCATGCTCTTTGCGAACACGGGTTCCGAGAAGCGCTTCTGCACGTCCTGGCAGTATCGCAGAATCACCCTGTGAGCCTGTGCCCTGTTTCCGCCCGCCTGCCCTTGCTGGCCCGGCTGTTGCGCCTGCGACCGATCGACCACCACCTCGCTGTCGGGCTGCATGCGCGGCGTGACAAACACGGCAAAGCTCTCGATGCTGTACACGTCGCCGGGCGGATACAGCTTGAGCGAGTCCATATCGGCGCGGATGGTCTTGATCAACGACCAGAGCCAGTCGGCGAGTTCGGGATCGGCGGGATCGCCGCCCTCGTGCACGCGTCCGCCGCCGGACGAGTACGAAAACGGATCCAGATCGTCCTCCTTCAGATTGGGGTCTTGGTAGTTGTCGTCGCGGGCAATGTTGCGCGTCTTGCCGTCCAGCAGTTCCTGGCGCGACAACTGCATGTCGCGCTCGCTCAGTGGTGCTTCCTGCGGCCTTGGCGCCTCGAGCGCTGCCAGGTGCTCGGGCACACCGCCGACGCGTGCACGCAGGGTAGAGCGCTGCCGATACGTGCCCAGGACGCGCGTGACGATCTCGCGCGCCACGTCCGACTCGCTCTCCTCGCTGAGCGCGTGCGCGATGTTCTTGAAATCGCGCACCATCCCCAGCGAGAGCGTGGGGATAAAGTCGTGGCCGTGGATGACGCTCGTCACGAGGCCCTTGCAGTGCGCCGACAGATCGGGCGATGCCACTGCCGGAACACCGTATGCGTACGCATGGATCGGTCGCCCCGCAGGCAAGCCGCTGTCGAACGACGTGACAAACGGCGTGTAAATTCGAGGATGCTGCACGTTCCTTCCCGTCTTGGCTCTCTGCCTCAACGACTGCTGTCGGAACAGATCGGCGGGACAAGCCAGCTCCACCGCCGCCAGCGCCGCCACGCCACCGCCCAGCGAATGCCCCGTCAGCACCAGGCCGTAGTCCGGATTCTCCTCGAGCGCCCTGCGCAGCGTCTGCATCACGGTGCTGTTCTCGTTGCACAGCCGCCTGGTGCTCGCCAGCATGCCCGAATGCACCTGGTAGTGCCGATCGCTCCGCCCGCCCTCGACTGCAATCGTCTCGAACGTAGCGGTGAGATCAGTCAGGATATCGCTGAGCCCCATCGTGCCTCGGCACGTCAACACCACCGCCTTGGCCGCATCGTCCACCGCGACATAGTTCACCAGCGGCGACATCTGTTCCGTAAACAGCGGCTGGGCTTCCGAGAAGCTGTTGAGCAGGATGGCATCGACGGGGATGCCGACGTGGTGCGCAAACGCCCACACGTTGGCATGGTGCTTGCTCGTGTCCGGGAAAAAGTAGTCTAGACTACCGATGCCGAGGATGCGCATAAAGTTCTGGCCGTACGCTGCGGAAGAGTAGCGCATGAACCGACGCAGATTCTCCACCAGATGCGCCTGCGGGAACGCTGCGCCGTCCACGCCGTCTTCGCCGGAGTTGCCGGCTGCAGCCACGCTCGACACGTGCGAGCGCGACGCGAACGACCGGATCGATGTCACGGACGGAGCACGGCTGCGACGTCGGTTGGGCTCCCGCAACGACCCTTGTGGTGTCGAAGGCATCGACGCCCGCACCGGCTCCGGAGAGAAGAGCGAGCGCTGCGACGCACCGCGGTGCGGAATCGTAGGCAGCTCTTTGCCCGCACCTCGCGCCGTGCCCATGTCGGGCTTGGCATCGGCCTCGTTGCCCTTGCGCACCTTGGCGTGGGACGATGATGGTGGCGCTGACGGCAGAGCGCGCTTGCTCTTGCTCGGCGACGATAAGGGAGTCGCTTCCGCCGGCGACCGACTAGACGCGTGAATCTGAGAGGGCGGATCCATGGCGACGCTCGCGGGGGGCTCGAGATGGCGTGACGACGATCGTGACTCGCCAGGGTGTGCGCCCATGAGCTGATGCTTTGCGCGCTTCAGCACCTTGTTCAGTCCGCGGCCCAGGTCTGCCCCCTTTGCACTCGCCAGGTCTGCATGCGCATCGCGTCGCGCTCCTCGGCTACTCTTGTCCTTTGCCGGCCGCGGCACGGTCGCGGTCACCGACGACAGCACCGGGGTCACCGGCGTAGGCGATACAAGGTCTGCCGTCTCTGACCCGACCGGGAAAGCAGCGTCGTGACCAGTATCCGCGTCGCCATGCGTATCCCCGAGCTCGATGCGGCGCAGCGTCTTGCGCTTCTGGATGAGCTTCTTGGTCATGGTTTTCAGCACGACGGGCATCTTGGATGTATCGCTCCGTGGCTTGCCGTGGATAAGCGCTGCGTTCGCCGCTGCCCCGTTGGGTGCCTCCGGAATGGCGAGCGACGTCGTGCCAGCCTCTGCATCCATGCGTGCATTGTGAGCGTTGGCGTGGTTGAGTTGTGTCGCGGCATGCGGAGTGCGCGAGTCGGTGGTGCGGATCTCGCACCACTCCTCATCCTCCTCGAGCTTGGTCTCGTGGCCACCTTCAAAGGTCGAGTGGGTCTCGGTGCCGCTCTTGCTGCTGGTCACATCGCGGCGCAGGGTTCCCGCGGGATGCGACGAGAGAGCTTGGTCGTGCACACGAGCAGCGGAGGAGTCCAGCGGTGCGCCAGTGGAGCCATTCGCTGACACTGCGTCGGACCCCATGTGCTCGACGGTGGTGATGGTCTCTACGGTCTCGATGATCTCGGTGGTGATCTCGTAGACGGTCTCGCGATTGCCCGTGGCGCTGTCGGTCTTACGGATGCGGCGCAGAAGCTGCTTGGGCATGTCGCGCTGACCGTCGCGCAGCACGACGCCGTTGCGGAGCTGGTCGTCCGAGTATGCTTGCAGCTTGGAGCGGAGGTCGACGGGAAGCTGATCGTCGGTGATGCTGGACTCGAGCGACTCATCGCCGCCGTCGGTTCCGACGAGGAAGTTGAGGTCCTCGATGAGCGAGGCATCATCCTGCATGTTATTCGCCTGGTCCTGCGGGGTTGGTGGCCAGCCCGAACCCCAACTGCGATGAGGCACGGCGGGACCGACATCGGTGAGGCACAGACCGTCTCCCAGATACCCTCTTGAGCGAGATGTTGGAAGGTTTGTTGAGCTTGTCGACGGCGCCAAGTGGTGGTTCGGCGTTAAAAGCGAAGCGGTCCTTCGCGGTGGTGATTGTAGCGAGAGTGACTCAAAGTCGTCTGCTGCTGGCGATGGCAGCAAGGCGGCGGGCTGAGCGCGTTTGAAGTTACCCGATCCGACCATGAGCGACCTCCAGCTCTTGGACTCGACCTCTCCGAGGATGGTGCAGTCGTAGACGACGCGCATCTTCATGCTCTTTGCGCTGCGCTTGTACGTCGAGTTCTGGAGCACGGCGAAGGCAGTGACGGCCTTTGTGAGCTTGGCGAGGATGGAGACATAGCTGTCTTTGGCGAAGCGCGGGTCGTCGTTGACCTCGCCGCGGACAAGGGTGACGAAGGAGGCGAGGGCACGGGAGGTCTCGTTGGATCCAAAGATGCCGTCGAGTGTGCGGACGGATTCGTCTGCGGCTGCAATACCTGCTGTCAAGCCGGTCTGTACGAGCGAGAAACCGCCCATGGTGAAGAGCTCGGCGAGGGTGAAAGTATGGTGGACAAGGTAGATGCCAACGGCGGTGTACTTGTCGAGAATGCTGAGAAAGCTCGGATTGGGCGCAGTGAGGGAGCGGCCCGTAGCTTTTGCGTCCCAGGCCTCTCCGGAAGTGATGGAGTGTACGGCTCTTGCGGTTCCGATGGCGCCGATGAGCGCACGGCGAGTGATGCCGAGCGTGAGACCAGTGGCGTCGCGTGCTGCTTCGAGGATGATCTCGATGAAGAAGGCTGCGGCCTTGAGGGAGACGCGCGCGATGACGCTGAGGTTGGACACCATCTCTGCGATCTGCTGCGGCAGAAGGGGAGAGGCGGTGGCGTACTTGATGAGCGCATCGCTAGCGCCGTACGCCTGATGTTTCGTCCAGGCGCGCACGCCCGAGGTGATGGCGACATTCTTTGGTTCTGTGCCGCAGTACGCGACGATGTGAGGTGTAGTGCTGCGCGTGGTGGCGGCAGCAGGTGTTGCAGGACCGGAGGTATCCGTGGTGAGCATGCCATCGTCGGAATGCCTGTCGTCGTCAACCCAGCGAAAGGGCTGCGATGGCTTGTTGCGAAAGTCGAGATCCATGCTTAGACTTGACGGCAGGCGTTCGAGGTCGTCGTAGGCGGGATCGCGAGGGTCGCGAACTACGGACATTGTGAGTCGTCAACGGTTGAGAAAGCGAAGATGGCGGAGACGGTGGTGGGAGGGATGGAAGAGCAGCCCAAGCCGCGAGCAGTACCAGCGTCGAGGAGTTGAGCCCAATGGAGGCTGGGACTGCGCGATGGGGACGCCAGAGCGGGGCTCCGCTGACACGTAGCAAGCGGTTCTGTGTGTGTGGGGTCGGGCTAGGGTTTGGAAGGCCGGGTTGCAACGAAGAGGCTTGCCACGGAGATGCGCGCGCACAACAGCGGATGAATGTATGCGCGTGTTCCGCGGCCGATCTGCAGGCAGGATTCGATCTTTGCTTCGACTGGGCTGCGCCGTGCGGTGCCGTGCGGTGCCGTGCGGTGGCGTGGCGTGTCGGTGCGCGTGCCTATGCCTGTGCGACTGCTTTGTTGGGAAGGGCCAGGCGGTGACGAGGCAGTCACGAGGCCGTCACGGGTTGCTGACTGATCGTGGCGCTCGAGAACTTCCAAAGTTGGGGCAGAGAACTGCTGCGCTGGTTGGCGGGACGATGGAGGGACGAGGCAACGGGTGGCGCGCAGACGACCCCGGTGTGGGATGGACGACGAGGAGGAGAGGCGTGACAGAGGGGTGAGTGGGCTTTGACGGGCTGTCGTGCGCTGCTTGACGAGTGTCTCTCGAGTGACTTTTTGTCGGCTCTGCGTTCCTGTTGGGTTCCTGTCAGAACTCACGACTCGCCTGTTGAGCTTGGCGAGCGAGCATCCCAAAGAGCCGAACGAACGCTGCCAATCACTCTAAGCACATGCCAAACCCAAATGGCTCGTCGGCTCACGTTGCAATTTTGGACTTCCGATGCAGAGTGCCAGCGGGTTGAACCCTGGATGGGCGAGCCTGCCGTCACGGCGTGCGTGTGCATGCGTGTGTGATTTTTGGATTGTGTTGGTCTCGGAGCAAAGGCTGACACGCGGGTGTTTTCAGCGGGCGCCTCGCATGCAGCTGCTGCACTGACGTCCGAGAAAAAAGCTTCCGCCATTTCACCCTTTTTTCACGCTCTCTCTCGCTTTGCATCCTCGCTCTTACACCCTTTCAAAATCAAAGAGTCCAATCGGCTGGATCGGGTCCTGCCTCGACCGCGTATCGAGATGGAAATTTGGCTCGAGAAACACCGCACAAAAAGTTCGCCCTTCCCCCACCTTTGCAATGCTGCACGTCCGCTCTGCTCACCACCACTACTATCTCTTGCCAGCTCGCTCTCTCGACCTCTAGACACCATGGCACGCGCAGACCAGGGCATTCGAGGCCGTTCGGCGCCTCGTTCCAAGAACCGTTCGTCCGTCACCTCCACCATCCGCGCCCGCTCGGCTGGCACGCCTGCCGCCAATGCCGCTGCTCCTCCTCCCACCCAGATCACCAAGGCGGCCAAGCGTGCCATGAAGCGCGCGGAACTCATGTCCAAGGTCAATCCATCCGGAAAATCCTCCCTGCTCAACCTCGAGCCGAAGAACGGCGCCCTGTCCAAGTCCTCGCTAAGGCGTCAGAAGCGCAAGCAGAAGGAGCAGCTCGCTGGCAACACCACCGGCCTCAAGGACCTTGCCGAGGCCATGGACGAAGTCGCACAACAGTTCGAGGACGATGAAAGTGCCGAAGAGCTCGACGATGACGAGGACGAAGATGACGATATGGGCGCATACTCGGCACGATCGAATCAGCCATCTTCCACACACCCGCTGGTGGGCGCGCAAAAGTCTCGCAAAGACGCCACCGTCACAGAAAAGGCCCGCAAAGCAGCCCTGTAAGTCTTCATTCTTGCCTGATACAGCTCGTATCTCGATTGTACCGACATGCCTGTGCTTACCCTTGCTTTCTTTCGTGTCGTGTCGCAGCTCCGTCGAAATGCAGCGTCAAAACCTCATCCTCTCCGACCCAGCCTACACCAAAAGCCCCTTTGCAGCCCTCCGCCTCCACGCCCAAAACACCCTCGCCTTCGACAAGCGAACCAACAAGCGCACCGCATAGTCATCCACTTGCTGCCTCGTTCTGGACTCCTTCTGTACTTGTACCTCGCACCTTTCTCGCAATCTGCACTCTCTCTCGCCATCACACACGCAAACACCGCCTGGTCGCATACTGAATCTACAGCTTGAGATTGCAGTCAACATCGTAACAACATTGCAATCCCCAACGTTACGCACGCCAACAACGGATCGACCGTGCAGGGTAGCGCATCGCGTCGCGTCGCCTCATGACTGGGCCCAGGCGTCAACTCCAGCCGGTCGACCGGGCAACACCCGCCTCGCCACGGCAGGCCACCTTACGCACGCGCCGCCACCTCGGGCGCAGTGCCCGGCGCAGGAGCCGCGCGGCGCTCGAACTTCATCTTGGCGCCGTCCTTGGGGAAGATGGTGGCGATCACCTCCACCTCTTCGCTGAGCGGCGTCACCTCGTGCTGCCAGTTCATCAGCACGCTCGCCGTGCCCAGCACCGCCGTCAGGTGCATGTTGGCGTACTGCTGCCCGATGCAGTTGTGCGGGCCGCTGCCAAACACGAGGTAGTTCTTGGGGTTCTTCTGCGCCGGATCCTCGGCATCCAGCCAACGCTCGGGCTTGAACTCGTCCGGCTGAGGGTACACGTTGGCGTCGTGCAGCGAGTTCCAGAAGCTCGGGATGACCATGCTGCCCTTGGGCACCGTGTAGTTCTTGTCGATGGGGAACTCCTTGTGGTTGAGGTAAGGCACCATGATGACGGGAGGCTTCATGCGCAGGCTCTCCTTGACCACCGCCTTGGTGTAGTCCATCTGCTCGATCGCCTCGTACGTCAGAGGCGCGTTGATGTCGTCGCCACGGATGCGGTACTGCTCCTCGCGCACCTTGCGCAGGATCTCGGGTCGGTCCGCCACATGCTGCAGCAGATACGTCAGTCCGCTCGACATGGCATCCTGCGACGCAAACAGGAAGCTCAGCAGCACCATGCCGATCTCGCGGTCCGAAAAGTCGCGCACAAGCACCCGGCGCGTCTCGGCCTCCAGATCGGCATTCTCCTTCTGCAGACGCGCATCGAGCATCGCCTTGATCCACGCATCCGTCAGGCACGTCACCTCGCCACCCTCGGCCATGCGCTTCTTCGACTCGCGCGCCGTCAGCTCGAACCACTTCATCGCCGTCTTGCGCGCCTTGATCGCATTGTACACCTTGGTGCCCGGGAACGCAAAGGGGAAGTTGACCAGCTCCAGCGCCACCGTGATCAGCCAGTAGTTGTCCGAGATCTCCTTGGCGCCCTCGTCCGAGACGTAGTTGCCGCAGAACACGCGCAGCGACGTCTCCATGTTCAGGTCGCGGAACTTCATCATGTACGGCTGCGCCTCGGGCGTGGGGTCGGCGAGCCACTCGTCAAAGTAGCGCTTGTAGATGGTCTCCTGGATGCCGAGGTAGATGCCCAGCGCCTTGCGCGTAAAGAGCGTGTTGAGGCCCTTGCGGTAGTCGACGTGCGTCTTGCCGCTCAGGAAGACCCTGTGAGATTTCCGATCCGAAAGGAAGAGGTGGCGTCAGCATTTCATCCTGGTGAGACGCCGAAATGAAGCGCGGCTGCGCTACTGCGAGGAGATGAAAGAGCCTCGTCTGAAAGTGGGATCTGCGTGCGGATGCGGAGAAGCGCGCACGTGTGGGGTGAGAGCCGTTTCATGACTTACCAGTTGTCCGGGCAGAGCACCTTCTTGGCGGAAGCCACGAGGCAGGGCTCGGCATAGGTGGGGCTGTTGAGGATCTTGCGGGCGTATTCGTTCGACGAAGCAATGACGATGAAGCTGTGGAACCCAATGCAAAGTCGCAACAAAGTCAGTCACCGCAACCAAAAGGAATGCCGACAGTCGCTGAAACTTACATGTTGAATACGCTGGCAACGCTGAGCGGGCCCGAGTTCCATCCCTGCTGGTACTTTTCGAGCGAGGGGTTGAGCGAGTCGGCAAACTTGCCGATGATGGGGATGGTCCACTTGGGGCCGGGGAGCCAGGCCTTCTTCTTCTGGTAGTTGTACTGCTCTGCGAGGAGGAGCGTGGCGACGACGGCGAGGATGGAGAAGACGACGGTGGTGCGATCGGCCTCCTGGAACGAGGGCACGCGCGTGAGGTCGACGAGCGAGAGCAGCTTGCCGATCACCGAGTCGGAGCGCGCCAGCGGCGCCGAGGGGGCCGACTGCGAAAAGTTGAGGCCCTGCTGGCCAGCGTTGAGGATGGAGGCCATTTTTGGAGTGAATGCGCGGACCTGAGATGGGGTCGTGGGAGCAAGCAGAGGCTTGTCTATACAGAACAGCTGGAACAAAGCAGCGCTTGGATCGTGGCCGAGTCGAGGACGGCGACGAAGACGGTAGCAGGTGGTGGAAGACGGAGGGATCGGTGGAGCCAACCGACTACGAGGGGCGCTCTATATGCGATCAAGACCCAGCAGATCGAAGAGGGACGTGAAGCGAGCGAACGAGCGATCGATCGCAAGTGGGGATGAGGATGCGGGGAGGATGGAAGGAGGGAGGATGGATGGGGGTTGGAGAGGAAGGAGGAGTAGGCGCCGACGGCGGAGCCATCCAAAACTCGACTGCCGCGGAGGCGAGCCAAAGGCGACGTTCGTTTGCGCGGCGAGCCAGCAACGTCGGTGAAGCTCAGCAGCGTGTGTGGCTTCGGAGTGGCATCTCACTGGCTGCTGCTGCTGCTCATCACTGCTCATCGCTCGCTTGGCTGATTTGACTGAGGGCTGCGGAGGATTAAATTGGCTTCGGATGGCTAATGAGTGAAAAAACGCTTCGGCGCGAAAGGAGCAAAAAAAAAAAAAAGAAAAAAAAATGACTTGGCTCTGATTTGGTGATGCGGCGACGGCTGCCATGTCCACTGCGAAGGGTTTTGTGGTGGAATAGCCGAGCCGAACCCTCTGAGTTGGAGGGAGCATGGGTGGCTGCTTGAGCTGCACGGAGTCACGACGGACGAGTTGCAAGCGCTGCGTCTCTCGCCAACGGAAGCTCTGTTCCGAAGCTCGCAGCTGGGAATTGCGGCTGTGCCGGGGCAGTCAATTCCTTCGGCACTTCCGCGCCAGTGCGCGCCTCTCGCATTCCCACAACCCCGCCCCCGCGCCTCCGCAGCGAAAGAGGAAGAACGTGAGCTTCAGATGGGGGTGGAGGGGATTGAGTTAGCTTCGGCCTCAAACTCAGGCTCCATGCCAAGACCTCAGCATCGTTATCTTTGGTCTGCGCAACATCGCGTCTCTGCTTGACTCGAGGCGTCGGATCTCGACCACCGCGGCAACAATGGCAACAGTGACGAGCGGATCAAGACGGCCGGGTGCAAAATGTCGGTCAAAATGAAAAAAAAAAAAAAAAAAAAAAAACCCGTGCAGAGGGGACGTGCAGCCGCAGAGCTCTGCGCATGCGCTCGATTGCAATCCACAGCGGTTGCGCAAGAGGATCGACATGGTCCGAGAGTGCTAACCGCACGCGCTGCAATTCGTCCGTGCCCTGCTGCTGTGAGCCAAGAGCAATCTCAGCAACCCATGCAGCGTCATTATTTCTCTCACCCGTCGTGCGTGGGTGCGTGGGGGCCGACCGACGCGTTGACACGCTGATTCAAACCTTCGAGAAACAAGGCTCTCCGGCACCCGTGTGGCTCCTTGATGTCGCGTCGATCCTACACTGGCAAAGTGCCACCGTGCAGCGCTACTTCGCGGCGACTCCGATTTGCCTCTCCGACGCCGCATGGATTCTTTGGATTTTTTTTTCTTTCGAGAGCTTGTCAGCGTGGACGCCAACGAGCTTCGCGCGTGCTGACGTTCGCGCCGAGATCTGCCGCTGCTCGCCAAGCCCGCCAGCCACTCTGTTGCAAACGCGTGGTCGAAAATCAGACCACAAATGCACCTCGCGAGAAAATCGGCCTTTGTTAGAGCGGCCAAACGATGCTTCGGCAATCTACCGGTGCGCATTCTGTCAGCCGGCCGCTGTCCGGAGAAGAGCGCTTAGGAGCCACCAAGAGAGCTCATAGGGTCTGGGTCCAGACGAGACGTGGCTGCATTCAGCTCGACTCTACCGCCGGCTCAGTAGGCCCACGAGGTTCAACTAGAAGGGGGCGCTGTTCGGGGGCGACTCGCAGACGGTGCATTGCCGTGACCCTATCCGCCACTTCACCGTCTGTGGGACCGAGAGCCCACCACACACACACACACACGATAGGGAGCAGAAACCTAGAGCTGTCTATTGCGATTTGAGCGTCTTGACCAGCTTGCCGTCACGAAGCTTGAGACCGTGCTTCTGGATTTCAGCCCGGAACCTGGCCCATGACGAGAGGAACCAGACGAGCAGACCGGCATGGATGGCCAACAGCACGAGCCCGCTCGCCCAGACGCGCACAAACACCTGTTTTGCCTGGAACTCGAGCTGGTACGCCTGCGAGAGCCACAGCGCCTGTCCGCTCACCCACGCTGCCACCGCTACACCCGTCTCGATCCTTCCGACCTTGAGGCTGGGCCACACGAGCGGTAGGAGCCAGAGGAACCAGAGGAAGTACTGGCTGGTGCACACCTTGTTGAACGCGACGAAGGCGATCGTCTGTGCCGTCATGGCTGCCACCACGTCGCGCTTGCCCAGGAGGTATCCGAGCGCAACCACAACGCTCAGTTGCGGCAGGAACGACAGCAGCGGCGATGCAAGCACGCGCTCGACCACCGAGCCATCGTGTGCCGGGGCCGCAAACAGCGACAGATACGTGCCGAGAAAGTAGGGGCTAAAGTTGTGGCGGTGGTCGGCGCGGCGCAGGTGGTAGAGGAAGGTATGCTCGATGAAAGGCGTCCCCCATACGGCCCACGCAGCCACGTTGGCCGCCATGAAGGCGTAGAACGCCACAAAGCCAAACTGGATGCCCGCCGCGTGTCGTGTCCAGAGGCTGAGCGACGCGCGACGCTCGGGTGCATACGCGGTGACCGTCGATCGGTACAGGTGCGCAAGCACGGGCACCGCGTAGATGACGGGGAACAGCTTCAGGTGGGTCGCCAAGCCCAGCAGCGTAGGTGCGACGTACGCCTCGAGCGACCAGTCGAGCAGACTCGAAGCGCTTTCGGGCGGTAGTGCCTCGTAAGTAGCAGCTGCCACCACATCCTTCGCCTTTCCCGCCTTGTTGTCGACATCAGCTGAGGCCGAGGCAAAACCGAACTCGGGCAGGTACTTTGCACTGAGACCGAGCGGCGCCTCTGGGTTAGCCTTGAGGAAGAAGTAGAGGAAGGAGAGGACAAAGAGCCCCACGAGCGACTCTGATGACCCGCGCGTCGAGATCTGGGCGACCATGGGATTGAGAATCCACAGCAAGCCTGGGAGATGCACAAATACTCCGGCGGACGAGGCTTGCGGGCGGCGTCCGTCGAGGATGAGCCACATGAACACTGCACACAGCAGGTCGCTCGCGGCAAAGATGTACTTGCCAAAGTCGGCCCACCCGAACAGATGGATGGGCGCGAGCAGCACCGCGAGGAAGGGCGTGTACCTGTACGTGGGGCGCGCATACGGATCTCCGAGCGAGGCGAACAGATCGAATGCCGGCTTTGCAAACCGGTACGAGCGTTTGGCCCAGTAGTACATTGCATCCGACTCGTCCGGACGCAGACCGTCGGTAGGCGCATGGCTGTTGGGGTCGTTGAGCAGCAGGAAGCGCGCCGATTCGGGCACGATGCCGTTTGCACACTGGACGTCCTTGCGGCCCGACAGATCGATGTCCGAGTCGTAGTCGAGATGCTCAATGATGGCCGAGAGCGGGCAGCCGTCGACGACCATCTTGGCAGCGTCGGAGAAGACGTAGTAGTCGACATCGGTGTAGGGAACGGCGTGGTTGGCATCCTGATGCTGACCCCAAAGCAAGAGGCCGACGCGGAGCAGAATGCCAGCTGCAATGTACAGCCCTGGCCACACGGAGCTCCTCATGGCGCGAGCGTTGGATGCTGCGAAGCGATCGAGCTCGACGCTGCGATGGCGCCTGTCGAGGTGGTGGTGGTGGTCAAGGTGCAAGGTGCAGAGCGTGGTGGATGGATGTGGGGCCGTGCAAACGTGGCAGCAATGCGCCGTCCATCCAGGGTCGCGCGGCCCGAGCGAGACCAACACCAGCAGCAGCAGCAGCAGCAGCAGCAGCAGCAGCAGCAGCAGCAGCAGCAGCCTCAAGCAAAAAAAGGCGCCGGATAGAGCTCGGCTGCCCTGTTCTTCCTGCTTTCCTGCATCCGGAAGAGCTGCCAACGAATCGCCGCCCACAGCGAAAGAAAGAAAGGAACTGCTGCCCTGCGCTGCTGCCACACTCTGCTCTCCGACGCGTCCGCTTTCAGCGATGCGGGGAAAGTGGCGCGCCAGGCCACGCAGGAAAAATTACAAGTTGGTAACAGAGACAGTCTAACATTGTTTAGTTTTGCCTCACTTGGTCGCACGTCTTTGGCCCGCTGCACGACGCCTGTCTGTTCGCGGCGACTTGCAGAAACCTCCACTCGGAGCTCAGCGTGACTGTGCGGTGATTCATCGGAAGTTGCTGCACCGGCAAGACGGCCGGCCTCCTTTCCTTCCGGCCTCCTTCATCCCGTCCGCCATCGCTGCTGCGCTTCTTTCAGGACTTCGCAACGCCGCAGTTCCGACAAGACGGCATCGTGGATTCCATGACATTGACGCATCGACTTGCAGTCGTTAGCTCCAACCATTCCTTCCGACATCTGCGAAACATCGGCGCCAGAAACCCCTTCGCCTGCACGCCTTCCCATTCCTTTAGCTCGACTGCTACATCGCCCAACATGAAGATCAAGACGTACGACGTGCTCAACCTGCCGCTCGTGCCCGCCTCGGAGCGGCTCACCGTCAACCTGCTCGCCGATCCCGTCACGCCGGAGCCGCGCTCGATCGTCTCGGTGTCCGGCTCGTCGCCCTCGCTCGTGCGTCGCGCGCGTCCCGTCGGCCAGGGCGCCCACTTCAGCTTCCTGTCGACCCTGCCGCTCTCGTTCCCATACGAGTTCCCGCCCGAGCAGGAGGGCGAGCTGGCGCTGGGCGAGCGCCACCAGCAGGAGCTCGAGCGCGACGATGGCGACGAGGCACAGCTCACCGAGCAGCAAAAGAAAGAAAAGGTCGAGCAGGCACACAAGCGCAGGATGCAAGAGGTCGAGCAAATGTTGCAGCGGTACGAAGTGCAGCCGTCCGAGGCGGGTGCGGGTGGTGACGGGCTGCAGGGCCACGTGCCTCCGCGCCGCAAGCACCAGCACTTTCCTTCGGCACGGCTGCTCGGTGTGTCGCCTGCGGTGCTGCGCGATTGCCTGCCGCACCTCGATGTGGGCGATGCGCTCGAATGGATCAAGAAGAACAACAAGTCCGCTGGCCCGAGCTCGTACAGCTCCGGGCCCATGGCCGATGCCGCCACCACCACCGACGTCTCTCCCGAAGTGGCCGCGCGCAAGACGCTCAGCGACTTTGTGGCTGGCCGTCTGATCGGTGCGCGCATCGTTGGCGACGCAAGCACACTCGAGGCGGACGAGCGCGCTGGCTACGGCACCAAGTACATGCGTCTGCGCGAAAAGATCATCAAGGGCGAGGTAGTCGACGAGAGCACCGAGGCACGTACGCTGCGTCGGCTGGACGAGCTCGAGCAGAAGCGCGCCTCGGGCGCCGGCGGCGAGTATGCACCGTGGTCGCTGTGCTACGCGGGGCACCAGTTCGGCGTCTGGGCGGGTCAGCTTGGCGACGGGCGTGCATTTACGCTCATGGAGACCAAGAACCCGGCCACGGGCGAGCGGTGGGAGATCCAGCTCAAGGGTGCCGGACGCACGCCGTACTCGCGCTTCGCCGACGGTCTGGCGACGCTCACGAGCAGCGTGCGCGAGTTCCTGTGCAGCGAGGCCATGGCGGCGCTGGGTATCCCCACCAGCCGTGCGCTCGCCGTCGTGGCGCTGCCCGAGCTGAAAGTGGTGCGCGAGCGTCTGAATGTGGCAGCCATCACGACGCGCATGTGTCCGTCGTGGCTGCGCATCGGCTCGTTCCAAATCCACAGCTCGCGCGGCGAATGGGAGTCATCCCGCATCCTGGGCGAGTACGTCTCCCACGACATCTTTGGCTTCACCGACGTCGTCAAAGGTGGTGCCGTCTCCTCGGAACAAGCGGAAAAGCGGCCGATGTGGGCGCGGCGGATGGTGCAAGAGGTGGCTACGCGCAATGCGCGCACATTTGCGCTCTGGCAGGTCTACGGCTTTATGCACGGCGTTCTCAACACCGACAACATCGCACTCACCGGCCACACGATCGACTACGGTCCGTACGCCTTTATGGATCTGTACGACGAGGGCCAGATCTGCAACCATTCGGACGGAGAGGGTCGCTACGCCTACCGCCTCCAACCGACCATGGGTGTGTTTGCGCTGCGCGAGCTGCTCAACGCCGTGGCGCCGCTGGTCGGCTTCGAGATCGAGCACGACCGTGCACCGGCGCCCGGTGAGCTTCTGCGCGCCAGCGACTCCCAGATCGACGAGTGGCGCGAGCTGTGTTCGGACGACTTCTCCGAGTCGCTCGAGGCGCTGTTTACGAGCACGCTGCTCGAGCACTGGAAGCAGGCCTACTGCGCGCGTCTGGGCCTGGCGACCGTACGCGCCGACGATAAGACGGCGCTCATCGATCCACTGTCGGATGTGCTGGGCGACTTGGATTTCTCCTCGACACTGCGCTCGCTCGTGCGCTTTCCGGCGCTGCTCAAAGCGCGCGGTGCGAGCACCGATGACGAAGACCGCCTCATCAAGATCGTCGACGCGTTCTTTGCGGGGGATAGGGATGCGGGGGTGGAGGTGTGGTACGATGCCACGGTGCTGCCCGAGTACGCGCGCGAGCCCAAGGAGAAGCAGGCGCGCGCGTGGCTGCTCTCATACGCGCGGCGTCTGCTCGCCGAGGCGCGCGATGGCGACGAGGTGGCGCGCGAGATGAAAACGAGGAACCCGCGATTCGTGCTGCGCAACTGGGTGACCAACGAAGTTGCGGACCGTCTCGAGAAGCACAACGACACCGACGCACTCGCCTTGGTGCTCGAAATGGCCACCCATCCATTCCGAGACTGGGGCCTGCCCCGAGACGGCAAGTCGCCCGACGAAGTCGCTGAAGAAGCCGTAAGTTGTGCCCTTTCGCAATGGGATGTGGACGATAGATTGCTGACGCCTTTGTTTGTGTGGACAGCGTCTGTGCTCGCTCGGTCGACCGTTGACGGGCAATCTGCCTTCGTGCTCATCGTGATCGTGCCACTTGTATTTATCCCATTTGGCCTTGTAACATCTGTCGACATTGACGTGCAGTGTCGAGGATGCTTGCGTCGAGCCATTGAGCATCTTGCCTGGTCTCGAACTGCTGAGCAAGGGGCAGGATGCGCGTTTGCACCCACTCTGCATCCGGCCTGTACCTGCTGTCCGTCGGCGGGGTTTGCAGATTCCTGAGGACCATCTTCCAAAACCCATGCCAGGCCCAACCTGCGTCCTGAACTGCAACGTCCTGAACGAGCTTATAGAACTCGTGCTTCCACTCTTGTCCTTCCGTGTTGTTGGAGAGCATCTCGCGCACATCGCAGAGCGACTGTTCGACATGTTCGAGCTCGGCTTCGATCGACTTGTACAGCGACGGCACATTGACGGCGTTGCACCAGTTGCGGTTGATCGAGATGCACTCGCCCACGTTGTGCACCTGATGCCACCAGTTGCTCGGCACGAATATCGTCTCGCCCTCTTGCTGATCCACCACCTGCACTGCCTCCCAAGCCCTGTGCAATTCGCTGTACTCTTTCCCCTCCGTCCCTGCGTCGATGATGTTTTGCAAACTTTGGATGTCGGGTACCATGGGGGAGGTGTCGACGGCAGGGAATCGACGCAGATGCTCCACCACACGCGGAGGAAACAAGTGCCACCGCTTGCGACCCACCACGTTCGTAGACCACGAGTATGAAGTGTATACATCGCGGTGTAGCAGAGTCTGCGATCCAGCAGTACCCGCATAGACGAAGCGGAAATCATCATCCCCCGCACCAACATTGTTCATCCAGTCGTCTGCAAAGATCTCCGGCACCACATAAGGGTCCCCCACTCCAGAACCGTCGGAGTGGAGTTGTTTGATCATGTGCCAGTCCTTGATGTAGATCGCCTTGATGTTGGAAGGGTCGGTGCGGTGGGCGAGGATGAGGTCGATAGCATCACGGATCGTCATGTCCTGCCTGTCTTCCTCCTCGTCACCCTGTGCATTCGTCCGTGTTACGACCACCGGTGCAGTCTGCGAGCCGTAGTGTAGCTTCAGTGCAGACCAGTTGATGGAGCCGTCGTGAGGTGAGACCCACGCACGCGACTGCTCGGCTGGCCAGTGGCTTATGAGGGAGCGCGGTAGGATGCATGGCCGGTTGGCCACCAGACACCGTTCGAAGAACTCGCGGTAGCTAGGCGCCGTCTCGAAACGAATCACCACCTCGTCTTCCAGCACCCCCATTGCGGGCCCGCACCACGGCTGGTGTTGCTATGAAGCTGTTCAGCTGCCCCCCTTAAGCAGATGAAAGCAGAGATGAACGTCCTCTTGCTCCACACGGCCATCTTTTCACTGACATGCCGCGGAACTCGGCTCTCGGATCTTCAGACTGGACCCTGAACTCCACCCTTCACCAAACAAGAGACTTCAGATGCGCACCTCAGTCGAGCCGCTTCACGATGCACACGGAGCTACAAGTACATGGTTCTGATTAGAGCTTCTGTTCACGACGCCACGTGCAGTCGGCGCACCGCGCGCTCTCAATCAAGCAAGCGCTGCGAGGCGATTTCGTACACCATTCTTCGGCGAAGGTACGGCATGTTCTCCTGGCCGAAATTCCACTCGTACTCATCCACATCGTGGTCGTCCTCTTCCGCGTCGGCGCCGGTGATCTTCATCCTGCCTGCGTCCGCCTCGATATCGTCCGAAGACCACGAAATCGTCGGCGGATCCATCGGAATCGGCGTATGTGGGTCGCGGCGGCTGATCTGTTCGAGCGTCTGGGCGGCAAACACGCCGCAGTCGTATCCGTTCTCCTGCTGCGGAGACTCGTCGCTAAACACATCGCGCCAGCCCCGCAGGTCGATGTGCTTCTTCTTTTTGTCCTTGGCTTCTTCGGCGAGGTAGGTGCGCATGAGCTCAAAGGCGCGCGGATTGCGCGCACCGAGCGAGTCGTAGTACTCGAAGCGCCGACGACGCAGATTGATGGCGCCACACACCCAGTGCGAGTTGCCAAGGTTGATGGGGAAGAGCACGAGGTCCTTGGTGAAGATGTCGATGCGACGCGTCCAGCGCTTGACGCCGTCAAAGCCGCGGTTCTTGAGATTCTCCCAGAAGAACGAAGAAAAGAAGTGCACGCGCCAGAAGGCATCGAGCGCTGCGTCGTACGGCCGCTTTGGCTGCGGTTTGCCGCCAGCCCGAGCCGACTTGCCCACCAATGGCTTTTCGGGCGCGGCACTCGCGTCGGACGTGGCTGTCTTCATGGCCTCTGTGCGGCGCTTGTCGGCATCGTTGGCGCGCTGCAGGATGAGGTTGCCGTAAAAGTTGATAACTTCGTCGTTGAGCCACTGGCGCGGACGCAGCTTCTGCACATCATGGTCCTCCACCTGGGCACCGGGAATCGCCGCAATCTGGCCGCGCTTGGAGAGTGTGGCGCTGGCCATCTTGTCCTGCTCTTCGGTCAGCTCAGCAGGCAGCGCCTGCCTGCCAAGCACGCCGCGCAGCTTCTTTGCCTGGGCGCGTCGTTCGCGCGCCAGCCTCTCCATCTGGACCAGCTTGGGGCCGGAGACGGGGAGCACGGCGGATTGCGCATCGATCTGCTTCTGGCGCATGAACTTGCGCATCAGGATCTCTATCGAATCATCGCGCGACGCCGGATGCTTGTTCTCGCCATCGATGAACCTCTGCACCTGCCTCCTCTTGAGTGCTAGGCCGACAAACTGTTCCTGCGTGAGCAGCGTCTTGCGCTGCGACGTGCGCATGAAGTTGATCTTTTTGAGCGATGCCTTGATGGCATCGAGATTGTAGGCGCTTACGACCTGTGCATGCTGCTTCTGGAAAATGTGGGTGCGTTTGGTGAAGCCGATGCCGGAGCTCCTCCTCTTGCGGTGAGCTGTGGCGTCCGAGGCAAGGGAGGAGGCGGTGCTGTCGATGGACATGGAGCGATGAAGCCCGGGCGATGGGAGGCTTTGACGAGGCGTGGAGGCCTGCGGCAGGCGATGGCGGGCAGGTTGGACGAAGGAGGTCTGCCGACCGATGCTCTGCAGACCGATGCTTCGAATCTGCTCGGTTGCCAATTCGTCTGCGGAACCATCTTGAGCGGCGCCGAACGTCGTCGCAAATCGGGATGAGTGATGCGCCGCACTGCGTTGCTCTCGCAGAGCCGCTTGCGTCATAGGCCCGCCGAAAGAGTGCCTCGACTGCGGCGCGCGAAAGTCTGGCTGCGAAGGGGTAAAGTTGTCGAACGACGTCAGCGTGGCGTCCGAGGTGAGGAGGGGCGAGGGTTGGACGAGCGAGATGTCGTTCTCCTTGTCCGGGTCGTCGTCTTCGCTCGAGGAGGAGTCGTCCGAGAGGCCGGTCATGTCGACGACGTTGTTGGCAGCGACCGGGGGCGGATCCGGCCGCGTCCCCGACTCGGCTGTCGATGACGCAGAGTCAGCCGCCTCGGAGGGCGAAGCTGAGGGCGGCTCGACGTCCTGCGTGGTGAGCGGTGCTGACCAGGTGAGGAGGCCCTCGATGTTGTCGCCGACTTTGGCAGTCGAGATGGCCTGGATGTGGTCGACGTCGGCATCTGTGGGAAGAGCTGCGTTGGCATTGCTGCTCTTGGAATCGTCGTGCACGGATGAGGACGAGTGTGAATGCGCATCCGAGGCGGCCATGTCGTCAGTCTCGGCGGTCGCTGATGGAATCAGGTCTGCTTCGGCGCTTGGCTTGGGAGTGTCTGACTGCAGAGCTGGCTGTTGGGGAGCGTCTTTGTGGTCGACTGGCTGCAAAGCCAGCTGGGACGATGCCTCGGTGCTAGGAGTTGGTGGAAGCGGACCAAGTGGAGATGATGGTAGTGCGGCTGAACTTGGCTGAGCTGCATTCTGGTCATCAGCAGGTTGTTTTCCGTCGGTGTTGCGGGACTCGATGAGCAATGGCGGCAGTTCGGCGTTGGTGGGAGGACTCGGACTCGAGGCGGAAGAGGGAGCTTCGATCTGCATCTCTGCGGCCTCCTCGGACGAGCTGCGGGTGTCGGTAATGGAGACCGAGCGGGCGCCGAGGGGCGATCCGACCGATGTGCGGCCGAGAGGATCGCGAATGGCGCCTTCTTGAGGGAAGATCAAGTGCGCGGCGAGTTTGTCGGCGGGCGATGCGGAAGCAAGAGCCGAGGACTGGGAGGATCGGGAAGGCGTGAGTTCGACAAAGCCGCTGGCCGGAGCTTCTGGGGTGTCGTCGGAAGCTAGTATTCTGGCGGAAGGCGAAGCGTCTCGTAAGGAGCTAGAGGCTGAGTCGATGCGCGGGCGCTTGCGAGAAGGTGTAAAGAGGCGGGCGTAGTGAGCGACGCGTTGAAAGAACGAGGGAGATTGCTGCCCGGTCTGCACCAATGCCATATGATGCGTCGGGGTTGTTGGTAGAATACCGTTCAGCTGTGCGGAGGAGGATGATGACGAGGATGATGCGGCGTGGTTCTGTGCGGGAGAGTCTAGCGCCGGGCGCCTTCTTTTGGACGGCATAGCGCGCACAGGCGCGGATGGCGTCCTGGCTTCGGTGTAGTGTGTCGTGCGGAGGCTACGATGTATGGGTTGGATCCTTGACGTGCGGCAATGGATATGAGGTCGAGGTCGAGGATGAATGAGGTGGTGGGCAAGTGTTGAGTGACGAAGCGTGTGCGTCGTGTCGAGTGGAAGCGAGAAGGAAAGGCCAAAACGCGCTTCAACACACAATGCGGAAGCCGGCCATCGCAGACTGACAGAGAGGCATCCATGGCGGAAATCCGCTCTTCCACTCTCCGCTGCAAAGCGCCAACAGCAGCCGCACTGCGCCAAAAAATCACCTCGACAAATGCGGCACAAGAAAAGGAATAAAGATCACAAAAAGGAGGCCGAAATGTGGAGGCAAAAAGTTGGAAAGTTGGAAGAACGCCGTGACAGTTGGAATCGAGTTGGACAGGCTTTCTTCGACTCAGCTTTCTTCGTCCACCACCGTCACCATCACCCGCTCGCTCCTTGCAGCCATGGAGGGACGCAATGCTCCTCCAGATGGAGCGCTGCCGTTCTCCGATGTCACGGGGCTGTTGGCGGCAGCTGCCAGCGCAGAAAAGCAACAGGCGCTGGTGGCACGCATCTACGTAGCTTCACCGACCGAACCTAACTCGTCGTCCTCTTCCATCGATCAATTCGCTCAGCTTTCACTTGTCGCAGCTCGCCTGCGACAGATCATTCACGACCACTCGCATTCCTCGCCTGACCTCGGCATCGATCAGTACATCTGGCACCGCGAGCCGCCAGCCATCTCCATCGTCAATCCGCCGGCCTCGTCTCGTCCCTCTACGTCCAAGCAGCCAGCACAGCCAGCGCACATCCTCTTTCATCTGCGTACCGGTGGCGAATGCATGGAGGATGAATGGTTTGCCACACATCTGCTGCTGCGCGCCTCGAGCGAGCTCGCCGAGCACGCGCTTTGCATCAGCATCGAGGACGAGGATGGCCAGTTCCTGCTCATCGAGGCGGCCGAGCATCTGCCAGACTGGGTCACGCCCGAAAGCGTCGTCAACCGCGTATGGATACATAACGGACATCTGCATCTCGTGGCGCCACACCTTGCGCAAAACTCTGACGAAGCCATCCCGATTCCGCGGGCGATCGGATTGGTGCGCGACCCGTCCGTACTCACGAGGGCGCCTGACGATGTCGAAGCGGCAGCCTTGGCGCGTGCATACGAGTATCCGTCAATAGCATCGAGCCACCACCACCGTACACTCGTGTTCCTCCCGCGCCAGGTCGCACAGGCGCTCGAGGCGGAGCCACAGCTCGTAGCCAGCTGCGTTGCCGCCATCCAGTCGCGCGACCCGCTCAGCTCTCGCTCGGCATCTCGTCTCGTCCGCTTCCCACCGCCCACCCAACCCACATCCTCTAGCAGCGTCGCAACAGCCTCTCAGCAGGATCAATCAAGCCCGAACGACATTGTGTTGACGCGCGTCCGCATGACACGCCATCTGTACGCCCAGCTGCTGCACGACCGCTTCTTCCCTCCGCGCCAGCTCGGGCCGCAATGGCAAGCCGCTGTCGAGCGCTACCGTGTGCATGTACACTCTCGCAGCTCTGCCCAGAGCGGGCCAAAGATTCAGGACGAGCAGCAAGTGCAGGCTGAAATCGCACGCGGCCGTTGGCATGATCTGGGCGCCAAGATCTGGTGCGGTCTCGAAATGGCGTTTGCCGAATCCTCTTCCCGTCGAACCCGCTCCGGCGGCCGTTCTATGAGCCCACAGGCGGCCATTTCGGAGGCAGAGCGTCAAAACTTGCTCGCCAGCCTCACACGGCTCGGCTTCTTTCAGGGCGAACTGCAGGGAAGTGCAAAGTGGAAGCAGCTCGAGACACAGGCACTCGCGCAGTACGCCCAGACCGCGACTACCGACATTGATCTCGAACAAACTCCGCTCTGCGAGACAGTCGACCGTATCCTTTCGGGCTTCGCCTCAGACATACCGGCTGTGCAGTCGCATCCCCCCGAAGCGGCGCTAGATGAGCTTCGGCGGCACGAAGACGACGATGCGTGGCTACATCTCTCGCCCGGCGACGTCGAGTCGATCCTTGCTGCGAAATCTGGGCCGACTCAGGAAGCCCCACGGGCTGTCGATGAAGAAGACGCCTTTCAACGGCTGGGTGCCTTCAACACCAAGATGACTGCGTTCCTCGAGACCAAGTCGGACGTGCGCGGTGCGGTGTTCGAAGACGAGGCCGAGGCCATGCTGGACGACGACGAGCTTTGGTTCGAGGACGAAGACGAAGAAGAGCAGGAGCGGCGCATTCGCGTCGAGGTGTCGCAGCGTCTCGAGCGCGATGGCGAGCAAGAAAAACGCAAGATGCTCGAGCGGTTGCTTCCGCGCATGTCGGATACCGAGTGGCTGCGTCCCACGACCTCCTCTACTGCAAAGGGCAATGCAGGATTTGTCGACTCGATCGACGCGCTTTCCGCCTCTCGCGCGCCCCAGCCGGTCACGGAAGAAGGAACAGTGACTGTTGGCAACCACCTCAGTGCGGCCGAGGGAGAGCTTCGACGCAGGTTGGCGTCGCAGTACATGCGCGAGACCTCGGCACTGCTCTCTAGCCAGGGTCACGAGCACATTGACGGAGCGGACGACTCGGACGGGGAGATCCAAGAGGAAGCTGAGCCCGAGATCCGACGTCAGCGTGCGCAAGAGTACGACCTGGATCCCGACGTGCCCGAGCCCGAGTTGGATGTGCAGGATGGACCCGAGGCGTGGGACGAGGAGACAGAGGTGGCCAACATGCTCGAATTCGCGCGCATCAGTCTTGGCCTCTCAAAGGAGCAGTACGAAGAGATTCTCAGCGAGCGCAAGCAGAGGGGCCAATTCGTACCGTCCCAATCGAGCGCAGCCAAGACATCAGCGCCAAACACGCCCAAGCCGGCCAAAGTGGCCAAGGCGGCAAGAGTAGACGAGGAGGAATTGCAGGGGCAAGTGCAAGACGTCGAGATGTCTACGTTTGAAGATGTGATGGCCGCCATGGATCGTCGACTCAACAGTCTCAAATCCACCTCTCCCAGCCGCAATCTCCCACACTCTCGTGGTGATGAGGATTCCTCCAAGCCGGACTCAATGGACGCGGAGCTGCTTTCGCACCTGCTCACGTCCGAGAGCGACCTGCCTGCATCTTTGGAGACGCTGCTTGGCGGTGGGAAGGCGGTGGAGGCGGACCAGCTCGCCTCGTTCCTACGTTCGTTCCAGGCCCAGTCGGGTGCGGCCGCCACGGGGCCCGTCCAGCAGCTCATGCAACGGTTCGGCCTCGGATCGCTCCCCGCCGACCAGGACTCTACCTCCCTGTGATGGTCCATTTCACGGCTAGCTAGGAAAGACTGTGGTTGTAAAGGTGCACTCGTGGCGGCAATCTCTGATTCGAGCACGGCAGCTTGAACCAAACGTCGATCTCGGTGCAGGCAGGTGTGGATCGTCGACTCCCATCGCGAGGCCAAGCGACAATTGACCGTTTGTGTTGCAGCAAGCTTTATCACAGTCTGCAGGCCACCGCGCTGCACGGGTGAATCTCCAATCCTACTGCCACGTTGGCGATGGACGATTCCCATATCGGCCTCATCCACGTCGGCGTCTCGCAATCACCACCACAACCGCCCGGGTAGAATACCGGCATCGCTTTCCACACAAACCGCAGCACGTCGCTACCCTTGCTACTCGGTATTCGTCGCAATAGCATTACCCAAACATGGACGCCTTGATCGTATCCCTCCTCTGCGGGCCTGGGATTTTGACATCCTCCTTTGTCCCAGTTAACCTTCCAAACTCGTCCACCTGTGGCTGTGCCATCGACCCGTCCCTGGGGGGAATGACGATCCTGCTGGCTCTTGGCAGCCCGACATCCCCCGCACCCGGGAGATGTTCATCGGACGCATGTCGGGCCAACAGAATATTCGTCTCCTTATCTGCTGCAGGAGCGAGAGCCGCGGCTGCACTGATCATCGCGTCGATCCGATCCAGCATTCCATCGGGCAGCAACGGTACAGGTGACCAATACCCACCGGCAGCAAAACCTTTACCCTGCGGGAAGAGGCTGCTTGCCCGACTGACGCCGCTTGCATCCGTGCGCGATGAAGTGTCACTGTCCATCTCGACCTCCTCGCCCGCAACCGACTGGGATGCAGAGATGGACGATCGGCGCGACGATGCAGCCGAACTGTTCCCGCTCGACACGTCGCCGTTCACGCTGCGCACCGATGGCGTACCTGTGCCCGTAAAGTGTCCGCGTCCAAAGCCGAATGCGTCACCAGGCGTCACGATCAGCGCACCCCGTCGAGACGGCAGTGCAAACGGCAGCATCTCGCGGCTATTCAGCAGCCCCTCACCCTTTGCCGGAGACGGAGGTACGCTTCCTCCAGCTACATCGTCGTGCAGACCCAGCGGAGGACCAGCAGCTGTCCATGGCGGAACATAGTCCGACATGCTCTTGCCGGGCGTAAACAGCCCGTCGATCATCTCCTGTGCCGATCGCGCAACCGCTTCCGCCACCGTGAGCGCCTCAGCCTCGTGCCGAGCCACCTTGGCCGTACCAGTGCTATTGACGCTTGCATCCCCCGCCTGCCCATCAGCCTCGCTCGACAGCTGCATATCGTCGTCTGCCTCGTCCTCCTCATCACTGACGTCGTTCTCTTCACCCAACGACCGTGAGCGAGACGAACTGGTTTCGGGCGTATAGTCTTCCTGCCTTGCGGTGCCCGAGCGCTGGTGGTGCGACTGCTGCTTCTTGGCCCTCTTCTTCCTGCGCTGCACATCTCGTGCCTCCTCGCGCGCCTGGCGCAGCTGATCCTCCTGTCTCCGCTTCCAATCGATGATGAGCTGGTCCAAGTACTGCACGCACTCTTCGCTCATCCTCGTCTCGCCCACCTCGTACCGATACTCCTTGACCACCCTTCGCATCTGGATGGGCGTGAGAGCCTTGAGCCCCTGCATGGTGGCGATGAGCCCATCAAACTCCTGCAGCGAACTCTGGCACTGCAGCCACGAGATGAGCTGGGAGAGCGGCGACAGATGAGCATGCACAATGCTGAGCGGCAACGCATTGCTGCGCGCCCAGTCCTCGAGCGCACTGACGTTCATGCGGATCTGAATGGCGCGAGAGCGGCAGAGGTAGCGCTTGCGCGTCAGGACGCGGTTGAAGAGCTCGCAGCCCACCCAGAAGAAGATCTGCGAGAGCGCCTGCACGATGATGGCCGGATTGATCTCGTAGAACTGCAGCACCTGCAGCGTCGACGTGAGCAGCGAGGTGATGGTTCGTGGCGTCGGTGTCGTGAGCAGATCGTTGGCACTTGCGTTGTACGACACTTCGCGGATCGCGCGGAAGGGCTCACCCAGACCCTTGCGTGGCGAACCATCGATGCCATTCGAGCGCAAGGTGGAAGGTCCAATCGTGTTGGAACTGAACGCGCTCGATGGCCGACCATTGCCGATGGAAGGAGAGGAGGACAGCGTCGGCCCCTCTGCCGATCCGCTCTTGGGATGGCTCGAGCCCTGCGTGTCGTCCTTACGGCCGCCTCCAAAGATCTGGCTGATGGGCGTGCGTGAGCTGGGGCTCGACGTCATCCCCTGCGACAGCGAGCCCTGCTGCCCGATCCCCTTGACGCTGCCCGTCAAAGTCTTGATGAACTTCCACTCGCCCTCGAAACGGACCTCTTCGAATCCGGGGATGGGCTCGTGATCAAGCATGGCGGCATCGAGCACCTTGTCGATGCGCCTCTCTGCGTCGCGGATGATAAAGACAAAGATCTCGTTGAGCAGGTCGGCCAAGAGGCTGCGGTACTCTGTGACGGAGCTCGAGTTGCGCAGCGTGCGGTCCTTGCCGACGTAGTAGTGGAGGAGGCAGCAGTTGTAGAGCCAGAAGGCAAGACAGGTCATGTCGGTGGGCTTTGCGTAGATGGTGCCTTCGATGCGGTCGATGGCGCCGAGGAAGAGTTCCTCGAGCAGATCCTCGTCGTGCAACGAGCAGGCGTACCTGGCACAGAGGAAGATGACGTTGGCGGGAGCTGCGCGCGAGGTCCAGGGAGCTCGGACGGGCTTCATGTGGGTGATGAGCATGGTGAGCAGGGGTTCGAGGTCGGCGGTGCCAAAGACGAGCATCTGGTCGCTGCACACCTTCTTCCAGTCGAATTCGACCGAGAGCAGATCGGCGCCGACCTCGGCGGCGCCGCAGCCGGAAGCAAGGCCGGCATGGGCGGGTTTGGCGGCAGCGCCCCTCCTGCGACGTGCAAAAGTGGCATTGCCCGGATTCGAGTCGACCGAGGTGGGCTCGCCCATGAGGCTGTCGAGGTCGAGTTCGAGCAGGGTTGCAATGTCGGCCATGGCGCTCTTGCGCGTGTCGGTGAGCTCCTTCTGCTTATTCTTCTGCTCTGCGAGGTGGGCGCGTTCGTATCGACCGACGAGCCTGCGCTGTGTGAGTTGGGAGCCGGTACGGGAATGGCCAGGCTTGAAAGGGCTGGATGACGAGGCCGAGGATCTGGGCGCACGGGTGGGGCTGGCGTTGTTGTCTTGGCGATCCGAGTCGGCGGCGCTGGACGGCGCCGAAGGATTGCGGTCGGGCGAAGAGTCGAGGTAGAGGGAATTGAGGCGTTGTGCGGCGGACTGCTGAACGGAGAGATATCGCTGATGTTCGTAGACGAGGTCTGCGATGGCCTCGCGCTCGTTGGAAGCCGAGGTGGAGAAGCGCGATTGGGTAGCAGGTGATTGGGAAGTGGCGGCCTGAGGAGCAGCGGAGAGGATGAAATCTTCGCAGGTGGTGCCCTTGGAGCTTTTTGCGTCGACGTCGGCGCCCCGGCTGAGGAGGAAGCTGGCGAGCTGGAGGTTGGAGCTGTTGATGGCCCACATTAGAGGAGTCCAGCCGCAAGCGTCGCGCTCGTCGATGGGCGCGCCGTTGAGCGCAAGCATAGTGACGGCATCGATGTGACCTGCACAGGTAGCGAGCACGACGGGACCGGAGCCTTCGTCGTCGCGCATTTGATCGAAGGCGACGACGGATCTGCCGTGCGAGTCTCTGTGGGACGATGGGAGCGAGATGAGCTGACGAGCTTCGGCCCTGGAGTCGAGGAGCCAGGAGAGCATGTCGGTGTCGCCGTTGCTGGCGGCTCGGAGGAGAGCCCTGGTGAGCTTGTCCTTCTTGACTTGGACATCGAGAGCGGTGGAACGTGCGATCTGTTTGAGGATGTCGAGAGATGGACACAGATCAAGGATGGGGTCCTGTACGACGCTGAGGTCGAGATCTGGGGCGCTGTGGGGGTGGCTCTGTTGGTCTGGGTGGTCAGCCGCTACATCTGCGGCCGAGTTGCTCGACGCCGCCTCTGCGTCGGCTGTCATGACGGAGCGAGCACAGTGCTAGGTCGCGGCGGAAAGTGCTAGAGGGGAAAGATGCTGAGAGCCACGTCTATCGTGCATGGATCATTGTGAGATGCGAGTGGCCATCGATGATGTGATGGTGGTGTAGAGGCGCCGTACTCTGTTTGCGTTGGTGGGAGGAGGTGGTTGTCGAGCCAGACGGGATGGGTTGGGATTGCAAGCGGCAGTCGCTTGTTCTAACGGTTGGGTGCCAACTTGTGACGTGCAGGAGGTGTTGTTCTCGGCCACGGCCAACCAACTCGGATTCACTTTGTGGGCCTTGGACAGTGCGCCGCGGGCCAGCGACACAGCGCCAGCACCCGCTCTGCTGATTTAGCGGGTCGGTTGGGCCGCCGAGAGCCACGCGGCAAGCCAAAGCAAAATCGCCGATCTTGAGTCGCCAGTCGATTCGGATCTTGCGATGCCTCAAGGCGGGAGGGAAAAAAAAAAGGTTGAGCGCCCGCTGCCCTTTTGGTTTTCGCATGGCCGTCGCACGTCCATCCTTCTTCTCTTCCATATCCAGCGTCTGAAGGTGACGGAGGGGGCGTCTGATGCGCCTTCCAGTCCCTTCACGCCTCGGCTCGCCATGTGCGCGTCCGAGGTCGGAAACCGAAGGCTCTCAGAACAAATCGTCCCTGGGCGTAGGCTGACGATTTGAGTGTGCCCCGTCTCTGCGCTTCCCACTCGGGAATGCCAGCCCATAGATGCGGGCACAATTATGATCAGCCACATCTTTCACCTTTTTCACCTGTTCCTTCTTTTATCGCCAGTATGCAATGCAACCTTTCTTCCTTTCGTACACGCAGATGCGGTCGGATAGTGCAAAAGATGTGGCGATGAAGTGGTGATGTTGAGCCGGGATCTTGGGAGGCAATTTAGATGCACGGTCGCTGGATGCCCGATGCGCACCCTGCCGATACAAGCGCAGGCCAAGGCCAATATCCGAGCGAGTGCAGGCCAAGCTGGATTTGGGGGGGCCAAAGAGGGGTCCGCGTCCGAGGTGTTGAAAAAGGGCGGCGCTGCGCTGCGCTGCGCTGCTCTGTGTGCTGTCGTGTTGGTTTCAGCGGATTTGTGGAAAGGGCGCGTGGAGCGGCGCGGTGCAGCCGACTCTCTCTTTTTGATTTCGGGGTGGCTCGCTTGGCATCACGTCCCGTTGGAGAGAGCAGCCTCTGCCTCTGGTGCCGCCCCCTGGCCGCCCTCGCCGAGCTGAGCCCAGTCTGGAGAGACGAGCAGCAGCAGCAGCAGCAGCAGCAGCAGCGGCTGCATATCCTTGGCACCACCGCCTGGAGTCAGTCGCCTGCCACTCTCCTCATCACCTCACCCTATCCTCAACCTCAATCTCAACCTCGTCCCCACCCTCTCCATCTGGACTCTTCTCTCCCCGTCGCTCGCTCTCTTGTTCATCGCCGACGCTGGCTCGCTCGACCGTGAACAAACGCGCCGTCTCTCTCCACCCCACACCAGACTCACACATTCATTTCATTATCGACACAGCCTCCCCCATCCCACCTTGCGCAATCGACCGGCTCCATTCACACTACCGTGCCTTGCAACAGCCGACCTCGTCTCTCCACCTTTCCACACTTCGACCGTGTTTCACAATCGCGCATCCGCGTCTGTCCGACATCTACCACATTCATTTGAGCGCCACAGGCACAGCCTCATCCCGTTTCCATTTCCTGTCGTCTCTGGCCGGTCCAGCCTGCGACAAGGTGAAAAGCGTCATCGAAGCATCGCAGCAGTATCACAGTCTGCCAAGCTTTCAGTAGCAACCTTACACCTGGGGTCAACACACCGCATCCATCAGCAGCACCTCAAGGGAATCCCTGCCGGTCATGGGTATCCCCTCCAAATCCAGCGGCTCGAGCCGTCAGAGATCGTACGCATATCCGCCACCCGCCAAGGGCATCAGCAGATGCTGGGCGTGGATCCCCGACTCGTGGGCGTGTAGGCTCTTCCTGCTCATCACGTTGGCAGAGGCATCGATCAACATTGCCATCGAGAGCATGCTCTTTGTCCGCTACCAGTTCCACCGCAAGACGCATCCGACACCGGACGACGAGTCCAAATCCAGAGCGCTGCCCGTATTCGTCATCGTCTTCTCCATCGCGCACATCTACCAGTTCTTGCTCGCCGTGGATGCGGTGATCAACCGAAACACCATCCTGGTGATCGGCTCCATCATCTTCAACGCGTGCTTTCTCGTATATTCGCTCATCCAGATCTCCGAAATGCGCACGGTGCTCGGCGACGGCGTGGCGCAGGGCTCGTCGCAGACCGTTCCCGTGCAGGTGCTCACGGGCGCCATCCCGATCGTGATCGCGCTCGCCGAGATCTCGTTTGTGGTGCTCGGATGGAAGTTGTGGAAGGAGTTTGGCTGGCAGATCTACAAGAAGATCGGCGCGGACCGCAGCCTCAAGCGCGGCTACCTGCACTACCAGGTCTACGTGGCGCTGCTCAAGTTTGACTTTTTCATCTTCATCGCGTACTGCATCCAGCTCGTGCTGGTGGTCAAGCAGATCGGCACGGCCGAACGCTGGATCACCATCATCTCGGCGCCGTTTTCGCTGCTCATCCTCTTCTTTGCGTGGTACTCGGTGCGCAAGGAGCTCAAGTACGGCATGCTCGCGTTTCTGGTCGGACTGACGGGCGCCATGGTGTACTTTGTGTACAAGCTCTTCCGCATCTGGCAGCTCAAGGATACGCTGTACAAGGAGGTGTACAAGAGCTTGACGGTCTTCTCGACGCTCTCGATGCTGCTGCTGCTCATCACGGCGGCCATGACGATCCAGTGCATGATCAACTTTGACCGCGGCCTCAAGCACGCCATTGCACGCACACGCAAGGACCACGCGGCTGCAGGCGCCGGCGCCGACAGCGGCTACCTCGTCGGATACGACGGCAAGACGCTCACCCATCTCGGCGACGGCAGCACCAGCGTGTTGCATCTCCAACCGCGCCTGAGCTTGGATTGACAATTCTCTCTCCATCGCTCTTGTGTCTCGATCGTGTGTAGCATGGGATCAATTCAAGGGTCCCGCCGTGTAATGGGTCCACCGCTGTATTATTTATATTCTTGTGCTTTCTCTCTCTCTCACTCTCTCTCTCTTGGCTTGCTCGCATATGATGGTGTCAATTCCATCCCCACTTTCTTTGTCGTATAGACTTGACTGCGATAGGTAGAGTGAGCGAGCAGCATGCGGCACAGCAAGCGCGTGGTTTTGAAGGGGTCGCGCCAAGAGCGGGTCCAAAAGCTCAAAAAAGTTGAAAAAGCTCAAGCTGAGGCCGGAAAAGGTGCCGAAATTCAGCGGCGGCGCTCTGCCAAACGCGGAGCAGCGCCAGCAGCTCTGAGATTTGGCAGCGCAAATCTGGCAGCGCCCAATTTGAGTGTGAGTGAAGCGCTGCTGCACCACACAGACCAGCAACAGCAGCAGCAGCAGCGCGTGAGTGCGCGGCCAACGCCAACCGAACGTGTCTCGGCCATCTGAATCAGGTCCCTCATCCAAGCTCTCCACCACCTTCCACACCGCAACATCGCCACCGTCGTCAACACCATCGCACTCACACCCGCTCTCATGCTCGCCCGCCACGTCCATCTTTGACCCCCGAGTCAGAGCACATCCATCGGGCGCCGAGGGATCATCCCCTCATCCCGCCTCCTGCGCTCATCAGGGCTAGATCAGCTGCACCATGTCGGCAGCCCAGCGTGCCGCGGTCGCACCGCCAAGCCAGCGTGACTACGCCGGCTCGCACGACGTGTCGACCTACCCGTCATCGTCCATGCGCGCTTCGGCTTCCGACAGCTCCCCAGGCTCGGGCTCCCGACCCGGCAGCTCGCGTGGTCCGGCTTCTTCACCACCACCACCCACAGGTCGCGCAGAGTTCTCGTCACCCACGCGTCCCAACGCCAAACCCTCTTCGCGCGGCAGCCGTCTCGGTGCGTTGCTCGGCAGATCCACACCAGCCAATGATGCCGCCCATTCCAGAACCGCCTCGACTTCCACAAATCACACCGACACCTATTCATCCAACGACTCCAGCTTCTTCGGCCGTCGCAATCGTAACAAAGCAGTCCCAGCTCAGATCGAAGAGTCGCTCGAGGAGAATCACTCGTCGCTTCCCGCAGCTGTGTCTGATCAGCCTCAGTCAACACGCGCCGCCAGCGCAATGGGCATGCTCGACTTTGACCCTCGAGCTCGCGACGACGCATCGACAGGACGCACTCGGCCAGTCAGACCTTTGCTCCAATCTAACCTCACCGACACTCTCGTCGCACCGTCGAGTACCAGGGACCAGCCCCAGTCGGCCTCAGCAGCGCCACACCAGTCCAGGGGCGGTCGTCTCGGCCGTCTCGCGTACAAGAAGGACGACTCTATCGCCTTCATCGCCCAGTCGCGCAATGTCTCGCTTCAATCCGCCGTGGAGGCGCGCAATGCCAGCTTGGACGTGGAACGCTCGCACCCCTGGTCGCATTCCAGCGCATCTGGCGCGCCTCGTGGCCTGGGCATCGATGGCGCCAACTCGCCCCCTGGCTTCTCGACAGCGCCTACCGATGCATACGACCGCACAGACGCACCAGACGCCATGCTCAATCGTCACGCCGTCGGCATGGCTACCAACTCGTCTCAGTCCAATTCGCTCCCCTCTTCAAGCGCCGGCTCCTCGCGCGCACCGTCCGTCGCAGGCATGCTCGGCAGCGGCTACCACAATCGCTTCAGCCGGCAAGGCATCCCTCCACCCTTGGCCCAAGAGTCGCTCGCCGACACAGACAACAGGCCCGCTCGCTCCTCCTCGGAAGCGCAAGCTGCGCGTGCGACGGGATCCACCGAGCACCGCAGCAACTCGCCTCGCGGAACCTTGTCCGACGCAGATATCGCAGCGCTGGGCGCCATGCCCGGCGCTTCGGCCGGCTCGCTCCTCAACGCCAACGGCGCGCCTCTGAGCAGCAAAAACATCCTCACCATCGCACTGCAAAAGGCGCAGAATGCCGTACAGCTCGACAGCGCCAACAACGTGCCCGAGGCCATCTCGGCGTACAAGCAGGCGGTGAGGCTGCTCGAGGAAGTCATGGAGCGCATCGCGCCGCGCAATGGCAAGCGATCCAGACCCAGCAGGGAGGAGGAGCGCAGGAGGCTGCGCGTCATCCACGATACCTATGCAGACCGCATCCGGCTGCTCTCCATGATCTACTCGCCCGACGATTCGGACGCACACGAGGACACCACCGATACCAGCTTCAGCGGCGCCGAACAGCCGTCCGCTTCCAAGCCAGATTGGCTCGACAGGATGCGTCACGACACCAAGGACGATCCGGCAGCAGTCACGCCCACCATGAACGGTCAAGCGCTCGAGCATGAGCTGCACTATTCGCCACGCGACAATTCGCGAAGCTTTCTCTCCATCACGCCGGTTCAGAGCGCTTTCCCGCCGGCGTCGCAGGCGTCCTCTTCGCCGCAAATCGACCAGCAGCCTGCGCAGGCCAAGCTGCCGTGGCCCAAGTCGCCGCCCATGCAGAATGCGCCGCTCTCGCCCTCGCTCGACTCGTCGCCGCGCAGACGACGCAGAGACCACGCCAGGCCCGGCTCGCGCGGGTCGCGTGGCAGCCGCGCCTCGATCTCGCTCTCCATCGCAGACGAACAAGAGGTGCAGGACTTGCGCCTTCCACCTGTCGCCATCGCCGAAGAGATGCCCAGCATCGCCATCGAGGCCACCACGCCCGAGATCGACCGCGAGGCCGGCTCGCCCGTCAAAGACGCAGGCGCCGGCGTGCACAAGCGTGGCGTCTCACCGTCCGACTTGGCGGCTCGCCAGATGCAGCACGGCCGCTCCGACTCGGACAGCTCGTACCAGAGCACCACGGCCGCCGCGCGTCTCAAGCCGAGTGCGCTCGCATACCGCTCGTACGGCCTGGACGACGAAGTGCGCACGCCCGTCACGCCGTACTTTGACGCCTCGGGCGATGTCGGCCTGGGCGCAGACGAGCGCGCTTCGGCGGTGGTCAGCCCGGCCGAGGCGCCTGCGCGCCAGCACAAGCTGTCGTTGACCTCGCCGGCGTCCAAACCGCGTGTCGAGGCGCCAGAAAAGCCCGTCGAGCGTCCGGCCAAGATGGGCTTGGCGCAGAGGGCGAGGGCGCTCAGCTTCAAGGGGCCGCTGCTGAAAAAGGCAAGCATGCCGTCGCTCTCGGACCGCAAGAAGGAGGAGGCAGCGGCGGTGAACAGTGCCACGCTCGCCAAGAGTCAGGTACGCAGGCCGGGCACGGCGGAATCACGACCCGACGAGCCGAACCCTGCATTGCCGACCGAGAGCGCATACGACCATCCGACGCCGTGGGACGAAGAGGCGGGCTCGAACATTACTGTGCGTGCGCCGAACCGGCCGAGGGCGACGACGGCGTCGGCGCTCGTCAGCTCGTCGGTGCTGGCAGGTACGATCAGCCAGCGCCGCAAGATCGCCACCGCCACCAATGGTGCGGACTCGCAGGCGGCGGGCGAAGCAGACGGACAGGCAGGCAGGGCGACACCGGGGATGGACGAGACGGATGCTCGCGAAGAGCACGGCCCGCAGTCTGTGCCGATGTCGAGTCGGCAACGCTCCACGTCGCAGCCGGGCTCGAGGAGGCCGTCGATCCCGGCGGTGTTTCTGGCCGCGAATTCGGCGGCGTCGGGCGGTGTGCCGTCGGCGCTGGTCGGCGGTGCGACCCCGGCGAGCGAGGACTCGCTGCCGCCCGTGCCGAATCTGGCGCGCACACTGTCGGCGCTCGAGCTCGCGCGCGCGGTGGATGCCAAGCAGCTCGCCAAGGGCGCGGTGGCAGCACGAGGTAGTGGCGATGTGGCGACGTCGCTCGCTATGCCGCTACCTCGCGCGTGGGCCGGCGATGCGGAGACGTCGATGCCGACCGACTCACCATCCGGTGCTGGTCAAGATGCGGGCGAGGGGCCGCTGCTGATAGCTGACCTGTTTCCGGCGGGATTGCCATCGCTTGCGGCAGGTGCACCGTCGTACGCCTCGGGAGGGCTGCCTGCCGCGCGCCGAGCGAGCCTGCCGCAGCCACCGCACGCCATGTTGAAGCCGTTCTTTGTGATGGCACAGCTGAGCAAGTCGATGACTTCAGGAGCTCAGATTACCGAGCGGCTGTACGTCCCCGCGTCGCTCTGGCGTCAGGGTGGGGTAAAGCTGCTAGCTGTCGAGACCAAGGTTCGAGCGATCGAGGCGTTAATCTCTGGCCTCGAGACGGTGGAGCGAGGTGGGGAGGCGTTGTTGTTGCCGCTTGGGAGTGGGGCGGGGTTGGAGACGTCTAACGCGAGTCGATTTGTAAAGCATCTGGAGGAGTTTGAAGGCACGATGGTCGAGGTGCAGTCGACGTTGTCCAAGAAGCTGGCGTTTATCGAGGCAGCTGGGGGTGGAGCTGGGATGGGAGGGGGAAAGAAGGGTTTTGCGGGGGGATTTGGACGCTTCACGAGGGGTTTGGATAGGATGACGGGTTCGGGGCAGAGTAAAGTGGATGCTGGATCGTTGGGGGTGTATATGGACCTGTTGGGGCGATTGCTCACACGCACGCGGGTGTTGTCCTCCCACCTTACATGGATTCTCATTGCGGATGAGAGTATCCCCCCACCAGCCGCTAGAGTGGTGTCGCCAACGGGTGCCATGCCAAGTCCAACGGGAATTGGGATTGCACAGCATAACAGAACGGCTTATTCCGTCCTACCACAAGGGATCAGGCAAACGATCCAAGGCAAGCTCACAAGGACTTCCGAGTTCTTCGCGAGGGTCGTCGTGGCTTGGATCCTCCAAGATCTAGGCAGCTTGCTCGAAAGGACAACCAAGAGAGGAAGCAACATGCTCGAGTGAAGTAGTTTATTACCATTGCCAGTGTAAAAGCAAGGTGTGTGCAGGGTTGTGACGAGTGACAATGTGCACTGAGATGCAGAGGCTGAAGAGGAGACTGCATCTGGTGCAGTGTGACAAGTGTGCCTTTGGACGAGGAGCAAATCGGCCGCAAGAGCCAATTGTGGCCCAGTCGCCACGAGTGTCAATTCTTACGAGCCGCCACCGCAGAATCGACGAACTGCAAACCCCCGAGAATCGGCGAGCACAAAGCAGTCGTCGGTATGATCTTGGTCCAGCACTCCCTCACCCCGTTCTCCGAGCTAACCGCAACACACCTGTGCGAGACACAACCTCGTATCACTTCGAATCTCAAGCTCGTTCATCGCCTTGACCAATCCACGAGTCCTCCCTGATCCTCGCCAAAGAACCGTCTTGCTTTCCCACCGCATCTCCCACCGCTCAAGCTTGTACACATTCTTGCCACATCGCCCTTGGGCCGTTCGGCTCGTGATTAAATCGCGGCGTTAAGAAAAAGAGATACGTAGCAGACGGACATCAAAGGAATAAACAATGGGAAGTGGCTGCCAATCCATCGTACCAACGTCAAAAGGGGGAGTTTAGGGAGGCAAAAAAAAAAGAGACCGCGGGGTATATCTCGCGGGCCATCTCTGCAAGAGCAGAGCCGAATCGTCAAAGAGCCACAACGCCAAAGAACATAGGGCTACATCCAAAGGTGGAAGAAAAAAAAGTGTGCACGATCGTACGCCGCACGACCAGCCACGCAAAGGTTTCCGGGGGCATGGATCGTCCCAACCTAGTCCTCAATCAAAGCCCAGTGGTAGGAGCTCGAGAGACCTTGGCCGCAACGATCGCGTCGACATGACCAGCTTAGTAGTCGTCGCTCCTGCCCGTGCAGCACGAGAGGATGTAGGGCACGATGGCGAGCACGCACGCCACAAACGCGCCCCACGTCATCCAGAGCGCATTGCCGTAGTGCACCACCACGCCGTACTGCACACCCACCGAGTCGCGCGCCTTGGTGTAGATGGCGGTGAGCAGTGCAGCGCCCACACCGAGCGTCAGAGCCGCAAGCAGCGCGATGAACGCGGCGCCGAGGAAGGCAAAGCGATGCGACAGCAGACCCGAGATCCACGAGAGCAGCGCGAGGCACGAGCCGATAAAGATCAGGTACATGGCCGGCTTCGAGTAGTCGCCGAGGTATTTCGAGTCGCGGAACGTCGCCTCGGGCAGGAAGTTCTGGATGCCGTTGCGTGCGTCCTGGGGCGCATCGTTGAGCAGCGCATCCACGGGCTGCCACTCGAAGCCAAAGCTCTTGTCGCTGCACGCACGCGAGTCACCCGAGGGCTGGCCGGCACAGTAGTTGTACAGACCCCACTGGTAGCTCTGCCTGATGCCGTTGCCCTGCGCCACGGGAGCCGCCGGGTTCGCGGCGTACAGGTCGTTGGTGGCCGTGTTGGTCGACGCGAGCGCGTTGCCGAGGTTCGAAGCGTCCACCGAGACGTAGCGGATGTTGCGCGTCACAATGTTGTTGGTCAATTGGCCAATGTTGGCAAAGACCATGAGGATGACCGCGGCAAACGTGAGGAACTCGCCTACATGGATGCAGAACAGTCCAAACGAGGCCCAGCAGTTGCGAACATTGTACGCCGCGCCGCGCGAGTGGGTGACCGCCATATCGCCGTCGTCGCAACAAGCGAGCGGGGAAGGAAGGAGGGGTGGATGAGAAGGACAGACGAGCGGGTCAGCATGCTATTCGAGATCGCTTATAACGAGATGGAGATCACGACAGGGACGCGTGCTGCGCGGGAATTCGCAGCTGCAGCACTTGGGGTGGGCGACGTGTGAGGGCAAAAGGGGCCATGCCAGCACCGGTCTTCTCAACCCTAAGCCCGCTCTGAAGCTTGTGCAGATCTTTGCCCTGGGCCCTATAAAGTGCTGCGGGCCTAGCTCCTAACTGAAGCCACGCGTGTTGCGCATCCGCAGCGACCGGCCTGACGAGCCTGGAAGGAGCCCACCGCCTCGTCCGCGTGGGATGCTCGCACACTCGCGTGCAAATTCCGGAAGAGCACAGATCGCAGCACTGTGCGCGTGAACAATGGGAACAAATGGTACGTACCGAGTCCGACGCAAAGGCCTCTGAAAACCATGATGGGCTAAGGGCGACTGTGCTGTGATTTGAAGGGGGTGTGGGTATGATCCGCTGGTATTCCGTTACGAGTCGCGAAGATCGTGCGGCGTCGAGGACGGAGTGACGTAGGGAGGCGGTAGCGACGATAGCAGTGGTGGTGGTGGTGGTGAAGACAGGAACGATGGTGACGAGGGGATAAGAAGCAGGAAGCGCGACGAGGCTTATGTGGAGCTCACTTGCAAGGATGGGCGGTATCGCAGGCCATCCATCACTCAGCAGAAAGTCGAGAGCGAGCGAGGGAAGGATGACGATGACCTCGACGGGCACTTCTGCCTGCAGAGGATGCGCCGGGGCGGGGCGGGTCAGGGCAGCGCAGGGCAAGGCAACATGGGCAGGAAGGGGCAGATGGGCGCTGCAGGCGGTGCTTGAATTGGCAGACGGCCGTGCTTTTTCGGCGGTTGCTTGGCAGGGCGGAGAGCAAAGCACAGCCAAAGCACAGCGCACGGCACAGCACACCGCCGCGTCGTCGAAAGTGGAGCCGACGAGCATGATGGAATCCGAGCCTCGAAGCCTCGAGCCCTCGAGCCTGTCGATGGCTCCGAATCGATCAGACTGCAGCAACGAGTGCACCCGAGATGCGTTTGCGTTGAAAGTGGAATGTGCTACTTTTGGCCGGCGACTCGTCTCAGCCCCCAGCCATCAGCCCCGCGCTTCTCACCCAAATGCAGTGTCGAGCAGCTTCGAGGCTGGGCGGGAGGCGGGCTTGGCTGTCTTTGTCTCAAGAGCGAGCCAGAAATTTAAAAATGCCACACTGACGATTCGCCTACGAACGCGCTTTCCCAGCCTATGACGGAAGCGCCGGCAGACCAGGCAACGCTGCGCAGCCTCGCGTCTGCTGCTAAACATGTGTAGATCCTTGACGCAACCTCGAGGCGGGTTCGGGCACTTCATCGGCCTCTGACCCGCGCACGCCAAAAACCGTCGGAGTTGCCGACGTTGAGCGCATTTTTGCGTCGCCGTCGTCCCCGAGCCGCAAATAGGCTTTCGTGCAGTCCCAGCTTTGGCACCAAGCCAGAAAGCGTCCAGTAAGGTCGACTGTAGTGTTCGAGAACGCTGAGACTGCTTACAATCCTTGCGAGCCGAATCGAAGGATGCACTCAGCAGAGGACTGATGGCGACTGGCGGAATAGCAAACGAAAGTACGGAGGATCAACGCTGCAAGCGAGCGACAGTTTGACAGGCCCGCATCGAGCGGTCGCTGGGGTTGCGCACTGGCGACTTTTTCTAGATTCGCCAAGTTGCGTTCGGCAAAGACGCACGAGCTGGGTCCACTGCATGAAGCGGTGAGATGACGAGTCGCCCTGCGCTGTTCCCCTTGCACTTTTTTTGGATTTTATTTAGATCCTCCATGCAGCTCGCCACCTGACCCTCCTGAGGGAAAAGAAAAATAGAAAAAGAAAAAGAAAAGGAAAGAGGCCCTGAGGGTCGCAGCCTCTGATGACGCTTTCCAACAGATGCGTCACACGCAACCACGGCCAAAGTCGACACGCTAATTGTGCCAAGTATCGGCTTGAGCCGGCGTCCACCACACGCTCACGCTCACCAGCACGCTTTTCAGCCCTTGAGAGGCACGTTGTCGGCACAGCCGGCCTCGTCGGGCTGCGTGCTTCTAGCACTGCACCAAAGCGTCGGCTCCTCCGGTAGCAAGGGTTGCTGCCGCATTGCAGCGTGGTGATGACCAGCAGCTGCCGATGAGCCGCTGAGATGCAATCCTAGCTTGGCCTTGCAGCGGCAACGCTATATTTGGCATCCCGCACATGCATCCTTTTGCCCTCCTCCTTGCTTGACCAAAGTCGAGTTGGCTTCCAAAATGGCCCACACGTCGGCAGAACCTGGAGACCTCGGTGGCCGGTCGTGACGACATGGAAGCATCCTCTCCCCCAGTTTCAATTGTCTGTGAGCTCAGAAGCAGGGTCTCTGCCGCGACCGACGTCATTTTCTCCGCAGAGCTCTTCACCATTATTATACCGCGACCATGATGTTCAGGGTTCAAAGAATAGATGGCACTACTGGTACGTGCACCGGGCACTCGCGTGCCAACCGCATCAACCTGAGCCTTGCTCGTCGGCTTCTTGGCATTGACGTAACAGCATCGGTCAGGAGTCGTGGATCAGATTGATGAAGAGACGGTGCTTCTCATTAAGCTCTCTCCGCCAGGATTGAGGATGCCGGGAACAGGACACGCAGGACGCTTAGTGCATCCGGATGCGCCGACGACAGCGCGATGAGCATCAGCGACATCTGAAGCGTACCTTCGAAAGATCCGGGATCGACGCTCGTGCTGAGGCGAGCTTCACCGCAGAGCCCCACGCTTGACAGAGCGAGCGTTTCGTCATCGTGCAGGCCGAAAAGGCATCCTATGCATGCTCACCCGAAGCGGTCTAACAGTGCACGGATATCCCGCAGGGATATCCGTGCACGGGTAGTCGTCAGGGATATCCGTGTGCGCTCGCCTCAATTCGTCAAGTTCACGCTATGGCAGGTCTGTCGCAGATGCACACAATACGACGTTGCAAGGGTAGGAGGGGTAGGATGGGTAGGATGGGTAGCAGCGCGTTGCTGTGCTTGGACAGGTGGTGGCATGCACGCGTGCATAAACTGGCTGCATTCAAAGTGTTTTTTTTTTGGAGACACACTGACAGCCAGGATCTACCGATCCGCTGGTCCTTGTCACTGCATCGGTCGATGTGGAGATGACTGATAGCACGTTCCTCTCGCACCGAGGTTCGCCTAGCATTTCTTCGCCGTGACCCTGGGCCGAACCCTGGACAACCTTGGTGAGCCTCAACGATCTTCTCCTGTGATGCTCGCTCTCGGAAGGTCGCTGTAGAGGTGGTTGGCCGCCAGGGTTGCCGTCGGTGGACAAGTGCCACTCCAGCAGAGTCAGGCAAAGCAGCAGCTGGCGACATGGCGAGCTGCAGTGGGGGCTGTTGGGGTCTGTTGGGGGCTGTTGGGTGGGGCGTCCCGCCAGGCTGAATCGAGAAAAATGCACTTTGACCGCCGACTGCAGATTGGCTGCGTGGGGTGTGCATCGGGAGAGCAGCGCAATCGACGCTCCCACGCCTCTCTCTTTTTTTGCCAGGCGTGTGTGCCTGTTGACCTCGCATCGGTGGCAGAAAATTCGCATTTCGCAGCGCTCTGCCCGCGCTCGAGTCGCCTTTGTCGGGCGTCAAAAGCCTAATCGCCGTTCGACCCAATCTCTCGATCCGACGCTTGCTTGCCGTCCACCGCTGCACCTTCATCTCGCTGCCCTCGACGTCCACTTTGCGCTGCATAGGCGACTCCAACGGAGCATCGGACGCATCAAGAAAGCATTCGGACCGCAAGCCATAGACTCGAAGCCGTTCTCTAGTTGGCGTACCTCGAGCGCGGTGGCTGTTCCCATCCGTCATGTCCTCGCCTCAACACTTCTACGGCTCGCTCTCCAGCGGCCGAGCCGTGTCTCCACCGCCAGAGTCTCGCTCAGATGGAAGACGAGCTGCCAGCCCGCAGAGCCACCAGCTCGAGCAGGATCTCGATGCCGCCCGTCAGATGAGCAAGGCACGTGGTAACGACCCCAGCCCCCCGCGCGGCAGCTTCTCCGACGACCAGGCAGAGCCCTACTTCCACGAAGGCATCAACAGGAGCCCTGCGGCCGTCCCTGTTCGAACTCCCGCACCACCCTCCTCAGCCATTGCTGCTCGCTTCTACCAGCACAATCGCAACGGCTCCAACACCAGCCTCGACAGCCAGCACCACTACATCGACCACCGCCACCAGGCACACTCGCTCAGCAATGTCCACTCGCCTTCCGCCCTGCGTGCCCGTTCGTCGCTCTCGCGCACACCCATGCGTAGCCCCAATGCCTACTTCCCCTCCAGCCGCACCACCGAACACGCTTTGATCGACGACGACCAAGAGGATGTTGGTGGCGAGTCTTCCCACATCTCCCGCGGTCCTCAGCATGCGCGAGGCAACAGCCACCAGTCTCGCTCCATCCACTCGGACGATCTCGTGCACCTCGACGACCACGACGACGATCCGCCCCGCTTCCTCCGTCGTGGCTCCGGCGCCGAAGACGACGTCTGCTTCCCCATGCACGACTCGCACACATCCGAGGGCCGTCCGCACGAGCCTCGTCCCGAGCAGCTGCACGCCGACGTCCGTCATGCCTACAACACACGACCCGACAACGGTGAGATGCCGCTCGGCTATCCATTCACGTTTGATCTCGACGCCCTCGAGGAGTTTGCCTCGGAAGAACGCGACCGCATCGGCCTCGCATCGTCGTACAACGCAGCCGCTTCGCCCGACCAGGTGCTTCGTCAACGCGGCGCGGCTGCACAGAAGCCTGCCGGCCCAGGCTACAGCATCTCGCCGGACAGTGATGACGCCACGTTCTACAGCCGCCGTCCGCGCAAGCTCAGCACCTCGGCAGGTGCGTTTGGCAGCAGCAAGTACCAGCGCAAGCTTGCGCTCTTCGAAGGCGGCGGAAGCGCACCGCCTCCCGTGGCGGGCGCGGCTGCGTCCAACAGCATCATGGGTGGCTCCGCACTCATCACGGGCGAGGCAAAGCGCTCCGTCGACGTCAACACCCCGCTGCTCGACAACGACACGCTCCCATCCTACCACGGCGGCGCCAACACGGCTTCGCGCATCCATCCTTCCCAGTCCCAGAGCGGCTTCGGACCCACCACGCCAGGTGCAGCGGCACAGACGCGCGCCAGGTCGCAGACGGGCGCGTACAGCAACCGAGAGAAGCCGTACCGTTTCACGTTCTACTCGAACGCCTTACCGTCGACCATCCACGCACGCCACCTCTCGGAGCTCCCCGCCGATGGACAGACCTTCGAGGAGCTCTTCAGTGGCCGCAGCAAGAGCAGCGACCACTCGCCTCCCACCGAGGGCAGCCAGAGCCGCAACGCCAGCCGTGCACCCACGATCAACGCCGCGACGGCGCGCATGGCGTCGCTCGGCCAGACGTTTGGTCGCATGGAGGGCACCACCGCACCGCCTACGGGCTCCAACACGCCCGTTCACACGGGCGAGGAGGCGGCGAGGGCCATGGGCGGTCTCAGCGCCAGCAGGACCAAGGCGCTGCCGGGCGGCGGCATCCGCATGGATCCGGATCCGGAGGCCAACACGTGGTGGCTCGACGTGCTCTCGCCCACCGACTCGGAGATGAAGCTGCTGAGCCGCGTGTTTGGCATCCACCCGCTCACCACCGAGGATATCCTCATGGAGGAGACGCGCGAGAAGATCGAGCTGTTCCGCAACTACTACTTGGTGTGTTTCCGGTCATTCGACCAGGATCCGTACAGCCCGACGTATCTGGAGCCGCTGAACATGTACATCATCGTGTTCCGCGAAGGTACGCTCTCGTTCCACTTCCGCGGCACGCCGCATCCGCAAAACGTGCGCAGACGCATCAAGCAGCTCAAGGACTACATCAACGTCACCTCGGACTGGATCTCGTATGCGCTCATCGACGATATCACCGACGCCTTTGGTCCGCTGATCCAGTCGATCGAGTACGAGGTAGACTCGATCGACGAGCTCGTGCTTATCCTCAAGGAGGCCGAGCAGTCGGACATGCTTCGGCGCATCGGCACGTGCCGTAAGAAGGTGATGGGCCTGTTGAGGTTGATGGGCAACAAGGCGGATGTGGTCAAGGGACTCGCCAAGCGCTGCAACGAGAATTGGTCCGTGGCACCCAAGTCGGACATTGGACTGTATCTGTCCGACATCCAGGACCACCTGATCACCATGACGCAGAACTTGAACCACTACGAAAAGATTCTGTCGCGCTCGCACTCCAACTACCTCGCCCAGATCTCGATCGAGATGACCGACGCCAACAACCAGATTAACGACGTGCTCTCCAAGCTCACCGCGCTCGGTACGGTGATTGTGCCCATGAACGTCATCACCGGTCTGTGGGGCATGAACGTCAACGTGCCCGGCCAGGATGTGACGAACCTGCACTGGTTTGCCGGCATCTGCTCGGTTATGGTCGTCATTGCGGTTTCGGGATACATTGCCGCTACGAGGTATCTGGAACGCTCGCGATGATACGCCGACCCCAACTGCTCTTGCCCTGTCTTTCTTTGTTGCGTCGCATTCATATCCGCTAGCATCATGCAATGGATCTATCACTTCAACCACAAGCGGTCCTGTCCAGGGGATGTCTGATTGTCAAGTGGGAAAATTGGACTAGGTGGGGAGATGCGAACGGTCTGGTTCGTCGTCGGTGCTGAAAGGGCGCCATCGGACTTTGACGCTATCGCCCGTGCTGAGCTCGCCATAGGCGCTAGTGTCGAGCGGCAAAGGGATGGCGTACATTCCAAAGCACGGACCCGCTCTTCCATTTCCCCCCTCGCTGGCTGTTTTCTTGACGCGCATCCTACTTCGATTCAGCAACTTCAGCGGTACACTTGCGTCCTTTTCGGCAGTGATGGGGTCGACAGCGGTGAGCAGGCATCTCTGACACCGTGCCACGAGCTGCAACACTGCCTTGGAGCGCGAACGTCCGTTGGGGAGGATCCAAATTCGTTCCCACGAATCCTCACTAAATGGCGCAAAAGCTTCACCGGGAGAAGAGCGCAGTACAATGTTGGGTCGAAAGCGCGCAATGCTGAGTGCGGACGAATCGGCCCATTTGGTAGCATCGATACCGGCGATAGGTCGACCTTCGGTGCCGTTGGGGCTGAGTGCGGAGGTGAGTTGGTTGCGCACAAGCGAGAGCGATTCCTGCGTCGCGATCAGCAGGGGATACTCGTCCTGGAACTCGATTCCGCGCTCGCGATACAGCTCACCCCGATCTTGAGAAGACCACGACGCGCTGTCGGTGGGGGGCTTGAAGATCGGAAACGCCGCCCGCGCCGTTCGGGATGTCGTGTCAAAGTGGATCAACAAGACAGCGTATCCCAAGAACTACTCCAAACACCCCCGCATCGGTGATCGGTCAGCACTCTGCGAAGCGAACAAGGTGGGAGGAGGTTGGGTTACATACTTCGCTGATCCATTCGCTGGGACTTAGCTTACGGCCGCTTGAATCTGGCAGCGCTGCCACACGGCCGTCGGCAAAATCGCCATACATTTCCACTCTGGGTACCTCCTTCCACTTCCTCAGCTCCTCCGCCGTTGGCCTTAACACCGTCTCTGTCTCTCCCAGCTTCGTTCCCTTGTGGACCTTCTCCCCCTCTTTGGTCAGCTTGATGCTCAGCCTGTTGTGCGCCTCGTCGATGCTCGGCTGGATGAGTGTGAGTCTGGGCTCTTCTTTCAGCGACATCTTCTCGACCTTGCCTTCCCGCAGCCGGACGACCATCCATCGTCGATCGAGGTCGAACCCCTGCTGCGTGAGCTGTGCATGGCTCACCGACGAGCCGGCGCACGACTTGATCGGGTAGATAAAGATCTCGGCGACCTCGGCGATCGTCTCGTCCTTGGCCCCGGGTGCGTCCGTGGCAGCAGCAGAACCGAACGTGTGGTCTGGTGAAGATCGAGGTGCGAGGTAATGGCGGAAGAGCCCGATGGCGATGAGCAGCGCAAATACGTAGACTTGTGCTGTGACACGCAGCGATGCGGTCGACTCGCGCCATCGCTGCTGCAGCGATTCGGACGCCTCGAAGAACGGAATCTTGGCTGGCATCGTTGCGAGACCAGACAAAAAGTTAGGATGCAAGGATGATGGAGGTGGCAGTGTCCGCAGCCTTGCGGAGGCCCACTTCGAGTGGTTCTGACCAAGTGTCGTGGCGGGCCGGTGTCACGAGATGCGGGGCGGCCCAGCTCCAAGGCGACTAGAAGGAGAGGAAGAAGGTCATGTGCGAAGGAAGGGTGGGACAGGTGACGAAATGAAACCCAAAAAAGTGGAGCTGGTCAGTGCGTCGCCGCGCGGATTTTAGCCGGCTTTTCCCCGCACTTTTTTGACAGCCTTAGCCGGACTGCTGCTCCCCGGCCTCATAAAGACCTGCAGCGCAGCTCACTTGACGCCCTACCACCATCACTCGCCGCATCGACATCATGGCACAGACACATCCGCAGATCCTCATCCACCGACAGTCGATCCACCACAAGGACGACTTCTGGCTGCGGGCGGCACGCGCCATCCACTGGCACAAGCCGCCCACCGTCGCGCACGGCGTGTCGTCCAACCGCAATGCGCCCTACCTCGATCCTCAGGGCGCCACATGGTTCCCGGACGCCCAGCTCAATACGTGCTTCAACTGCGTCGATCGACACGTCTACACCCAGGCCCACGCTTCGGCGGCCCCTGTCACCGCCTCGCCCGACACTCCGCACCTGGCGCTCGCCCCAACCGCACACCGCGTCGCTTTCCACCACGTCTCGCCGCTGTCGTTCCAGACGCAGAACGCACGCTCCATCACGTACTACGAGCTGCTGCAGCAGGTTCAGATCGTAGCGGGCATTCTGCGCCACAAGGGCGTGCAAAAGGGCGATGCGGTGGTCATCTACATGCCCATGGTGCCCGAGACTTCGATCGCCATGTTGGCGTGCGCAAGGATCGGCGCGGTGCACTCGGTCGTCTTTGGCGGTTTCGCTCCCAAGGAGCTCGCAAAGCGCATCCAGGACTCCAAATGCAAGATGGTCATCGCTGCCAGTTGTGGATTGGAGCCCAAGGGGCCTGTGGATTACAAGCCGCTGGTCGACGAAGCGCTGCGGGTATCCGAGCACAAGCCGCAGTCCGGCCTGCTCTTCCTACGCAGGCACACCATCAAGGGCCACACTCCTGCGACGTGTGCATCCGAGGGTAAGCCCGGTCCCGCAGATCTGCCAGAGTGGGACTGGGAGACCGAAAGCAAGCTCACGGCGGACAAGCAGGGCGGTCGATCGCCGTGCTGGGAGTGTGTGCCCGTGGCGAGCGAGGATCCCATCTACACGATTTACACGAGCGGAACCACGGGCGCGCCAAAGGGAGTCTGCAGACTGTCCGGGGGCCACATCGTTGCACTTCGATATTCGATCGAGCATACGTTTGGCATGACGCCCAGCGATGTCATGTTTTGTGCCTCGGATCTGGGCTGGGTCGTGGGCCACTCGTACATTCACTACGGACCGCTGCTGCTCGGTGCGACGTCGATTGTGTTCGAGGGCAAGCCGGTGCTGCCGGACGCGGGTATCTGGTGGCGCATCTGCTCGCAGTACCGTGTGACGCAGATGTTCTGTGCGCCCACGGCGCTGCGTGCGATCGTGGGGCAGGATGCAGATGCCCAGCTCATGCGCGCACCCGGTGTGGACCTGAGGAGTCTGCGCACGCTCTTCCTCGCGGGCGAGCGGTCCGAGCCCCAGATCGTCGCGCGCTTCGAGCGGCTGCTCAAGGAGCTCGCCGCACCGGGCGCCCAGACCAACGACAACTTTTGGTCGAGCGAATCCGGCTCACCCATCACAGGCCTCATGCTGTCGTCGGCGTTTGGACCCCTGCCTGCGCGACCGGGAAGCGCGGGTCTGCCAATGCCCGGCATGGACGTACGCATCGTCGACGACGATGGCCGCGAGCTGCCGCATGGCAAGATGGGCAATCTCGTACTAGCGACGCCCCTGGGCCCGAGCTTCCTCGGTGGCCTGTGGAGAAATCCGGAGCGCTTCCACAAGAGCTACTTTGCTACCTTTGCCGACAAGGGCGGCTGGTTCGAGACGGGCGATCAGGGCGTCATCGACCCCGATGGCTACGTGAGCATCCTCGCGCGCTCGGACGACATCATAAACGTCTCGGCCCACCGCCTCGGCACGGGCCTCATCGAACAGGTCGTCACCTCGCACCCGGACGTCATCGAGTGCGCCGTCGTGGGCGCGCCCGACAAACTCAAGGGCCAGTCGCCGTTTGCGATCGTCGTGGCGCACGCCAGAGTGGCAGCGGCCAGTGGCGACCAGCCGCACAACTCGGCACAGAGCAAGTCGGCAAAACAGATGCTCAAGAACATCAACGACCACGTTCGCAAGGAGATGGGCCCCATCGCCCAGTTGTCGGGCCTCATCGAGGCGCAGAAGCTGCCCAAGACGCGCTCGGGAAAAACGCTCCGAAGGAGTCTCAGGCAGGCAGTCGAAAATGCAGCCGCCGGAAAGAGGAGTAAGTGCATGCATGCGAGCGAGAGATGCTGTTGCCTGGGTTTGCGGTCGCTGACATCTTGCTGTGGGTTTGACTCGCAGATGCGCCTGTCGAGTAAGTGTGATGGAGTGGACGAGCAGCCGGCTACGTCAGGTCGCCGGTGCTGCCGGTGCGAAATTACGCCGCGTAGGCACACTCAAAATCGCAGCGGAAAAATACCCTTTTCCAAAGCCTTTTTTTTGGGCGTCAGAGGCGCGCGATCGTTTGCCCCGCTTTCGAGCTGGGAGGATCGGCGCGCACGGCCCGTGGTCCAACCACCTCTCTGCACCCAAAGCTGTCGCTGACACCTACAACCTTGTCTTTGCTTGTGCTCACCATCCAGCTTTCCACCCACCATCGAGGACAAGGACGTGATCGATACAGTGCGCAAGGCGATCGAACAGTACTTTGACGCGCTCGACAGCCCCAACGCCTCCTCCACCTCGACCTCCACTGCAACACCTGCTGACTCGACTCGCGCCATGTCACTACCCGCGGGCGTCAAGCCCACCATGAAGGCGCTGCAGCTCGAGCGGCCCGCCGGAGAAGCCAAGAAGGGCCAGCGCAACGTGGCGCTCGTGCGCGAGGTCGCCACGCCCAAGCCCAAGTCCGACCAGGTGCTCGTCAAGATCCACGCCGCCGGCTTCAACCGCAGGGACGAGTGGTCCATGGTGGGCGCCTACCCGGGTCTCGTGTACACCAATGCCACCATGGGCTGCGATGGCGCAGGCACCGTCGTTGCACCGCAGGGATTCAGCGTGCCCAACCAGCACCCAGACGGCCTGGTATTGCTGACTCCCACCCGTGGTTGGGATTCGGACAAGGACGGACCGGAAGCCGAACTGCCCGGTCTCAGCGACGAACAAAGGTCCAACGGACTTGGCGGCAAGGGCTTCGGTATCTTGGGTGCTACGGCGCCGACTAACGGCGTCGGCACTTTCGCGGAGTACGTCGCCGTCGAGAAGGACCAGATCGTTGCGGCGCCCAAGCACCTTACCGCCGAACAGGCCGCCACACTCCCCTGCGCCTCAGTCACTGCCTACAGGTAAGTTCCACCCTTCGCCATCTTCTATGCTGTACAACATGCTGACTTTTTGAACCTTTGTCTTGGGTTGGGTGTCTGGTAGGGCGCTGTTCACCAAGGCGCAGGTGAGCAAGGGGCAGAACGTGCTTCTGACGGGCGTAGGTGGTGGCGTAGCGATGCTGGCGCTCCAAATGGCCGTTGCAGCTGGTGCCAACGTGTACGTCACGGGAGGCTCGGCGGACAAGATCGCGCGTGCAGTGAAGCTCGGTGCCAAGGCCGGTACGGAGTACAAGGACACGAACTGGCCGGGCAAGATCCGTAAGCTTCTGCCTCGCGCGCGGCCGTATCTGGACTGCGTTATCGACAGTGCCGGCGGGGAGATCGCCGCACAGGCGCAGAAGGCTGGGCTGAAAGCGGGCGGCCGCGTGGTGATCTTTGGCATGACGGCGGCACCCAAGTTGACGTATACGATGAAGGAGGTGCTCAAGAACATCGAGGTGCTCGGAAGCACCATGGGCAGCGCCAAGGAGTTCGAACAGAGCATCCGCTTTGTCGAGCAGCATAGAATCGTGCCCGTTGTGGATACCGTGCTGGACGGGTTGGAACAGGCGGATAGGGGATTTGAGCTGCTCGCTCAGGCAGATAAGAGGTCCGGTGGCAAGGTGGTCATCCGTCTCGCGAGCGAACAGCCAAAGAGCAAGCTCTAGCTTCCCAGCACGTCTCGAATGTCGCTTCGTCTCCAAATGAATCAGGACTTGCAATGGCTGGTGCACGATGCGATTGCGAACGGTACAAATACAAATGCAGGGTGTGACATATGCGGGCGATTACTTTGATGGTTTGGGTGGGGGTGGCATTGAGCCTGGCAGCGACGACTTTGCGCCGGGAAGCAGCGAGAATTGGCCTTGCTTGAACCACTTTTCGTTCTCCTGAGCCTTTCTCCTACTCGGATCGACGAGTTCGATTCCCTGCACGGGCGTGAAAGCCAGCGATGACGCCGTTCCATCCGCCCCACCCCTGCCGAGCACGGACTGGGTTCCACCGGCCGCGCCCCTCAGCGCAGCGATGCGGTTCTTGTTCGCCTTGCTCATGCGTGCCTTGGACCGGTCCTCTGCGGTCTGTGCGCGCACCTTACCCGACGCCGACGAGTTGATCATGCCCAGCCCCACGGACTCGTCGTATCCAAACGCCTCCTCCTCCTGCTTGCCGAACTCCATGCGGTTCTGCATCTTGCGCAGCTCCGTCATGCCGTTCCTCTCCTTGGCCCGGCGCGCCTTGGCTCCACCACGCCGCTTCTTGCCCCCACCCTCCTTGGGCACGGGTAGCACCTTTTCGAGCTTCTGCGGAGGCGGTTCGAGCAGCTTTTCGATCTTGCGCGCGAGCTCGGCGTGCAGCTTGTGGCCGTACGATCCGTCGCGCGCCGTGGTCTTGCCCGCGTCCATGCGCGCCGCGAGCAGCGCCTTTGCAGACACCATGCGCACGGCTTGGCGCTTGTAGTCGTCCGGTGTGGTGGCTACCAGCTCGCTCTGCGTGATGAAGCCGGACGAGCGCAAAGAGCCGCCGTGCGCGGTCGATAGACCGATCGAGTTCTTCTTGGCCGCACCGAGCAGGTGCAGATTGCACGCCGGGATCTTGCTGAGCCCCTCGAGTCCACCGGCTGCGCCGAGCAGCTTGGTCGCCGTGCGCGTGCCGACGACCGCAGACAGGTTGGGCGCAACAAACGACATGCGCGACTCGACGTACGCCAGGATGCGGCTGCGCACCGATTCGAGCTCCAACACCATCTCGAGCGCCTCTTGCACCGCTCTCCACTCCTCTGAAGGCAGAGGACGCCCCGATGTCGTGGACGCAGTCATGCTGATGACTACCACCGTACCGTGCGGGAGCACGCCCTCGAGCTTGGCGCTGCTGATCTCGTCGTCGTTGCCGATCGCCTGCACCGCCTGAATGTACTCGGTGGGGCCCGGGATGAGCGTCTCGAGCTCCGGGAAGCGAGGCGAGTAGTGGTCGCGGATGAATTTGTGCACCACCATCACCTCGTTGTCGACGTCGACGGCGATGTTGTTCGCGGTGACAATGAGGTGGTATTCGGGCGAGTCTTCCAGTACGCCGGCAAGGTCGGGCTCGGGCAGCGACATGAAGTGGTCGATCTGCTTGAGCACGCCATAGACCTTGCTGCCACTGCGCAGAAGCGAGGCGACGCTGCGAACGTTCGTGGTTTTGGACAGGTCGAGCTCGTCCACCTCGGCCTGGTCGCGCTCGGCAGCAGGCTGAACTGCATTGCGTCCAAGTGTGACGCCTCCTGTGGCTGCCGAGCCGTTCGAGCTCGAGCCCTCGCCTTTGCCCATCGGATCGGCTTCGTCGTCGCTGCCATCCTCGAGGTCGTCCAGATCAGCATCGTCGAGATGCATGCGTTTACTGCTGCTGTCCTCCGCCCCCTTTCCTTCATCGTCTTCTTCGGGATGTATGCGCTTGGTGCCATTTTGGTGCGTCGACGCCTGCGCATCATCACTGGGCTGGGCGAGTATCTCCTGCTCGTCGTCCGAGCCAAAGTCGGCCAGAAGCTCGTCGGCGAAGCTGGCCATGTTGATGCCCTTTGGTGGTGGTGGATGGAAGGTGGGCCCGAGAACAACAGCTCCGCGGCAAAAGCACGGCGACTTTGGATTCCAACCCCAAAATTCTCGGCCGGCTCAAAAAAATGCGCTGGATGTGGAGCAGTTGCCAATAACTCAGCCACACCGCTTACGTTCTTCCAGCTTTCTTGGAACTCGCCTTCCCTTTGTCGCCTTGCCTTTGATCCATCGCATTCGGGACCGCCAAATCAAGGAAGCGCCGACTTCGATCATACCACCGACTGGATGCAACGCTAGTCACGATGGCGCAGCTCCCGCCATACCTGGTGCGCGTAGTGGCGACGATCCTCACGCAGGCGCTCACGCGGAAGCTCGCCCAGTCTCCACTGTTTTTCCGCATCGTCGATCGCATGATTCACGAGATCGACCACGTGCCACACAGGATGCAAGGCCGACAGGTTCCCACGTACCAACCGCCAATTGGCATGCGCGAGAGCGAATGGGACCAGGATCACGGCGAGCCGCACAACGAGCCGTCGCCGTTCCCAACTGTGGGCGCCAAGGATGGCAAGCAAGCTGGAGCGGAGGGAGCAAGCGGGACAAAGATGAGCTTCGAGGAGGCACAGAGGCAGCGCGCCAGGACGTCCTACCAGCAATCGCAAAGGATCGCGCAGAGAGACCGGGCAAGGGCGCAGGCAGAGCAAAAGACGGCGCAGAACGATAAAGTGACGCGCGAGCTCCGAGAGTTGCAGGACAAGCTGCGAGAGCTCCGTGGAAAGCCCTAGTGCTCTGCGCAAGACAAGCTCGGACCGGACAGCGCAGATGCCACGCGGCCATGTGCCCCCGCGGCTATCTTTGTACCAATAGGCCCCCTCCGCAAGGAGGAGCCAGCTCATATGTACTTGTAGACTTAATCAAAGCATACTTCTGTCGCAATCGCAATGTCGGCATCGGAGTCAGAAGACGTGGATGGCTACGACCGTTCGGGTGTAACACGAGGCAGGAAAGTCCTGGACAATATAGTTCGCTCTCCGAGGCTGTGGCGTTGGTAACAGGAACCCTAAGCAATGCACTTGCTGCAAATGCACGTTGCCAAGCGCCGATCTAACGGCGGCATTGCCGATCCATGTCTAGCTCTGTGTGCGATCCGGAGCTGCGCGGGCTGGGAAAGCTCTCTTTGCTGCAAGCGTAGGGAGTGGGCGGGGCTGCGACACGCGCGGCCGAGACGCGTGGCTGCTGGCTTTGGCATCAGGGCCACTTTACGCGACACGCGTCCGACGCGTCCAAATCCATTTACACGTCGAGCAGCTTTGCGCTCGCAAGCCGAAAAAAGGGCGGCAGACAACGCACACGCACACAAAGGCAGTCAGGTCAACATCTGCGTCGCGCGCAAAGAAACACACGGCCAGCGCACGCGCGCCAGCGCACGCGCGCCAGTGAACGAGCGCTCTTTCGCCCAGGTTGGAATGCAAAGTCGAGAAGAGGCTGAGAGCACGGCGACCGCATCAACACAGATCTCGCTCAGCCAGGGCGGCACCAACACTTGTCTCTGCACCTCATCCTTCTGCGCCCATCTTGATCTTGCTCCATCTACTCGCCTCCCCACCTTCTTCTCACACCCACGCACCATCGACTGGATAGAAAAGGCAGCGACGAGTGGAGCGCACATCTGACACACGGCTTTCATCCTCACTTCCTCAACCGCAAGCATGTCGTCGTCGTCTGCAATGCCGTCGTCTCCCTTGGGCAGGGTCGGCGGTGCGACACGAAGCACAGACCAGAACCGTCTCGACCCGCTCGCTTTCGGCAGGACCAACACCACAGGAGCCGGCAGCAACGCCCAGCGTGCATTCACGCCAGGCACATCGGAAGCAGGCTCGCTCAACCTCGAGCGCCAGCTGCGCGGACAATACGAAGATGACGCCAGCACCGTCAACGGAGAGCTTTCGCGACCCATGGACGAGGACTCCACACCTCGTCGACCTCGTCCCCGTGCGGCGGTCGACACACAAGACATTCCGCCCGTCGTCGACGAGGTGGGTGAGCGAGTGCGCGAGGGTTTTGCGCAATTCCTCGAGAGCTTCGTCGACCAGCCGCTCTCCGGATCGCCCGACCCCAACGGTGAAAAGGTGCAGGACCCGCTCTACATCGACCAGATTTATGCGCTGCGCGACTACAACCGCACCACGCTCTTTGTCGACTTTAGCCACATCCTGCGCCACGACGAGGTGCTCGCCCGCGCCGTCAGCGACCAGTACTACCGCTTCGTCCCCTACCTCCGTCGCGCCCTCCTCGACCTCGTCAACACCTACGTGCCCAACTACCTCTACCTCAACGCCCACGTCGCCGCAACCGCCGCCACCGGCCTCATCCCGCGCGACTTCTCCGTCTCCTTCTACAACCTCGGCCTCGTCTCGGGCATCCGCGACCTGCGCACCGACCGCGTCGGCAAGCTCGTCTCGATCAGCGGCACCGTGACGCGCACGAGCGAGGTCAGGCCCGAGCTGCTCTACGGCGCCTTCACGTGCAACACGTGCCAGACCACCGTGCGCGACGTCGAGCAGCAGTTCAAGTACACCGAGCCCGTCATGTGCAGGAACCCTGTATGCCAGAACCGGCGCGAGTGGCAGCTCAACGTCGACCAGAGCCGATTCTGCGACTGGCAGAAGGTGCGAATCCAGGAAAACGCAAACGAGATCCCCACGGGCAGCATGCCCCGCAGCCTCGACGTCATCCTCCGCTCCGAGGTCGTCGAGCGCGCAAAGGCCGGTGACAAGTGCATCTTTACTGGAACGTTCATCGTCGTGCCCGATGTGTCGCAGCTCGGCGTTCCGGGCGTCAATGCGCAGATCCAGAGGGAGGCCCAGGGCGGCCGACCCGCTGAGGGCGTCAACGCGCAGGGTGTCTCGGGCCTCAAGAGCCTCGGTGTGCGCGACTTGACCTACAAGACCGCCTTCCTCGCATGCATGGTGCAGAGCGCCGACGCGCGCGGAGGCAACGACATCCGCGCCGACTTTACCGAGGACAACGAGGATCCCGAAACTCTCATGGACTCGCTCACCGAGGCCGAGCGAGACGAGCTCGAGGCCATGGTCATGTCCGAAGACATCTACAGCCGTCTTGTGCAGTCGATCGCGCCGACCGTGTACGGTCACGACATTGTCAAGAAGGGCATCCTGCTGCAGCTCATGGGCGGCGTGCACAAGCAGACGCGCGAAGGCATGCGCCTGCGTGGCGACATCAACATCTGCATCGTCGGCGACCCCTCGACGAGCAAGTCGCAGTTCCTCAAGTACGTCTGTGGCTTTATGCCGCGCGCCGTCTACACGTCGGGCAAGGCTTCGTCCGCCGCCGGTCTCACCGCCGCCGTGGTCAAGGACGAGGAGACGGGAGAGTTCACGATCGAGGCAGGTGCGCTCATGCTCGCCGACAACGGCATCTGCGCCATCGACGAATTCGACAAGATGGACGTGGCGGATCAGGTGGCCATCCACGAGACCATGGAGCAGCAGACCATCAGTATCGCCAAGGCGGGTATCCAGGCGACGCTGAACGCGCGCACGTCCATCCTGGCCGCCGCCAACCCGGTGGGCGGAAGGTACAACCGCAAGCAGACGCTGCGAGCCAATGTGGCCATGTCGGCGCCCATCATGTCGCGTTTCGACCTGTTCTTTGTGGTGCTCGACGAGTGCAACGAGGCGGTGGACATGAACATTGCACAGCACATTGTCAATGTTCACCGATTCCGCGATGCGGCCATCGACCCGGAGTTCAGCACCGAGGCGATCCAGCGCTACATTCGCTACGCACGCACTTTCCAGCCCAAGCTGACGCCCGAGGCGAGCGATGTGCTGGTGGACAAGTATCGTCAGCTGCGTCAGGACGATTCGGGACCCGGCAAGAACTCCTATCGCATCACCGTGCGTCAGCTGGAGAGCATGATCCGTCTATGCGAGGCCATCGCGCGTGCCAACTGCCGCCACGAAATCACACCGGCCTTCGTGCGCGAGGCGTACTCACTGCTGCGCCAGTCCATCATCCACGTCGAAAAGGACGACATCGACTTTGACGACGAGGAGGAGCAACAGCAGCAGCAGCAAAACTCGCCACTCAAGAGGGCGGCAACCACACAGCCATCGTCGTCGCTCGGAGCGATGGACGAGGACTCGATGGACCCCAACGGCGAGTCGATGCGCCAGGCCTCTTCGGCGGCTGCGACGGGCGGCGCGACAGGCGAGATGGCCGCGTCCTCGGGAGCGTCGACACGCAAGATCCGTATCACGTTCGACCGGTACATGGAGATCACCAGCCTGGTGGTGCTGCGGATCAACGAGGTGGAGCGTCAGACGATGCGCGGCGTGCTCAAGTCCGAGCTGGTCGACTGGTACCTGCTGCAGCGCGAAAACGAGATGGAAACGGTCGAGCAGTTCGAGGAGGAGACCGAGCTGATCAAAAAGGTGCTCACCCGACTCGTCAAGGACTCGTACCTGCTCGAGATCCGCGATTCGATCGACGACGAGGGCAATCCCATCACCGGCACCGACGTCACCGTCAGCGGCGTGCAGGGCTCGGCCGCCGATCCCGTACTCATGGTGCATCCGCAGGTGGACATTGACAGCATCGGCGCCACCACCTCGACTGCTTGATCTGCTCTCTCTCTCTCTCTCTCTCTCTCTCTCTCTCTCTCTCTCTCTCTCTCTCTCTCTCTCTCTTTTTACTTAGTTCTTGTCTCGGCTTGTATTTTTAAGGGGCTCGCTTCCGGTTTCGATGACTGTTCACGTTGATCCTGCCACATTACCACTGACAGGTGATTCCACGAGTCGGCTGTGAACGTGAGCGGCTGCGGGGTAGACGCTTCTGAGGGGGTTGCAGCATGCAGGGTCTGGTCAAGATAGGGGGTTGCTCCCCGCTCCACGCCTTCATTGATGTGTCGCATCCGAGCCATTCTCTGTGCCGATATGCACGTGCCTCCGCGAGCTGGACATCAGCTCAAGCATTGCGGAGCGGCATGCACCCCTGAGAGCCACGCCAAAGGAGATATGAATGCGGGGCATTCATACACGGCCAATCAGGATGTGAGCTTGATGGCCGGGGTCGAGGTCGAAGCAAATCAGCCGAAATTCAGGGTCCTGCTGCAGCCCCTCTCCGCGTATTCGAGATGCGACTGCTTTTTGGCCTCTATTCGGCGCAGTTGGGCTGAGCCACCGCGTATCGCTGCGGCGCGGCTGGAAATGCACGATTCGGACCGCCGTCCCTTTGCCTGATAGCGTCGCCACTCGCCCCCTCTCCGGCTTGAGCTTCCATCTAGAACGGCTAGATTCGATCCCAGGCCAGCTTCAAGCGGAGACATTCCAAGCGCAAGCCGAACTATAACTGCCATCTTCGCTCACGCCATCTACACCAGACCGCCCAAGTCTTCCACTATATCTAGGCCGCTCTTTCGCAAGATCATTCGCCACCGAATCTCTGGCTTCCCATCCACCTGTCACCTCATCTCTCCCCTCACCCACTCAAGGACCAATACCAGATCGAGCCAACAGCCCGGGAACGCATCTTCGAACCTTCGCGCATACTTTAGCTGAGCCGTCAGTTTTGGCCTGGTTCCAGCATGGCCGCCGCCGGCTACCAGCTCGTCCCAAGCCGGGACAGCGAGGAGACCTGCGTGTCCGAGGGCGATGCAAAGGCCGCTTTCAAGGAGCAGCAACTGCCCGTCCCTGTGTCCATCGAGGGCACCGGTGTCAACTCTGCAACCCGCAGGAACCGCCGTTTCTTGCTGCTCAAGGCGGTCGTCTCCGTCCTTCTCCTGGGCTCTGCTGCTGTGGCCGCATGCTGTGCCTACCGCAGCCCTTCCTTCCAGGCAGTCTGGACGGACAGACCCATCACTCCGCACGTTGCATCCTCAGCTGCTACTGACCAGAGCGTCAACTTCGGCGTCGGTATCGGCGATGTGACCGGCCCTGTGGTCGAAGTCAACATGATGGGATACGCTTCCCTTCCGCAGACCAACACCGGACTCCACATCCGCCTTCGCTCCCGCGCCTTCATTGTCGGCTCGGCTCAGGCCGAATCGCCGAGCTTCCACGCACGACTCGCGTCGCGATTCAAGAGCTTCATTCCGACCGCCGATGGCGCAGCCGATCGATGGATCTTCATTAACTCGGACATCTGCATGGGCGACAGCGCGCTGCGCAAAGCCGTAGTCGACCGCCTCCGCCAAGAGCATCCAGGCTTGTACGGAGAGCGCAACGTAGCCTTTGTTGGCACCCACTCGCACGCCGGACCTGGCGGGTTCATGCAGGCACTGCTGCCCACGCTCACCTCCAAGGGCGTCATCCTGCAGAACTTCGACGCCATCGTCGAAGGAACCGTCCGTGCCGCTCTTCGTGCGCACGACGATTATCAGGCACGAAGCGACCGCATCGCCCAAGGAGCAGGTGCCCGCCTCAGCTATGGCAAGACGAGGCTTGAGGATGCGCACATCCAGCGCAGCCGCTATGCGTACGAGCAGAATCCGCAGCACGAGCGAGACCTGTACAACGACGAAGACCAGGATCACGACTTTAGCCTGCTCAAGTTTGAGGATCTTTCCCCGAATGACGAGCAGCCTGCTTCGGCAGCTGGCTTTCTATCTTGGTACGCCGTGCACGGCACATCGCTGTACGAGAACAACACGCTCACCTCGGGCGACAACAAGGGGCTCGCGGCGCTGCTGTACGAGAGTGCTCAGCAGCCCGACCAGCTGCCGGGGCAGAACAGCTTTGTCGCCGGCTTCTCACAGGCTCTGGTGGGCGATACGTCGCCCAACACCAAGGGTGCGTGGTGTGACGATGGCTCGAAGTGCGAACACAAACACTCGACCTGCAGCAACAGCAAGGGCCAGGATCGCGTGCAGACCTGTCATGGTCGCGGGCCCGCCTGGGGTCACGACGAGTATATCGAGGTCAGCCCGACGGGCAGCTACGATTTTGCGTCCAACGAGATGATTGCGCGCAAGCAGGTCGATGCGGCCCGCAGCATCATGGAGCGCGATCCCGAGGCCACAGGACATGTGGAAGACGAGTATGAGCGCACGACGATGCTCACTGGGCCCGTCAAGAGCGTCAAGATGAACGTCGATATGAGCCAGTATACGGTCTACAGGCCGGATGGTACGCGCGTCAAGACGTGTCCTGCGGCGCTTGGGTACGGCTTTGCGGGCGGCACGACCGATGGACCCGGTGCATTTGACTTTGTGCAGGGCAGCAACAAGACCGACCATCACAACCCGTTCTGGGACGTGGTCAAGGGATTCATCAAGAACCCAGGCCCGGAGCAGATCGAGTGTCAGGCTCCCAAGGCGGTTCTGCTCGACATTGGCGAGATCCACAAGCCGTACGACTGGGGACCGTCGGTGGTGGAAGTGCAGATGCTGCGTGTTGGGCAGCTGTTCATCCTCATCGTTCCGGGAGAGTTTACGACCATGGCCGGCAGGAGGTTGAAGCGCGCCGTGTCGGACGCGATCGTGCGCGCGGGGTTGCTGCCGGAGGGGATGGAGCCGATCGTGCAGGTGAGCGGTCCTGCCTCGACGTACGGGCACTACGTCACGACGGAGGAGGAGTACAGCGTGCAGCGGTACGAAGGGGCGAGTACGCTGTTTGGGCCGCATACGCTCGAGGCATATATGGATGTGTTTTCGCGTCGTCTGGTGCCTGCGCTGCGCGAAGGGGCGCGCGACCTGCCCGTGGGCCCTCAGCGCGCGTTTGACATCCAGAAGGCGTGGAAGTTCAAGACGGGCGTGGTGTACGACAACCCGCCGATCGGACACGCGTTTGGAGACGTGCTCGAACAGCCACTGCTGTCGTATCCGATCCCGAACCGTGCCAACGCTACGCTGTTCAACGACTCGCCGGTGGACGTGCGGGCTGCACCGTCGAACATCAGCGTGACGTTTGTTGCGAGCAATCCGCGCAACAACCTGCGTCTCGAAGGGACGTACTTTGAGGTGCAGCGCTACAGTGACCGTGGTGAGTGGGTCACTGAGCGTACGGATGGACACCACTCGACCACGATGCGTTGGACACGCACTAACGAGCTGCACGGATCGTCTAAGATCCAGATCAGCTGGGCGGTGGAGGCGTGGACCCAACAGGGGCTGTATAGGATCGTGTACTATGGCGATCGAAAGGCTCCCTTCACCGGCAAGATCTCGCCCTTCCAAGCTACGTCGGCCGAGTTCTACCTCGTCTAGAACCATTGTAGCAACGGATCATGTTTGTTTCGGTCGTACATGCTCAACGATACCCTGCTCAACTCTTGTCGTTTGCTGGAATTCATCATTGCATCCGCGCCTGCACTCAGGGGAAAGACCACGCCGAACGTGAATGTCACGGAAAGATCGATGGCAGATTCGAAGGCAGAAGGGCGAGTGGGAAAATCTAGAGGGTGCCCTTCTTGGCGCTCTCGACGGCCTTGGCGGCGGCCTCGTCGAGGCCGTCAAAGGCAAAGATCTTGAGGTTGGAGTTCTTGATGAGTTCTTTTGCCTCCTTCTCGTGGGTGCCCTGCAGACGCACGACGAGCGGGATGGACATGTCGAGTTCCTGGGTGGCCTGGATGATGCCCTCTGCGATCTTCTTGCACGATACAATGCCGCCAAAGATGTTGACAAAGATGCCCTGCACCTGGTTCGAGTTGAGCAGCAGTTCGAACGCCTTCTTCACCGAAGCCGCCGAGGCAGTGCCTCCGACGTCGAGGAAGTTGGCCGGGTTGCCGCCGTTGAGCTTGAGCACATCCATCGTAGCCATGGCAAGACCGGCACCGTTGACGAGGCAGCCAATGTTGCCGTCGAGCTTGATGAAGTTGAGGCCGTACTTGGCCGCCTCGACCTCGTCCGGGTCCTCCTGGGTGGTGTCGCGCAGCTTAAACACATCGGCCTGACGGAAGTCGGCGTTCTCGTCAAAGCCGAGCTTGGCGTCCATGCAGAGCACCTCGCCGTCCTTGGACTCGGCGAGCGGGTTGATCTCGACCTGCGTGGCGTCCTTCTCGTCAAAGAGCTGGTAGAGCTTCTGGAACGTCTCGGCGGCCTGCTCCTCCTGCTTGACGCCGGTGAAGCCGAGCTTCTTGGCGATGGCCAGCGCGTCCTCCTTGCTGAGGCCCTTCTCAAAGTCGATGGGCGTGGTGATGATGGCGTCCGGGTTCTCGGCGGCGACGTCCTCGATCGACATGCCGCCCTGGTTGGAGGCGATCATGACGGGCAGCTGCGTGGAGCGGTCGTTGAGCACGGCCACGTAGTACTCGTGGTGTGGCGGGCGCGCCTCGGCGATCATGACGGCGTTGCACAGACGGCCAGCAGCACCGGTCTGCTTGGTGATGAGCTTGTTGCCGAGCATCTTGGCGGCGAGGTCGCGAGCCTCCTCGGGCGTCTTGATGAGGTGGACACCACCCTGGAGACCCGAGTCAAAGTGACCCTTGCCACGGCCACCGGCGAGGACCTGCGCCTTGATGACGACCTCCTTGCCGCCGAACGACTGGGCAGCCTTGAAGGCCTCGTCGGGCGTCTTGGCGGCGATGTACTTGGGCGTGGCGATGCCGTACTTGTTGAGGATGTCCATGGAGAGGTGCTCGTGGATCGAGAGGTAGCGCTTCTGGGCGGCGGCCTGGCCACCGCGGACCATGGTCCTGGCCATCGAGGCGCGTGTGCGGAGGGCGTTGAACATCATCGTGAGGGGAATGCGGAGAGGGACGTGGGGAGGGGGAGGTGGGAGGGAAGGAAAGCAAGCGCGATGCTATCTGCGTTTGTGTCGAGAAGCTCAACTCGACGCTCTGCCCGATGGCAGACACGAGACACACGGCCGGCCGGCCATTTTGACCAGAGCGAGGCACGGACGGGCACCGACTCTTTTTGCCCAGTGCAAAGGCAGCAGCGGCGGGAGACACGGCGGCCGACACGGACGCCAGTTTTGACGCCCAGTTCAACTCGGACGGAATGAGCCGAGCTCTCCGTCACGGCTTCACCGCGCTTCCGTCCCAGCCTCCGATTCGCTCCTTTCTGCCAACACTCTCCAACGTGTTCCGATCACGACCTCAAACTGGCGAATTTCCGCCTTTCCCTGCTCGAATCGAATCTGACCTCCTCCCCGATTTGCAACGCGTGTTTCTTGTTCACGGAAGTCGGGTTTGGGCCGCTTCCCAAAAATTCAGCTGGACGGACCCTCGAGGATTTTCTTCTTCAGCGGGGCGAGCTTCAGATGGCAGAAGATTGCCTCCATCACTCCCTCGACCTTCTTTCGTGCTCTCGGCGAACACTCTTCTACCTATTCTACCCAGTGTCGACAACAAGGCACGCAGATCACACGCGCACGACACATCAGCAACCCCTTCCATTCAAAGCACGGGCAAGGAAAGACACGCAAAGATGGCCGCCGCCAAGTTTGCACAGGGCGGGTCCAAGATGACCATGAGGGCGACCAAGGCCGGCTCGTCATCTGCAGGTCCGGCTCGCCGCTCAGGCCCACGCGGATCCGCATCGAACCGAGGCAGCAAGAAGCCGGCTGCTGCAGCTCAAGATGCGAGCGATTCGGACGAGGCGGTGCAAGACGACCAGATCTCGCTCGAAGGCGACGAGGACGAGGTGGACGACGACGAACCCGACACCGAGGACGAGATTGAGGCAGCTAAAGGAGCTGGCGCCAAGAGCAAGAAGACTGCCAAGCGCAAGCGCAGGGCCACCTCGCCCACTTCGTTCGGTAATGCGCTCGAGGGTCTGCTCGGCATCGCGCCCTCGACATCAGCAGCCACGCTCGACACGCTCGAAGAATCGGACGAGGACGAGAATGCAGCGGAGAAGGCAAGCCGTAAGAAGGCGAAGCAGACTTCCACCAAGGCCGAGGCTCAGGTTCCTGCGATTCTGTCGCTGGCGCCGCATCTGCGTCGATCGGCCCAGTCGACATCGCTCAGTGCACGTGCGGCACGCATCGCGCTCGAGCAGAAGCGTCGCCGCGAAGAGCGCTGCCACGTCAAGGACGTCATCGGTGGCTGGGGCGCGCCAGGCGTGCTGCCACCCATGGAGGACGAGGACGGCAACATCATCGAGACCGCGCCCGCCACAGGTGACGAGGCTGAACGGCTGCAAGAGTTCGTCACGCAGGGCGGCAGCACGGTCTACGAGCGCAAGCTGCGAAAGGTGGCTCAGCGCGGTGTGGTCAAGCTGTTCAACGCCATTCGCGCAGCACAGACCACCACCGAGGACGATCTAGAGGAGGTCGAGGCAAAGCAGAGTGCAGCCAAGGGCGCCGCCAAGGCTTCTTCGGTAGCATCGTCAGCGCCCGGCAAGAAGGCGGGTCTGGCAAGCAAGGATGCGCGTCTGGCCGACCTGAGCAAGTCCAACTTCCTCGACCTCATCAAGAAGGGCTCCAAGCCCAAGTCCAGCAGCGTGGCCGCCAAGTGAGGCGCGCTTTTTGTTACTTGTTGGCCTCTCTTGTTTCGTGTTGTATTCTCGCCGCAACTGTATACCATTTCGCAATTCATTCGATTCTGCTGTCTGTCTTTGTGTTGCGGACTGAGCCGCCTTCATTGCCCTCGTCGGTCGGCTATCTGAGAGATCGTGACGCCGGCGGGACAAGCTGGAGCCGAGTTGGCTTCATGATGGCCGGGGTGACCGGGAGAATATCAATGCCAGTAGGCAGCGGCCGCCTGTGGGGTGCTGCGCCGGCCCTAGAAAAAGTGGAAAAATAAAGCGACGGACTTTTTGGACAACGCTTTCGTCATTCCGCACGCATGACAGCAGCGCGTCAGCGCGGATAGAGAGAGAGCGCGAAGAGAGAGAAGTTCCGCTCCACAGTCGAAGCGGGGCCAAAAGTTGGTCGCCCAGCAGCAGCACGTTCAGGTACAGCAGCCCACCGCCTAAAGCTGCAAGCGAGCCAACCCCCACTCACCCGCCCCTCGAGACACCAGCAGCACATGCCGCACAGGCATACACCTCGCATTCGCGCCGACAGCTACAGCTATGTAAGACATCCCTCCTCTTTCTCGTCCTCCATTCAACGTCGTTTCTATCGCAGCCCTCTTCCGCTCGTCAACCCCTTCGCCAGGCTCCTCCTCATCACACCACCTTGCACACCGACGCTCGCATCGTGCAAGACACCCTCGATTGCTGTGCAGAGGAGCCCAACAACCCTCATCGAGCCTAGCCATGTCGTCCGGCACTTCCTTTGCCGACTTGGCCCATCAGGCATGGGACACTGCTGCCCAACTCACTGGCTTCTCGGCTATCGGCGAGCAGCCTGAAGACCAGGACAGCGAGCAGCAGTCAGACGCAGACAAACAGCAGAAACCCAACGCCCGAACTCCGAACGGAAAAGAAGATCACAACGATGCCTCAGGCACAGCGAGTCCGGCCCAAGATCCATACCGCGCCGCGCCTGGAAACCATCCCAACGACCCTGCCGCCCGCATCAACCATCCAGACGCAGTCAACAAACCCGCCCAGGCTGCAAGCGGTGCAGACCGCGCCGAGCCAAAGATTGACAACCCCAGCACAGAACAACATGGCCAGCACAAGCGTCAGACATTCAAACACGCATCAGAGGCCCCTCCTCACGATGACATGGGCCAAGGCATCATCGAGCGCGCGCTCGGCGACGAGGGCATGATCGCACAGCGACAGGGCACCGTCTACGATAAGCAACTCGAAAACGAGATGGACGGCTCCTACAAGGACACTGAAAAGCAGACAAAGCCAGAGACGGCCGCTGCAGAGCTCGGCCAGCCCATTCATTCCGAGCGCAACCAGCACCCCGACAAGCACGGTCCGAGTGCAGACGCGCATCAACCGCACGCCGCCAACCGCGGTCCCTCTTGGGCATCCCGTCCCGACGACGCACAACGCGCCAAAATCGCAAAGATGAAGGAGTCCCAGAAGGAAGGCACGTGGAAACGACGCTTCTCCAGCTTCAACCCCAACTCGGACGCCTCCGCTCCTTCCACCCCAAAGCCAAAGAACAGCGACGATCACAAGGACTCCGACAAGCAAGACGATTCCGACAAGGAACGAGGCACGGGTCTCTTCAGCGGCATGTTCGACACTCATTCTCCCGCACGCCCAGCACTCAACATCTTTGGCCCCAGCGGTGCGCAGCGCAGCTCCACTTTGCGCAGCAACGCCAACAAGGATGGCGACGTCGACGCCGCGGCTCGCAACAATTCCGACGCAAAGGGCAAGCAGCACGACATGACCGAAGCCAACAAAGCCTCCCGCTCCTCCAGTCGATGGGCTGAGAACTCGAATCGAATGCGCAATGCATTTGAGCCCCCAACACCCTCCGCCGAAACAGCCACCGACGACAACGGCCCACAAAGAAACGACGACGACGTGCCCACTCCAGAGCTTTCGCCCGACGCTCAGAAGCTGCGCGCCATCACCAAGATCATGCTCGGTCCCAACAAGGACAAGGACGAGCCCGCCTCGCCCGACGCTTCCGGCAGCGGCGGTCCCCAACAGGCACAGACGCGATGGGCTCAGCTCAAGAAGAAGGTGCGCGAGTCCCAAAAGGCCAAACGCGAGCAGACAAAGACGGGTGCCGTCAACCTCGACCTGGCCAAGGAGCTTCAGACCGGTATCTTGCCAGTCTTCCTGCTCAAGATGGCCGTGGAACGCGACGAGGCAAAGCGTCGACGAATCCCCGTCCTGCTCAACCATCTCCGTCTCCGCGTGACCGACAGCGTCAACCCCATGCACAATACGCACGCTGTCTTCCGCATCGAGCTCGAGTACGGCGATGGCCTCGTAAAGTGGGTCATCTACCGCGAACTTCGCGACTTTATCAACTTGCATGCCCACTATCGAGCCGCAGCCCTGCGTGGCTACCTCGGCAGATCCATCGGCAACTCCACAGAGGGCGACGTCGGCCTGCCCAGCTTCCCCAAGATGAGTCTGCCCTACTTCAACCAACTCCAGCGACAGGGCAAGACTTCGCGCGCCGACTTCGCCCGAGCCCAGAGAGATGCGCTGGAGAACTACATCATCGAGCTCATCCGCCGCACCATGTTCCGTCCCGAGGCCAATCGCCTCTGCAAGTTCTTCGAGATCTCGGCGCTCTCCGTCTCGCTCGCCAGCCGTGGCGGCCACCAGGGAAAGCAAGGCTACCTTCGCATCCTCTCTCGCTCGTCGCGCAAGAAAGACCAGAAGAGTGTCCTGACTCCAGCTCGCTGGGCAAAGGCATACGAGCCCAAGTGGTTCATCGTCCGCGAGAGCTTCATCGCCATCGTCAATGAGCCCGACAGCCTGCAGCTCTACGATGTCTTCCTCATGGACAACGAGTTCAAGGTCGAACGGCCCAAGCGATTATATAAGCAGACCATGCACATCGCCCATGGCCTCACGCACAGCGACGACAAGAAGGGTCCCGAGGTCGAGAGCTCCGAGCAGCCCGATTCCGCCAACGCCTCTGGATCCAAGGAGGCTTCGTACGACCAGACCGCGCTGCTCACCGGCGGCCACTTCAAAGACGTCGACCCCAAGAAGCGCGACGAGGCCCACGATGCCGAAAGGCATGCCAGCAGTCACACCTTCTATATCCGCAACGCAGAGAGAAAGCTCAAGCTCGTCGCCAAGAACGAGCGCATGATGGAGCAGTTCATCGTCTCCCTGCAGAAGATGGCGGCGCGAAACATCTTTGGCGGCACGAATCGCTTCGAGAGCTTCGCGCCCATCCGTCTCAACGTCTCAGCCCAGTGGCTGGCAGATGGACGCGACTACTACTGGAATCTCAGCAAGGCGCTCATGATGGCCAAGGATCGTGTCTTCATCCACGACTGGTGGCTCAGCCCGGAGCTCTACCTGCGCAGGCCCGGCCATCCCAAGTGGAGGCTGGACAACGTGCTCAAGAAGAAGGCCGAGGAGGGCGTCAAGATCTTTGTCATCATCTACAACGAGGTGTCGAACAACTTTACGCCCACCGACTCGAACTACACCAAGCAGCGGCTCATCGGTCTCCACCGCAACATCTTTGTCCAGCGTTCGCCGAGCCATTTCAAGACCGGCACATTCTACTGGGCGCATCACGAGAAGCTTTGCGTGATCGACGAGACGATTGCATTCATGGGCGGTCTCGATCTCTGCTTTGGTCGCTACGATACGCCTGCGCACGTGCTTGTCGACGACGCCCTCTACCACAAGCGCGACAACGAGTCGGAAACCGAACTGGGCCTGTCGAGCGCGCCTGGCTATCTCGGTCCCACCAAGGATGGTCGCGAGGCGCACATCTGGCCTGGTCAGGATTACGCCAACGAGCGCGTCATGGAGTGGCATACGCTCAGCAAGCCTGCCGAAGACCTGTTTGCGCGTGACAAGTTCCCACGCATGCCTTGGCACGACGTCGGTCTGCAGCTGGTCGGGCAGCCCGCGCGCGATCTGTGCCGTCACTTCATCCAGCGCTGGAACTTCTTGCTGCGCATCAAGAACCACACGCGCCAGATGCCCTTCCTGGTGCCGCCTCCCGACTTTACGCCCGAGGAGCTGCAGAAGTACGGCCTGACGGGTACGTGCGAAGTGCAGATCTGCCGCTCCGCAGGCCCGTGGAGCCTGGGCACGGCCAACAAGATCGAACACTCGATCCAGAATGCCTATCTCAAGTCGATCCAGATGAGCGACCACTTCGTCTACATCGAGAACCAGTTCTTCGTCACCTCCACCATCATGGAGGGCAACAAGATCGAGAACAAGATCGGTGAGGCGCTCGTCAGCCGTATCATCCGCGCGCACCGCGAAGGAACGCCGTGGCGCGCCGTCATCGTCATTCCGCTCATCCCAGGCTTCCCGATGCCCATCGACCATCCGGATGCGTCGTCGGTGCGACTGATCGTCGAGCTGCAGAACCGGTCGATTTCGAGGGGCGAGCATTCGATCTTCGGCAAGCTGCGCCGCGAGGGCATCGATCCCGAGCGCTACATCAGCTTCTTCTCGCTGCGCACGTGGGGCAAGCTGCGCGGCGGCCAGCTGACCACGGAGCAGGTGTACCTGCACGACAAGATCATGATCGTCGACGACCGACTGGCGATCATCGGCTCGGCCAACATCAACGAGCGCAGCCAGCGCGGCGATCGCGACTCGGAGCTGGCGTGCGTCATCCGCGACCACGACATGGTGGACAGCTTCATGGGCGGCAAGCCGTACAAGGTGGGTCGATTCGCGCACACGCTGCGCATGCGGCTCATGCGCGAGCATCTCGGTGTCGACGTGGATGAGCTCGAGGCCAACGAGCGCCGCACTGGTGAGGCGCGCGAGTCTGCCCACGGCCACGGCTCGACGAACGGGCGCGAGGGCTCGGCAGCGGCTGCATCGGTGTACTCGGATGACGTCGAGACGGTCAACTCGGACGGCGAGTGGGACCCAGACCACGAGCAGAGCCACAACGGACTCAAGCGTCAGGCGAGCAAGGAGGCCTCGACGTCCGATGTGGTCGACGTGCCGACCACGAAAGAAAGCTTGAAGCATGCAACGTCCAAGCTGGCGGACCGCGGCAACGGGACGGTCTCGGAACTGCGCCACCAGATCAAGGACACGCTGAGCAACGGCACGAGCAAGGCCAAAACCGAGATGGAGGCTACGGCGGATCCGGTTGCCGAGTCGGCCAACCACAACGAGAGGTACCAGGCTGCGCGCTCCGAGCGTGTCAGTGCGGCGATGCGTGGCGAAGAGCCGCAGAGCCTCGCGGAAGGCAGGTACGACAGCTCGCTCGAGCCGACGCTGGAAGAGAAGCTTCTGGCGGAGGACGTTCCTGCGGTCAACGGTCGCACGGCCAATGCGGACGGCGAATCGAAGCGCACCAGACCGTCCTCGGACTACCACCGTCTGCTGGGCTCGTTGAGTTCGTCGAGTCTGGGACCGGAACGGGAGACGGACATGCTGCAGCGAGCGAGCCAGCGCGGGCTTGGAGACGATCTGGACGTGGGTGGACCCGAGGATTTGCGGCGCAAGATTTCGGGCCGCATGTCGACGAGTCTGTGGAATCTGCCTGCGGCATCGCTCGAGATTGATCCGTTCAAGTTCCAGGATCCCGTGGACGACAGCTTCTACATTGACTACTGGCTGACGTGTGCGGTGCACAACACGCAGATCTTCCGCAAGGTGTTCAAGTGCGTACCGGACGATACGGTGACGACTTGGGCCGAGTACAAGGCGTTTGGTGCGTGGGCGGATAGGTTGGCGCGCTCGGGTAAGTTTGGAGCCAAGGAGAGCCGAGACGTGCGCGATGCGCAGGCGCACAGTGTACCGGGTGCCAGCGTCGGCGGTCCTGTCGGCCAAACCTCAACCAAGCAAGAGGGGGAGGAGAGCAAGACGGACCAGGACCAGATCCCCAGTGCACTGCGAGATGCACAGGCAAGTCAAAATGCCCCCGGCAAGGAAAAGGCCGTCGAGGGATTCTCGACGCGAGAACTCGACCAGATGGAAGCCCTGCTGGACGAGTGCAGGGGCTCGTTAGTCCTCCATCCTACCCGCTTCTTGGAGGCCGAAGACCACTCGAACAACTTCCTCTTTGCCATGGACCGCATCAACCCGCTGCTCATCTACGATTAGACTTTTTTCTTGCGCCGTTCTCGCTTTGTACATGAATGCAATCGTTCGATCGCATCGTCAACTTTGGGGGTTGGAGATGATTGTGGGGCAATGCTTGGGGTTGTTGATGCAATAAAAGTACAGTGAGTGTGATGGTGGGGTGGTATGCTTAGTCGTCTTGCGCAGTTGCATAGATGGCGGTGTACATCTTGCACATGCTGGCGTATGCTCTTTCGTCCTGCGTCCTATACAGGGTTGCAGCATCGACGTTGAGAGGGCTATCTGGTTCAGGTGCGTCGAGCAAGGCCAGAATCGCAGTACACGCCGAGCTGAGCGACCAAGCGGGAGTCCATTGGGACTGGAGTACGTCGAGGCAGATTTCGCCATCCTTCCATGCGATGTTCGGGTGGAAGATGCGCGTGCGGAACTTGATCACCGGCGGCTTGGTCGGATAGGTGGGCGGTACTTGGATCGAGAGCTCAAACACGCCGCCCGCATAGTTGCCCGAAGACGGCCCGCGCAGTGTGGCGATCCACTCGGTGAGATCCTCGCCTTCCACGTCCCACGGCCGCAGCTCGAGCAGGTCAGGATTGGCGCGTAACGATCGCGTCGTGTTGGGCAGGAGACCAAGCTCCTTTTGTGTGGTCTGGTATTCCTTTAGCAGCCGCTTGGCCGCCGTGTTGGATGCCATGGCGATCGAGTATGGAGAGGCGTGGTCCAGCCGAATGTGAAGCAGACCGTGACAGATCAACGACCAGAGTGGATGGTGCGAGAGGGGCCGAGGCAGTTAGGTGTTGCGAAAGTGTGTCACAGCAGATGATGTTGGTGGTAAGACGGTAGCACGACGAGCCCCTTTCGACTTTCACAGAACGTTGCGTCCGGCTCGACTCCACATGGATCCTCAGCGCACTGCGGTGTGCAAGCCCGTCTTTTTGAGACTTGCGGCATTTTTCCTTCTCGCTCGCTTGGAGCGGTGCCCAACCAACCGGTTACGTGGGGTCCCGCAATCCCGAGTTGACCGGAACCAGAATTTTTTGAAAATTAGAATGGATTTTTCTTCAATCTGACATCTCTTGCTTTTTTCGACGACCCTTGTGGTTGGTCTGGCGGATCCTTTCGAAAGAGCATCGGATCGAGGATTCTGGAATTTTGGGAGCGTGCACCCTGAGCGAGCGAGCGGCAGGAACCCTTCGAGCTCGGCTGGTCCATGGATGGGCGTGGAGCCTGGACGGCCCTGCATAACCGTGCTCCAGACGCATCGATCGATGCGCGTCAAATCCATCCGACCCTCTCGCAACGGCCGCTCAAAGGGCCGCTGAAGTTGCCAAGCTCGATGTGCGCCTAAATGACGGCGTCCTGCCTCAGCTTTGGAATGAGCAGCGCCGTGCTACCGTACCGAGCCGAGCCATCGAGACCAGACACGACTGTCTACCTGAGACAGTCCTCCAGCAAGCAGCCGTGTTTGAAGCATGCCATCGGAATGTTACCGGTCACTGGCAATTGAGCTCCCTTTCCAAGTTGACCTCCTCTCACTCTCGCTGATAAGGAAGCGATCGAGTCGGTCCATGTAGAGTGACTGGACGTGCATCGACAAGGTAAAGCAGGCACAGGTCGGCGCGTGGAGGCGGTCTGTTCCCCACAGGCTCGGCAGGAGCAAGCTCGATTCGAGAAGTACGGGATGCAAAAAATGAAGTCACCCTGCATCTCCCTTCTCTTTCTGCTTTTTTTTGGCTTCGGGCGTCCTTCCGTCACCGAGGTGGACAGTGAAGCGTCGATACCAACTGCTAGCGTCGAGTGCTTGGAGCGAGAACGTGCTACTAGGAACGGCGGCGCGTGCGCAAGATGTTGCCCCGCGCCCACGAGCTGTCATGGTCTACACCACGCCTATAAGCGAACATCAGAGTATGGTCGACGGATGACTGACGAGCCATGGCGGCAAGCTAAGGGTGAGATATTTGCGGTGCACGGGCGGGCGCATGCGCGTCGGATGCATTGCAGCTGTCACAAAACTGAGCGCGATGCATGGATGCAGCTGCGGCCCAGCGCCTGAATCCACCGATGTGCCCGCCTCTTCCGTCAAAGGCGCACGGAGCATGGCCGAGCCCAGACAGGGCGAACGATGGGAGCGTGCGGGACGTCCTTGCTGACCTCAGGCGAAGTCCCAGCTCAGCTCATTTTTGGCATCGGAGCTGCCCCGTTCGCGGCCCGCCCAGACCACCTCCACTCATCGAGCGTTGCCTTGCTCCGCCGCCAGACAGCAGGTGCCCGAGCCATCTTCGATCTGAACAGAGAGGTCAACTGACTCTCGGCTCGACTCGCATCCCCCTTGGGCCCTTCGGCCTCGCCGACAATGCCTGCCCATAGTCGCAGACCGCCCTCCGTTTCGCTTGAGGGCTGCGCATGAACTCTGCACGATCTTCGGTCCACATCATTCCACCAAATCCAGGCTGCCAACCGTCTCACTGGCTGCTGCAGCATTGCCTAACGTTGGCTGAGCGCTTGAGCCGTCCGTGCACTGATCCGAACCGCAGCCGCTGCACCTGGGCCTCGTCTGCAGCCGTTGGGCGTAGCCGTTGTGCCCTCGCTGTTCATAGCCGTCACATTCTCTCGTTGCCTCACCCGAGCTCATTCGGAGAGCCCCCACCGATTCCCACGCTCCCAGTCGCCCGCAGCAATCAGAGTCAGCCGCCCATCCATATTAGCCACGCATCTCCCTGCCTGACCGTCGCCACCTCTTCCCCATCCTCCATCATCCTTGCTTGATATCGCGGCCGTCGCCAACGTCGCTGCCCGTCCCCCTCCCAACTTCGCGGAGTACATCAAGCACTTCCCCAAGCATCGACACCACCTTGGCCATCACCATGAACTCGTTCTACTACGACAGCGTCCTTGACGCCTTCAAGAAGCCCGATGTCACCATCCCCCCTATTCCCCCTCACCTCGAGCACCCCATCGTGTCCACCCAGTGGGGTCACACTTACCTCTGGGCCGTCTTCTTCATCATGGCTGGCTTCTCCGTGCTCTTCTTCATCTCGTCCCAGCGCGCTTCCTACCGCTACCGTCTGATGCACACCACCACCTTCTTCATCACTGCTATCGCCGCTCTCTCCTACTTTGCCATGGCCACCGGCGTCGGCAAGACCCTCACCACCATTGGCGAACACCGTCACGGCGCGCCCCGCGAGTTCTTCTACGCTCGATGTAAGTCTGCGCGTCCTCGCGTGCTTCGGCGGCTTCTTTTCCCCATTGCCAAAGAAACACCGTGTCCCTAGCTGTTCGACCGGATTGCTGACTCTTTCCGCTTTCTGTTTGGCTTGTCTGCGAAATCCTTTCCTTCGACAGACCTCGACTGGGCCCTCACCACGCCGCTGCTTCTCTTCGACCTCACCCTCCTCGCTGGCCTGCCCGTTGCCGAGATCATCGTCCTCGTTCTCGCTGACGAGGTCATGATCGTCACCGGTGTCATCGCTGGCGTTCACCCCACCAAGACCGGCAAATGGGGCTTCTTCACCTTCTCGTGCGTTGCCTTCGCCTGGGTCCTTTTCCAGCTCGTCACCTCGGGCCGCTCCACCGCCTTCCTCCGCAGCCCCAAGGTCGGCGGCCTCTACAACCAGATCTCGCTCGCCCTCGTCGTGGTCTGGACCCTCTACCCCGTCGCTTTCGCTCTTTGCGAGGGCACCGGCAAGCTTAGCCCCGACAAGGAGATCCTCTTCTTTGCCATCCTTGACGTTATTGCCAAGCCTCTCTGGGGCGCCTGGCTCCTCATTGCCACTCCCGACGAGGGCCACGTCCTCGTTCCCGAAAGCCTCTGCGCCCCCGCCGGCACGCCTGCTTCGGGCGGCTACGGTGCCATCTCCCAGGAGCCCCGCGCCGAGGACGCTTAAGCAACACTCTTGGCTGCGAAGAGGACTTGACTCCGCAGTGACGCCCAGAAGCCGCTAGCCCTTCCCGTTCCGGCAAGGGCACGGCTCTGGGGTCCAGTACCTCCCTCCCATCATCCTCTCGTGTCGATGTACTTCGTTTCACCTGTATCTCCCGCTTTTCCACTCCCGGATGCCCTGCAGCGGTCAGGCAATCATTGTCCACGGGATCTCTCGAGCCGCTTCTTTGCAGGCTGGTTCGGGCTTTCCGCGTTGACCGCCTGCCACTCCATCATCTCTCGATCGCCTTATCATTGCTGTAGCTTTGCGTTTCGATTCGATGTCTCAATGCCATCGCCTTTGATGATCTTGCTCCTGGCTGTGGCCGTGGGTTGCGCCGAGCTGCTGAGCATCCGTGCATGGGCGACAAGAATCCAGGGACAGTCACCAAAAATTGAAAGACTTCAAAAAAGGTTGAGGGAAAAAAGGCCTTGAAAATGGCCGAAAAAATGATTCTCACAGTTGTGCGACGCTGGACGAGGCTGGGGAAGCTCATTTCCGCAATCGGTGCAATCACACCACGGACTTGAGTTTAGACTGATCGAATGATATTGAGGTCGAGAGGGCTATATACAGCTTGTGGAATGGATGGGGAAGAACACTAGAGGTCTTTCTTTTGTTCGGCCGATTGGGCCTCGATGGCCTTTGCGATTTGTTCCTGCTTGCGTCGTTCGACTCTCCTTTCCTGGCCCTTTGTGACGAGCGACTTGGGTTTGACGTCGGCAAACAGGCTCCAGAACGACTCGAGGATGTAGCTTCCCACAAAGTCGATGGCCATGGCAGCGACGAGTTGGACCTGGTACGCAGGTTGCATCTTGACGAGCTGGAGCCACTCGTTGAGTTCGGGCATGAACTCGGTGGCGCCCGCAATCGCAATACCACCCACGGAAACAAGTCCGTAGTAAAGGTACTTGTTTTCGCGGATGCTCTCGCGCCAAGGTCGACCGATGTAGTTGACCGCAAACGTCGAAATCGTCTGACTGAGTCCAAGCAGATACACGCCCGTGTTGAGGAGCGAAGGCGAGAACTTGGCCTCGAGATCAACCACATCCTCCGGCTGCTCGAACACGACACTGAGACGCTGGATGTAGTACATGGTCGCAATGTGCAGCGCGGTCTGCGTAAGGATCGATCCAAAAACGTAGGCGTTCAGGATGTTGGCCACAGGACGTTCCTTGGAAAGCTTGTCGATCGGCTGCCCTCGCGAGATGCACAGGAAACAAACCGAGGCCAACATGCCCGAGATCGTCACCTGGTAGTCTCCAAACTTGATACCATCCAGATACAGCACCGAGAGCGAGTAGGCCTGGATGAGACAGTTGAGCGCCAGGATCTTGTACATCTGGATCGTCGCCACCAACGTGCACCTTCCCTGCCTGATGATCGCCAGCACCGAAGCCACCTGCGACAGCTTCGACGTAAACGGCGCCGCAACCGACGCATCTCCAAGCCTGATCTGCGGCGGACCGTCATCGAGCTCGGCATCCGCCATCGACGCCGTGATGGTCGACAGGTCAAACTTGGCCGCGCGGTCCGTAGTACGCGCACTGTTCATGTTGGCCAGAGCATCCTCGCGAGCCTTTTCGAGATCCGGGAACTTCTCCTTGAGCATGGGCGGGACGGGAGGAGGCGGCTGACCGAACCTCGCCGTTAGCGACAGCTGCGACTCGTACACCTTCTTCATGCGCTCCATCCTCTGATGCTCGGCGATCTTGGCGAGGTCCTCGGGCGTACCGTCCAGCAGCGCCACACCGATGTTGGCCGCCTTGAGCGCACCGACATCGTTCGTGCCGTCACCAGCCATAAGCGTGATGTAGCCAAGCGACTTGAGCGAGTTGAGGATGAACTCCTTCTGCGAGGGCGAGACACGTGCATACACCCACGTGTTCTGCACCAGTGCGTCCCAAGCCGTCGCGTTGTCCTGGTACTGCTTCATGGCGACGCCCGTGATGCAGATGTCGTACGTGTCGAACAGCTTGGTGTCGATCGGGTCCGATGCCTTGACCGGGATCACGACCGACTCGTCGACCGATCGCCAAACGAGGTCCTGCTCCGAAGTCGCGCCCTCGCGCACGTCGAGGATGAGCGTCTGACGGTCCACAATCTCGACCTGCGTAGCCACATGCACGGCCGTCAGCGGGTTGTCACCCGTAATCATGATGCAGCGGTGCGACGAGTCGTTGAGCTGCTTGAGCGACTCGACGGCATCGGGCTTGAGCGGGCAGTGGAAGACCAGGAAGCCGGCGAACTTGAGTCCGGCCTCGACCTGGTCACGCTGCATGTTGTTGATGGCATTGGTGTCGTTGGCCGAGACGTTGTCGACAAATCGGTATCCGAGCGCAAGCACACGCGATCCACGTCGCGTAAAGCCCTTGTATGTGTCGTCGTAGTGCGCAGGAAGCTGGGCGAACATGGTCTTGAGCGTCTCGGGCGCACCCTTGACGGCGATCATCACGCGGCGGTTGCCCGACTGGTCAATCACGTGGTTGATAGTCGACATGCGCTTGAGAGCCGACGAGAACTGGAACCTGCGGCGGACCTGAACGCCAAATCGGTGCGGGCCAGCCTTGGGGTCCGTAGGCGTGAGCAGGTCGCCCTTGTTGAGCTTCCAGTCCATGGCCTCGAGCGTGGTCTTCTCCATGGGGTCACCGACGAGGCCGTCCTCGAGCAGGACCAGGGCGTGAGCCGAGGCAAGCGTCAGCGTCGTCTCGGCCGAAGCCTCCTTGAGCGGGATGAGCGGCGAGTCACCGCCGGGAGAGCAGTTGACTACGCCTTGCACCTCGAGGTCTTCACCAGTGATGGTACCGGTCTTGTCGAAGCAGCAAACGTCGACGCGGCCGGCGTAGGGGATGCGGAAGGGTTCGGTGCAGAAGATAGCGTGCTTGGCGAGAGCCATGAGCGAAGCGTTGACAGCCATGGACAGCTCCATGGGCAGCTCGGGCGGCACGACCGAGGTGATGATGAGCACGCAATCGAGTAGAAGCTTGCCCTTGGGGCGTTCCATCTCGTTTCCGCGCACCCACACGTACCAACTGGCGGCGATGGCAAAGATGAGCAGGAAACCGATGAAGACGAAGCTCTCGAGGTTGTTGGCCGTGACGCGCGATTCGTTCTGGAAGACCATGAGGCGGATGAGCTGACCCTGAGACGTGCCGAATCCAGTGCGGAGGACGATGCCGAGCGCACCGTTGTCCGGAGCACGCAGCTTGGCGTAGCTGCTGTCAGCCTCGGGTGCAGTGGTTTGGAGCACCTTGGTACCACCGAAGACGACATTGTTGCGATCGGCGCCATTGACGTCAAGGATGTCCTTGCCGTCGCGCAGCTCGATGTTCTCCTTGAGCAGCGGCGTGCTCTCACCGGAAAGCATGGCCTCGTTGACGATAGTCGAGCCTGCTACAAGCAAGAGGTCGCAAGGAGTGGCAGAGTCCTCCTTGGATCGGTCGATGGAGACAAGGTCGCCAGGAAGGAGGTCAGAGGTCTGCATCTCGGCCCACCTGCCGGCGCGGTAGACCCAGATGTTGTACGGCTTGATCGACATGGTCCGGAACTCGCTGAGGGTGCGCAGACGCTGGAAGACGACGGTGCACTCGAAGACGATGAGCATGAAGAGCGTGAAGAGCGAGTAGTACCAGTACTCGTCGAGCATCCACAGACCGACGCAGAAGACCTGGAAGACGAAGAAGGGTGCGACGGCGTGCTCGAGGAAGAGGTCGACGAACTTGGGCTTGGGAATGTCGAGCTCGTTCTTGCCAAAGGTGCCGAGAGCCAGCTCGACGTCCTTCTCGGTCTTGAAGCCGCGGTTGGACTGAAACTTGGAGAGGGGCGGCTTGGAGTCAGCGGGGTAAGGGAGGCGACGGAAGGTGGGAACATCGATGAGCGGCGAGACAAAGATGTCGGTCGGGGCCGCGGACGGGTCTGGGGTCGCGAGGATGTATTTATCGGCTTGGTAAGTGAAGGAGATCTCGATGGGCAGGTTGGAGCGCTCTACGCGGTCAAGAGAGACGATGGCACCCTCGCCCTTGTGGGGCAAAGGGTGGATGCGGACGAGCTGGGCATCTTCGAGACCCTTGGCGGAGACGCAGGTGGTGAGCGCCCTGGCGGCGATGCTCCACTTGGTGATGAGGAAGCTGAGTGCGTGGCCGGAGATGAGAAGGACGGTGAAGACGAAGGTCCACTCCTCGGACCTGACCCACTCGTCGTACTTGACAAAGTAGGCATACGCCCAGATGGGGTAGAGTGAGAGGAAGGGGATCACGTAGAGGTGGAGGTGGGTTGGAATGCGCTTGTGCAGCGAGATGCTGGCGATCTCTGGGGACTGGATCGCAAGCTTCATGCTGGGCGAAGCTGTGCTACGACTGCGGCGACCGGTGCTTTCCGGCAGCAGCAGTAGCGGTGACGGCAGCAGCAGCGAGGCCTGTGTCAATGTGCGTTGCGTGCAAGCGTCCGAGCTTGGCACGAAGAGATCGACGCCTGAGGGAGCGTGGAAGTCTGTTGGCGATGACCGTGCTGTGCAGTGATGGCCGAGAGGGAGGAAGGACAAGGGGTCTGTGCCGCAAGCCAACCTGATTTCGGCGTGGGGTGGCTGACGCGCACTTCCAGCGAGAAGATCTTCCTGTGCGGGCTCCACCACCACACACCGCTCGCAGCCTTTCTAGCTAGGCTTGATTGGCCCCCGGCCAGCCTGCCTCTCTTCCTCCTGGCTGTTCTCGGATTCGTTTCGCTCGCTCCACGTCGACGTTCTCTTACGCGGCCAGCTCGAAAAGGTCGGCTTCCCACTTGACTTGAGAACGCCGAAATTCAAAAATGTTAGACTGTCACGACAAATCATCACGTGGATTGTCGCACGAGTAGCTCAACACGACAGAGCAGCAACTGAGGGAGCGGACAGAGACGCGCGCGCGTCTCGGCTGGCGTTGTTGCGCCGAGAGCAACACCTCCGCAGCGGGAAAAGTTACACAGCCAGCCAACACAATTTGAATCGCGACAGATACGATGATCACGACCACCATATCACCACCGTCATAATCACCAGATCGCATCATGGAGAATCCACACGTGAGTTCAACGCGCCAGAAAGGAGGACTACACCGCGAAGCCGAGCTGACGAGATGTGAAATGTGGATGCGCCATTGCAGGAGGAGAGGCAATCGCTGCTTCTGGAGCGAATCACCAAGAGCGTTCACCGCCTCAACGAAGCGCTGCAGGAGCTCGACCGATCCGTAGTCGAGATCAACAACCACAACCAGGCCGTCATCATCGTGTCGGATCTTTCGGAAGCCGTAAGTCGTGGTCGCACATGCACATCCGTCGGTGAGAGCGGCATCGCTGACCTTTTCCTGCTCGTCCCCTTCTCCCATCGCTTCGAACAGTACCGTCGCAATGCAGCATTCAACCTGTACAACATGGACGCTCATGCCGAAGACGTGCAAGGAAAGAGCTCACTCGAGTAAACCCCAACGATTCGACTTGTTCGTCGCCCAGCATCGGTTGCACCATCCTCGGCTTCGTTCATCAGCCCCTCTCCCACCCGACTCGCTATGTCAGCTCGTCAGACAGACGAAGATGCATGGCCTACGCCCTTGTATTTGTACCGGCCTTTCTGCCTCCAACCGTTCACGAAACGTGCGCTTCCTCGCACGCCGTCGCTCGTTCCTGATGAATGAACTATACCCACAAACATTTGCGCTTCAGTCTGCAAGCTCATGCAGGGACTGATCGTAGATAGAGCCTGCGAACCTATCTGCATCATGACCCCCATCGGCGGAATCAGCAATGCTTGCCCACCCAAACCGGCCTGCGAGATAGAAGAGGGAGGCTAGGCTATTCACGGCAAAAGCCGGTATCTGTTAGATTTGCAATTATCTCGGCTCGCCCGACTTTCCGCCCCGGCACAACTCTGATTGGCCCACCGGCCTGCCGAGGCAGTTTGTTATCATGGCCCAGCCGAGATAAGGAGGACGGTTGCATCGGACGTTTGCACCTTCGAAACCTTCCAACGAGGGTCCGACTTTGCAACTTGACCGAAATCACACCGGTCACTGCGCCAAAGTCGGACGAGCTTATCGGCAGCCGTTCCGAACAAGTGGATCTGTCGGCCGCAGAGCAGCGGTGGATCCAGAAAGGGCCGCAATAGAGTGCCTTCGTGTCTGTATGGGTTTTAGGAAGGACGCCACGCGAAACGCAGAAAAGCTTCGAAGAAGGCGAATTGCTCAGCAGAGCGGGTCTGTCTTGAGCCGCTTTGCCAGGGAGGGAGGTGGCGGTGGATTTGGTCGCTGATGGATTTGAGTGGCATCTTTGGTCCTAAAGCCGATGACAGCCTGCGGTACGGCCCCTAATTCGCCCTCCGAATTCGCCGACGCAGTAGTGTGCGAATTCGCCGCCACCTCTCCTTCGCCTCCCACGCGGCACGGGGGACGCAAAAGATAAGACAAGAAGAACTGTCAAGCGAGCTCGGGGCGGCCACAGATGCCCAACGGCACTAGCTCATTGGATGCAGGCGAGCCTATCGAAATCACGCATGGATCTCTCCGCATGGTGTCCACTCTAACGCGTGCTTCGCTATGCAGGGACCAAAGCTCGTGGTCTTGCGGCAGCGTAGTCTAGCGTCGTGTCCACCACATATAAGTCAGCGTCTTGTAGCGATCGTTCAGAAGACCGTCAAGCCTGTCCATCCCTCCAACGACCAGTCGCCACCATGCAGATCTCGAAGTCCCCCTCGGTCGAGGCGGCGGACGACGCCAAGCTCGATGCATACGTCGGCGAAGTCAGCTCGACGCCCTACGTCTCGTCCGCCGACGGCGAGAACGCCAAGGCGCAGGCGCTCGACATCGATGCTTCGACCATCACTCCGGAAGAGCTCAAACAAGTGCTGCGCAAGATCGATCTCGTCATCATGCCCCTCCTGTGCGTCGCGGTCCTGCTGCAATTCCTCGACAAGACTTCGCTCAACTATGCCTCGCTCCTTGGCCTCAAGAAGGACACCAATCTCAAGGGGCAGGAGTACTCGTGGCTCGGCTCCTTCTTCTACGTCGGCTACCTCGTCGCCACCCCCATCCACGGATTCTTCCTCCAAAAGATGCGCCTCCCGCGTTACGTCGCCATCTGCATCGTCCTCTGGGCCATCTCGCTCGGCGCACACGCAGCTTGCAAGAACTATGGCCAGCTCTTGGCAGCACGCTTCTTCCTCGGTGTATTTGAAGGGTCCCTCACAACGGCCAACATTCTCCTCACTGGTCGATTCTACACCCAGCAGGAGCAGGTCACACGCACTTCGATCTGGTTCGCCAACAACGGTTGGGCACAGATCCTCGGCGGAGGCATTTCGTACGCTCTCCAGGTGCAGAAGCCCTCCAAGCTCAAGGTGTGGCAGCAGATGTACCTGATCCTGGCCGGCGTCGCACTGGCATTCGGTATCGTGGTGTGGTTCTTCATGCCCGACTCGCCCGCTACGATCCGATACCTCAACGAGCGCGAGCGCCAGGTGGCCGTGCACCGCATTAAGCAGAACAAGTCCGGTATCCACGACTCCAAGTGGAAGTGGGACCAGCTCAAGGAAGCCGTGCTCGACCCACGTATCTACCTCTTTTTCCTGGTCGTTTTCACCGCCAACGTCGCTAACGGTGGTGTCTCCAACTTTGGCTCCGAGATCATCAAGCAATTCGGCTACAACTCCAAGACTACAGCGCTTCTCGGCATGGCACCAGGCGCGTTGGAGGTCGTCGCAGTTTACTTCGGCGCTTGGCTCGCCTTCGCCACTGGCACCCGTGTCATCCCCGGTGTCCTCATGTACATGCTCGCCGTCGTCGGAGGCACCATGATGATCGCTATCCCGGCTCATGCCAAGGCCGCTCGCTTTACCGGCTATGTGATCGTGTATTGCTACCCCGTCGCTAGCCCTTTCTTTTACAGCTGGCTCAGTTCCAGCGTGTCCGGAACGTCCAAGAGGATCGTCTTCAACACCGTTCTCCAAGTCGGATACTCGGTGGGCAACCTCGTGGGTCCCCAGACCTACCGAGCCAAGGATGCACCAGACTACGTGCCTGCCAAGATCACGCTCATCGCCATGTTCGGAGCGGCAGCCGTGTGCTTGACCGCCATCGGTTCCGTCCACTACTTGTGGAACAAGCAGAACGGTCTGCTCGCCAAACCTACCGAGGCCGAGGCAGGCGCACAAGACGACCACGAGGACCTCACGGATCTCACAGACAAGCAGCGTACGACCTTCAGATACCCCTACTAGAGCACACGCAATCGATTCTTTTGCAACGGATTTGAATTGAGCGCTTGAGGTGACGAGACCATGATGATCATGACGGATGACAAGGTGCGGAAATTGGAAGCGCAAAGTGACAGCTGCAGCTGCACACGCCCGCTGCGGGACCCGCATGGAAGGCCTGAGCGGCAACCGCAATTGTGCGGAGATGAACCCACGCTCGGGCCTCGTTCAGCTGATTCAACCCACTCAGTGATGAGGTAGCGGCAGCTCACAAGTGCGCACAGTCAAGCGAAGATGCATTGCGGGCAAGACTTCATTTCGTACTCTACACGGTGGCTGCAATGCGGAGCGCAACACGGACCGGTGCAGCGATAGTCTGAACGTACGTCACGTCCTGATGCTCCGTCCATGCCTCCATGTCAACATCGACCCTCCAGGCGCTGTGTTTGTCACTCCACGATTCGGATCCTTCCTCAAGGTCGACCGGGCTGATCGAGATCCATGGCGTCGCGGTGCAGTCGTACCTGATGCGATCGATCGTGCACTCTTTGATCTTGTCTTTGCCCTCGCATAGCACGAGGAAGCCGATTGTGGTCGCCGCGTCAACCAAGCACGAGAAGACCACGTCCGAGCTCGACTGTCTCGAAGTCCTGCGTGACGATGGCGGTCGTGGACTCGCGGGCGTGAGTTTGGGTTCGGTGATTGCGACGGGCATCTCGCGAAGCGGAGCCATGGTGCGGGAGGTGAGACAGCGTTTCAGCGTCGTCACCGCATCGTGCGGACTCAGACGTACGCGCTTAAGTTCGTTGTCGTCCACGCGCTGGTCGCTGCCTTGGCTGTTCCTCCACGGCAACCACGACTTAGCAGCACCGCCCTTCCGCTCCGTCGGGAGGATGAACGTCCAAGACGCGAGGATTAGCACGCCAAACACCACAAGCGTCTGCAGCTGATCGATCAGCCCGAGCATTGTGTCCACCACGTCGACTCGGCCTCGCTTGATCTTCGGTCTCGGTCGGCCTGCAACAGCGCGAGGGCTTCCTGTGGCGCCAGTGACAGCGCCTTGCATCAGGGCAAAGAATCCGTTGATCACCGCGAGTGACAAGAGCACCGCTCGCGAGTCTGACGGGACCTCCGGCACAAGCCTGTCAGTCGCGGACTGCGCAATGAGCGATGTCTCGCTGGCGCTGTCGTCACACGTGCTGACAGAGCGTGTGGAATGACGACGCTGGTGAGAAGGTCGACGAGAGACCGACGAGCGGCGCTTCTTCAGCCCGTCATCCATCGAGCTGCTCGCCGAAATGGTAACCAGACTGATACCTTCTGGAGTCATGAAGTGCATCTTGGAGCCGAGCATCGCCACGCCGACGCCTGTCGACGGAACCATCTGCACGGGCGCCACCGTCAGCACCTCCCACGATCCTGCCTCGAGTGTCGTGCCAAGCAGACCGCTGTTCTCTTCTGAGAATTGTCCGGACAGTAACCAGATTTTGCCTGATCGAAAGCTTCGCACCGCCACTCGCTGTTCAGGCATCTGCAAGAGTTGCCCAACGTTGAGCGCGTCGAACGTCGATGCGCCCGCACCTCGCAGGTTCCACAGTCCCAATGTGGCGCTCTTGGTGGTCTCGTGCCAGACGCCGAGCTTGAGCGCAGGTCCTGCGCCGTCGCCGATGAGATCTTCAAAAGCGGCGTTGGAGAGAAGATGGCCTTTCTCCTGCACCCGGACTCGCTCGCTCTGGCAGCTCAGCTTGGCTGGAGCCGCCAGCGCGCGCATGGACGCGCTCGTCGGCGCATCTGCTCGGTCTGAAACCCACAGCTTGGCATCCGTAAAGGCTCGGAAGGAAGCGTGGTATCCTGTGAAGTCCTGCCGAGAGGCAGCCTCGATGTGGCAGTGAGCCAGCATGTCTGCATCGCATACGTGCTCTGGAAGCAGGAGCGCGTTGTACACGTTGTGCGCCAGGTGATGTCGGTGCGCATCGGGAATGTTGGGGAAGAAGTCATCGGTGCATCGGATGGTCATGCCTTGGCCGTGCAGCGTCCTCGCGGTATTCGTCAGTGCGGGCGTGAAGGCCATCGAGTGAATCACTCCGCCCGAACCAAAGTAGCGTGCAGCTGCGCCCTCCATGGCTTCGAACATGGCTTTGCCAAGCTTTCCGCCACCTGGCATGATGGCGTTGCTTCCTTTGGTGAGCGGCTCGGTCGGAGCTTGCGCCCACTCCCACTCGGCCTGGGCATCGATCTTGACATAGTCGATGCCGCTGGAGCGGAGCGAGTGGAAGGCTTTGTCCCAGAACAGGTGCATATCGAGCTCGGTGGCGGGCACCCACCATTTCCGATCGGCGTGGCGATAAGGGTCCTGGATACACATGGACCTGAGCGGCGAACTCAGACTTGATGCAATGCTTCCATCGGGATTGATGCCGTCCCAATATCCCGCCAACGTCATCCAGCATCCCACGGAACGAATCGACGGAAATCGGTCTCGAATGTAGCCGACGTACGATACCAGAACGGGCTGGCTGCCATCTTGAGGATGCACGGCATCGCCCACGTCCAGCATCGTCGGGTCCATATCGAAGCTGCTCAGCCGACCTCGATGGTCTTGCGCGTGCAGCACGTCCTGCCAGCCGTCATCGATGAGCAGAGAGGTGATGAAGCCAGGTCCAGTCCTCTTCTCGGCAGCCTCGAGCGCAGCCACGACCTCCGAGAGGTACGGACGACGTTCGTGGTTCTGCATCGCCTCCCAGGTGCAAAAGCCAAGACCCGCCTTGGGCTGTCCGGAGCCTGGCGGGCTGTCCGCGAGAATGGTGCGGTCCTCGTGGATCGTCGAGGCATCGTCCGAGTCGCTGATACTTTGCGTGTCGTCTGTGGACAGGAGTTGGGAATCTTCCATGCCCTGGGTGGTGATCGTGCCCTCGACGGCAGTCGAATCCGAGTAAAAGGAGATGTCGACGCACTCGGGCTCCGAATAAATCTTCGTGTCCGCAGAGACCACGTCAATACTTGCTGCGAGAGGCGCTTCGACGTCGAGGGCCTTGGCAGCAGACCAAGGCAGGCCGAGAGGCTCATACCCGCAGGTTCTCAGCAGCCTCGCCGCGTGGGAGCGACACGCTTTGATGGTACTTTCCAGCTGCGTAGAGGCACCGAGCGCGAGCGCGACCTTGACTTGGACATGCGGCGAAGCGACCTCGATCTGAAAGGTGGCCTTGTTGTTGCTGCTTGAAGAGCGGACGAATCTAGGCGGCAGCACGGTGTCGTCAAAGACGGGCATCAGGACAAGCACCTCGCCCGCGGCCGCCTTGTTGAGCTCGAGCACCAACAGGCCTGCTGCAAAGTCGGGAGAGACTTCGTGCAGAGATTGAAAGCGCCTGGATGTACACCATGTCGATTTGGTGCGCTCGATTACCAGGCCCGACTGAACATCGCTCGCATCAATGTCGAAAGAGAGACTCGTCGCAGAAGCGCTGCGACCGGGTGTAAGAGTGGCTAGCTCGACGGAGTGGTCGTGCTCCTGGAAAGCGCTGAGTTCGAGCCGGGTGCCACGGTGAGGCAGCACGAGCTGTCGAATGGCCGGAGGAAAAGTATCGGAGGAGGGCAGACGAATGCGACCGTCGGTGGAGGGCGAGCCGAGCCAGTCAATCTGACCGTCCAGATGTACGATTCGATAGGTGAAGTTGAACACACCCTCGCTTGCGGCGGGGAGGCATTGCACGCGGGCGGCAAACGAGTAGCCCGTCGCACGATCCAAGGCGGCCCGGACGGGAAGGAGAGGATACGCGTTCCACGCGACGGGTCGCGAAGTAGACTCGGAGCTGTTCTGCGATACTGGCAGATTCGTCCACAGCTCCAGACGAGCAGCGCCATTAGCTAGCGAGGCCACATACTCGTCCACGGGGTATTGTGCAGCGAAGTTGAGACCATCGCCGCAGACTTGGTCTAGAGAGACGGAGCGGAAAGAGCCCAGCGCAGGCTGGAAGATAGGTGCGGAACGCATCGTGAAAGCCGATCGCAGGCCAGCAGATGGCGCTTCGACGACAATACCAACAAAGATGCGCGAACAGGGAGATCGAGGAGAAGAAGGTGTCGGAGGGGGCTCAAGCGTGTCCGTGGTAGACACATCTATATACCATTCGCCAAGAGAGGGTTCACCGGAGTGCGTAGAGTGCGGGGTGGACAGAGAGCCCCAGACTCGGTGCAGGAGGAATGGAGCAACAGGCAAGCCAGGGGCCAGCGTTGGGAGCAACAGCACATCCAAAGGCACGACAGCCACAAAATACCCTCGCATTGCCCGCTGTCAGTCTCAGGAACGCGAAACTTTTGCGAGCCGAGGCGGCGATCGGACAAGATCAAGAGGTCCGCCAGCCACATAGGTTTGCGATGGCGTTGAGTCGAGGCGCTTGGCGCCATCGATGCTGCTGATAGGAATCAAGTGCTCGGGTGCATCTGCAGTTGCACGAGTGATGCAGACCACTGCATGCCTCTGCAGGCTTGACAGGTCTAGTGGTGCGGACGCTAAGCACCGCAGCGGAGCCTTTGCGAGCCAGCCACAGCGGGGTGTGGAATTGATGGTCCGTTCCTTCGCAGACACGTGGCGAAGGTCGGTCACTGTGGTCGCGTGCTGCAGCCGCCCACGCGCTGAGGAGGGCGGTAGCGATCGAGCGCTCGGCAACGGTGGTACAGCTCGGCGACTACAACACATCAACACACGCACACACACGCACGCGGCTATCGATTCCGACGCGTCCCTCCGCCGTCCCTCCGCCGTCCCTCCGCCAAATTGTCCGCGATCGATACTGCAATCCCTCACACCACTCTGTGCAAGGCTTGTGCTGGATTGCATGGCCTCAAACCTACAATCTGCATGGCCGAGGCGGGGCTCCAATTTGAGAGAAAGAAAAGTCCATTTCCCCCCGGAAGTCATGCCCGAGTTTGGACCCTGCTTTCCTCCGGACTTGATTGTCAGAGAGGTCATTTCTTTCGCGCTGGCGAGCACAGATGATTCATAGTGCATGGTCTGCCTCCTCAGCCAAACACATCATCCTCTCACCCTACCAAGCGCTCGGCTTGCACAAGACTTCGTCGCGCTCCTTGAGCGGTGGTGGTGGCGAAGGCAGCTGTGTCTATTGTACCATAAACAGCACGTGCATTCCATTTTGTTGTGCAAGGTCAACGCGATGACCCGTCCGCATGGGACCTTTCGATGTGCCAACATGGCTCATCGTTTCTGCAGGTACCCGTCACTGCCGATATTCCTGGCTTCAGGTCTGCTTCCGACCGAATCCGAACGTCTTGCTGATCGTTCGAGTCGTTATGCTGGGTTTACGCGAGGGCGGCAGCCCATCTCCCGTTGCAGCCCCGCCTTCCGACGGCGAGCCTGCTGGCATCTGCTGCATCGAGTTGCGTTTCGACTGAGCCGCGGACGAGGCTGACGAGCTCGACGAGAACAGATTCGACAGCATCCCTTCCTTCTTTTCCGTCCCGGGCGACATTGGAGTGTAGCCCGAGGATGCCCTCCGCGCATTCCTTGTCTTGGCGTCTTTTTTCGACAGCAGTCTCTCCAGCGGCGCAAAGGAAGGTCCAGACGGTCCTTCCCGCTGCTGCGAAGCGATAGGGATCGTCGAAGCAGGACTGGGTCCCGAGTCAATGGCAGAGGGTGTTACCACCGTGTGCGCAGCGTGCCCAGCGTGCGTGGCCTCCTCGGGATCCGCGACCAAGCCACCGCCCAGCATAGGCTGACCAGGCGACGGCAAAGGGCCTTTCGTGCCCCAAGCAGCCTCGGAGAGTACACCTGGGGATGGGAAGCCTTCCGACGCAGCTCGAGCCCTACGATTCATGATGCCCCGCATCAAGTTATGCTCTCTCGCCTCGCGATTCGCGGCGGCATCCGCCTGGTTCCCGATCATCCGGCTGTACTTTGACTCGCTGGGCGACTCGGTCGTGCCTCGACTTGACAGCACTTCAGAGGCAGGCGTCGTCGTCATCGGGCCGTGACGCGCAGGCGAAGCATCGGCCTCGTGATCAGCGGCTTGTGAGCCAGGCAGAATCGCAGATCCAGTGAGTTCCGTCGACGGCGTGATGGAAGCAGATGCAGTCGTGATGCCTCGAGGAGCGCCCTCGTTGGCGCTCGTCGAGTGAGTCGAGACCGAGGCATTGTCAGGCGTCGTTCCCTCAACGTCGCCCAGACCGAGCTTGGTTGGATCCGCCGAAGCTGCGGATGCGGGTAACCCGGCCGTTCCGGCCGGTAGCGGGTCGACGGACGAGGTCGTCTTTGGCCTCCTCTTTGACTGGCTGCCTGCGCGTTTATCGCGGTTGCGGAACGAGCCGAACCAGCCATTCGCGCCTTGACCGGCTTCGGCGCCTGCCGAGCCACCCGCAGCTCCAGCAACCAGGGGGCTTCCCTCTGTCACCGAGTCGAGCCGCGATCGATTCGGCAGCGCTGCGCCGCCCGCCCTCTCGGGCGAGGGGACATGCTGGCGCGCATCCATCGGCTCCGTGGTCGTTGAGCCGGCCCGACCCCGGCCGTTCGTGCGTCCGTTCGTGGCCATCTTCTGCTGGATCGAAGCTTGGATGGCCGGATCGACGAGGCCGAGTCCATCAAAGTCGAGGTCGACTGCCTGATAGAACAGCACGTAAGCACTACCAAGGCCGGGTCGGTCTCCGTAGTATTTAGCGATCTCAGCTTCGTCGATGTACGTCACCACATCATCGTCGAATTGCACCCAGCGATCGCCAACCTTGACGACGGCGATGTAGTGGCCGTGGTGGGGTCCAGCTCCGATATGCACAACGATGGCGCAAAGCTCGTAGAGGCGGTCGGGGTCCTCTGCGTCGTCCGAGGTGTTGAAAAGCCTCAGTTCGAGCGGGAAAACGACGCGGTAGGCCAGCTTGACGTAGCGCTGGACGGTCTCTTCGTACTTGAAGCGTTTGAGGTGAAGCGCAAGTAAGTTGGGCAGCTTCTTGATCTTCATGCGCTTTTCCGCCTCTTGGAGTCCCGAGCAGGAGTCGCAGAAGAACTTGTTTCGCGACCGGAGCATCTCGGACGCGGAGAACTGGCGCAGGCACGAAGTCACGGAGGAGTTCTGCTCGATGTCGATCGAGAGGTCGAGGAAGCACTCGTCGCGCGAAGTGATGGTCTCGCACGTCAGGCATCGGGTCTCGTTGGTCAGAACGCCTTCAAAGAGCCGATGCACGCACGTCTTTCCGCTCGGCCCCACTTCCATGACGTTGTTTCTGCGATGCGCATCGACAGTCTTGTCCGACTCGGATCTGGCGTTGAGGTAGGGATTGCGGCTCTGCATCTTTACCTTGGTTCGCGCCTTGTCGGCGTCGATCAGGTCTTCGCCGACTTTGTTGAGCACAAAGTTGAGCATTTCGTGCGCGTCCTGGTGCATCGTGCTGTCGAAGAGCACGTTTTCGCGTTTGAGGGTGCCCAGGAACGCCTTGACCGCGTTGGAATCCACTGCAGGGAAGCCCAAGGCTAGCGTGCCCGTTGAGCTGGTAGATACGGAAAGAGTAGGAGGAGCTGCGCCGGCGGACGAGCTGGCCGCGATGGGAATCGCTTGGGCGGCGGCGGCAGCTGTGCTGCCGGCTTGGTTTGCTGCGATGTGGTTGCCGGCTCCACCCCTGCCAGCGATGCCACCTGCGGTCGAGGGACGACCGAGGATGGATGTCCTCCTTGCAACATTCGGTGGGTCTGCAGAGCCTAGAGACGGGGGAGAGGGTGTGATAGGGCTCGAGAGTGGCAAAGAGCCGGGAGCTGTGAGTCTCGTAGGCGACGAGAGCGACTTTTGATGGCCTGATTGCTGGATAACCTCGAACAGATCACGAAGGGCAGCAAAGAGGGTGTCTGCTGGCGGAATTCCATCGGCGGGCTCGGATGTTGAGTTGAGAGGTGTTGGGACTGCTGAGTTGACACTGTCATGATGGCTTCTTGGGTGATCCGGATCGGATTCGGAGCGGTCGCGGTGAGCGACGTTGTAACTCAGGACCGAGTCGCGAAAGGGGCGGCAAAAGTAGAGCGATTGGAGCATGGAGTTGACGTAGCAAGTGTTGCCAAAGTTTTCCATTCCGAGGAGATAGCCTCCACCTTCGGCGGCGTTGACCGGAATCTCGGAGGGCTTGCGAGAGATGACGGAAGACTGGGTGGTTGCCGAGGAGGAAGGGATGTAGCTGGTGCTGTGGAAAGAGTTGGACGAGGGAATCATGCCTCCGAACAATGGCACGGCCGGCACGGCTGGCTGTGTTGCGGCGAAGGGATTGGAGTTGAGGGGAGCACGCGCTGATGGCGGGCTCATGGCGGATGAGCCGGCCGAAGTTGGGGACGCGACGCTGCCGCCGATGGAAGAGCCGGGCGTTCCGATGGGCAAGGCATGGCTCGCTGGGGATGCCGAGGCTTGGTGTGAGCCTGGAGCGCTCGGTGCAGAAGTGGTGGAGGACGGGGCGGAGGACTGATTGACGCCCAAAAGACCTTTCCAGCTGAAGGACATGATGACCGAGGCACTTGCAGATGCAAGCTCGAAGTCGTGGAGTGTATGACGAGAGCGCCGACCACCGAAGCAGGTGAGGCTAGAGAGACTCGTACGAAACGGAAGCAGATTCTTCGATGATTCGGGACTCTACCGACGCATCTTGTCCATGGGAGCGGAGAGAGTGTGATGTGAGTGATTCGCAGGGCTTGCACCGCTGGGACGACTGGCTAAATGGCCTTGGCCCACGCCCAAGCAACACAAGCGAAGCAAAGACTCTACGGCCTCGCAGGTTTTGGCGCAGCGACCTAGGACGCAAGTGGTTGTGGTTGCGTCTTGGATGGAACGAACGATGCGGATGGTGGTTGGACTGGCGACCTTGGGGGAGGGCCGGTCGGGATAACGGATCGGAGGCTCGATGGTTGTATGGGATGCGGTCCGGCAAGTCGAAGCGAGGCGAGGCGAGGCAAGGCAAGGCGAGGGGTGGGCCGTGTGGAGCAAGGAGAAAGGTCACTGCGGTGGGTGTGGTTGGGGCAAAGAACGGAAGCGAGAAGCCCAGAGAGAAGGCCGAGAGAGGGTTGGGGAAGCGCAGCCGAGCCATCCAGGGACGCGAGGCCACGCCACGACGGCAGAGCGGCGCAAGGGAGCAGCAGCAGCAGCAGCAGCAAGGTGGAGATCTGCAACGGGCACGGCGCGGTTGCAGCTTGGGTTCCAGTTGGCGTGGGGGGCAGCGAGAAAAGGGAAAGCGAATTTAGGCGCACGCCGTCGCGGCTGGAGCATCTGCGAAGGAATTGATTCGGAGGGGCCAGAATTGCCAGGGCACTCAGGCGCAGCTCGGCGCGGCGGACGCACGATAGCGGCAATCAAGGCAGCGAGCGAGGCCCCTTGGAGGTCTTGGCTGCGTTGGATGGGCACTGGCCAACATGTGGGAGGGCTCGGCTGCTCACCCACGCTGCTTTGCTGCTTTGGTCGGCCAAGTTTGCGCTCGATCGGAACCGGTGCAGCCCAGCTACTGTAGCCGTGCTCGCAAGTCATCCTGCGGACTTCGATTTCGCGTGCCCAGCTTGCAAGCACCGCTTGAAGAGCCCAGCCACGGGCTCGACGTCGGCCGCTCCGACGGGCGCAACCCCGCCGGTCGATTCTGCACGGTCTCTCTCGCCGCCCACTATCACTATCAGTCGACTCGTCAAAGCTGGCGACCGATGGCCTGAGTTGTCAAAGGCGCAGTGGGTGGGCGTGTGGGTGTATGGCCAGGCCAATTTAGGGACCGCCATGCGGGCATCCGAATCTCAGGTGGAAGACGGCGCTCCGAACCGTAATCGTGCAGCTCCCGAGGGTGCGGATTTTTCCGGCGGTGTGAGATCACAACAAGCTGCCGCCTTCGCGTTGACCAAAATGGGCTGCAGCTCCAAAGACCGGATCGGCTGATCCGGCCCAATGTGTCAAATGCACAGGCTGGAAGGAGGCATGTGGGATCGCAACATACTCAGTCTACCACAGACGCAGCGAAAGGGCGGAAGGGCGAGTGTGCCTCTGGCGCCTGTTCACTACCGTGCGGTAAGTTGCCGGTAAAGCAGCGGCGACGTATCCGTGGGCTCACATGGCAGAGACGCTTCGATCTGCCGTTGGCGCGGAATTGCATCAAGCTCAGGACACGGCGGTCGTCGGTCGCACGTCGCTTCCACCCTTTCTTTTTCGGCAACTCTTGCCAAAATTCCATCCGCAGAAGGCGGCTGCAGTTGGTTAGCCGGCAGCTGGCTGCCCGGGTCCAGCAGGGCAAAAGACCGCACCACACCAGAGGGCAAATTTTCCCTCCTGCCTCGGCAGTCTGGCAGCGCGCAACTCAGCCGCGCTCTGCGATTCTAGCTTTTTCGCTCGACTCGATACTGGCCGCCTCGACCCCACCACCTCGCCCCCCTTCCACCACAATCCGTTTCTTCATTCACAGCATCGACACCATGGACGAAGAACTGGTCGATGATCGACCTAGGATCCGCAACTCCCAAGCCTGCCTCGAGTAAGTATTACAATGCCCGCACTGCGACGTGCACTCGTCACGGCCTGCGCCTGAGCCGTCAGTCCAGTCTCGCGGCAATGCAAACGCCACTCCACCCTTGGCCGCCATCGCCGCCTTCTCTCTCCGCCGTCGCAAGACTCGATCCACTGACACGCTCTTTTCCTTTGCCATCACACGCCTGGCGCGCCTCTTTCCCGTCCTTCTCCTCCCCCTGGCGACCCTTGCGCCGTCCCTCTGTCCTACCCGATTCCTCGCCCTGTCTTTATCGTCTCCTCGGTACTCTTCGTCTCCACACAGGTGCAGAAAAGCCAAGATCAAATGCAACGGCAAGCGCAAAGACGCGCAGAACTGTTCCAGATGTGAAGCCAAGGGGCTCGATTGCTCTTGGACAGCCTCACGCCGCGGAAAGAAGCCTGGCACCAAAAAGTACGTACAGCCTCCTCAACATCCGATGCCGTCGCAGACCTTCCGGGCATCAGCATGCTGACCTCACTGCGCTCCTTTTGTGCTGCCCCCTCTCTCTCTCTCTCTCCCTCCAAACAGTCTGGCTACGCGTGCGCGCGAACAGTCTGAAGCCCTCCAACGTCAGCTCGAGCAGCAGCTCCACACCAAGGTCGATCGAAGCTCGCCTCCTGCGTATGATTCTCAACCCAGCCTTTATCGACAAGCATGGGACCCGGCAAGCCAACCGCGCGCGTCGACCTCCTATCCTCCGCACCCTGCCGAGACGGAACAGCGCCTGATGCATCGCTACGGCTCCGATGTAAGCAACCACCAGTCACCTCAAAGCACAGCCACAGCCTCGTCGTCGTCCGGCTCGCATCTCTCGTCGTCCGTGCCCACCGCCATGTCTTCGAATGGTCACAACGGCAGTCACACGAGCAACTTCAGCGGCAACAGCAGTCGACGTACTTCCAAGTACCACGACGGCCTCCTCATTCGCGAATCACGCATGCCGCCTTCTTCCACCAATCCGCTCCTTTGTCTTTCTGAGGCTGCGCTCGGTAAACGTTGCACCGAATCTGACAGCGAAGAAGACGAGCTTGCGGCCGACAACGAGCCCATCGAAGCAGACGCCCAGCTTCTGGGAGACCAGGAGGATGGCAAGAAACGCTCGGCCCTCCACCCGTTTGTGGACGACTTGATCAACGAGGAGGATGACGCCCAGGCCAAGTCGGCTCGCGAGATTGCAAGCATGCTCGAGAGCAGTGGCTGGACTCGTTCGTGCCTTGCCCATGCTGCATGCGAACGTGCTTCGTACTTTTCCGGCGCATCCGCGTCAGCCAGCTGGGATACGCGCCGATGCGATCCGTTGGAGCAGGGCATCGTGACGATGGACGAAGCACGTCGCCTGTTCCAGCTCTTTATGGACACGGTTCACGAGCAGTTCTGCATCCTCGATCCCGTCATTCACAACGTCGCCACCATCAAGGAATCCTCCAACTTTCTCTTTTCGGTCATTTTGGCCATCGCCACTTCCATCGATCGCAGTCCCCGCTCGATCCGGCAATTCGAGCTCCTGCGCAAGCTGGTCGACTCGCTCGTTGTCGAAGTGCTCAGCCGCAACGTCAAGAGCGTCGAGGTCGTCAAGGGCCTCATCGTGTGGCCCATGTGGGCGCATCTCACCCCCCTGATGGCCGAGGATCGAGCGTGGCTGCTTATCGGAACGGCGGCACGCATGGCCAAGGAGTTGGATCTTGCCATGCGCGACGACGTGCCGCAGGAAGACGAGCTCGCTCGTCGTCACGCCCGTGATCGCTCCAGGACATGGGCACTGGCTGCCATCATGGAGAGAAGCTTCTCGTCCTTCTCGGGCCAGCGTCCCAACACCACGCTCGACGTGGACTGGGGTACGCTCAACGATTGGCTCAAATCGCCCATCTCGCTCGACGGCGATATTCAGGTCGTGGCGTTCCTGCATCTGCGCCGTATCGAGGAGATCATGCGGACGCGCATCTTCAGTCAGAGCTACTACGAGGTCGGCTCGATCGAGAGCATCCGCGTCTCTGCCAACGTGCTTCTCGAGGCGTGGTCCGAGGCCTGGTGCGAGCATCCGGCGCTGGACAAGCACCCGCTCACCTCGACCATTATGCGCATCATTGGACTGCACGTGCGCGTGCTCATTAACACGCATGCCATTCGCGAGTCTGACCGCAGAAGGGCAATCTGCGAATCGTCCAACATGCGCATCCTGCGCATCTGCGGCGAATCGGTCAAAGCGGCGCGCGAATGCTGCGTGATGCTCTTGAAGGACGCGTGTCGACTGGCGCTTGACAATTTGCAAGGCCAGGCGCACACCGTTAGTAGGATCGTGGCAGCCATGCTGGGTTGGTCAGGCGTGCATTTGCTCAAGAACGGACCGATCGATACTCGTGGCCTGGTGGTGCAGTTGGGCCTGCTGCTGGCCGGCGACCCGCTGGACTCTGCCCATTCGCGCTCCTTTGCGCGCTTCTACGGTCGCTTCATCCTCTCCCTCAGCGCCGAGCTGGTGGAGCGGGATCGGGCCGAAAAGCACCGCAGGAAGCGCCAGCGACTGCGAGGATCGTCTCACATGTCGACAGGCTCTAGCGGCGTAGGCATCGCGAGCCCGCGCGGCGAAGCAAGCAACATGGCTCGCCACAACACGGCAGGCAGCGCTGCGGCCAGCCACGATGCAGGCAAGGCTGTCGTTGCTCCCGGCCTAGGCACCTCCGTGCCAGCCGCCGCGATGAGTGACATGGCATTCGCTTTCGAGTCTGCGGCCCAGAGCGGGCTGCAGACGCCCGGCATGATGGGACGACCGGCAATGATGGGCCATCCAGGTGGTGCCGCCGCGAACTCCATGTCGCCATCCATCTCCAACGCAGCTGGTCAGTCGCATGCATTCATGCCGGCGGCTGGCACTGGCGCCGCCAGCTCGACGAACCACATGGCAGGCATGTTGAGTGGCGGCAGCGGTGCTGGAGGTGCGTCGCCATTCTCGTCGGCGTACCGTTCAGCGACCGTGCCGTCGTCCATGGCAAGCAACGGCGCCTCGGGATTGGATCCGGTGACTAGTACCTGGCTGGGCACCGACGACCTGCTGGACCAGTACATGCAGAGCATCCTGCCGATCTTCAACGACTTTGATCATGCCACCAACAACACCATGATGAACAGCATTGGCGGCGGCGGTGGCGTCGGGGTGCCCATCTCGGAAGTAGGGCGTTAGCATTCCGCAAGCGCATCCCTATGAACCCCGTGCCTTTATGTCCGACATCGATCGTGCTTGTTCCAGCTTCGGCCGAAAGCCTTCGGTCTTGCTGTTGTTATACCCGGCTGTGCGTGGCAATACGAATCAGGCTCACCATCGCAGATCGACTGTCTCTTTCTGTCCGTTGTATACGCAAAAACTGTGATGCGCTTCATCGAAATCGTCAAAGGGAGCCGTGCATGGCGTGGTCAGGTGCCGCCAAATGTCACAGCAACGCACGTGCCAAACACTGCTCTGCGGCCGTCAGGGCGGTCAAGGGCGGGGAGCCGACAAGGCGTGTTTTCATATGCTTTTTTTTAAGATTTTTTTTTTTTTTTGGTTTAGGCTCTGACAGCTGTGTGCCAAGCCGTTACTTTTTCGCTACCCGCCGTCGACGCCTCAGGGTACATCCGTAGGGCCGCGCTTTAATTCCGTCCAGCCGTGCGCTGCGCTAGAACCCTAGCCGAACCCTTCCCGGTGCGGCATGCCGCAACAGCAGCCGCAGGCACCACCACGGTGAGCAAGCGGATGTTGTGACCACTTTTTTCCTGCACAGACTTTGCGCCCTGCAAAAGCCGGATCCGGTTGCACGCCTAGCCGTGCCCGTTCTGCTTTATAGACGCCCGAACTGCGGTCTTACCTTCCTGTCCCCCATCTCGAACGGCCTCTCAAGGCAGTTGTACACCGTCCCGAGCATCCTTCCGCGACATGCCGACGGAGCATCGTGGCTCGGTCGCCTCGACTGGCTCGGCCGCGCCCACTGGTTCGCTGGCTGCCGCCGAGCACGCCCATCAGGCGCACCACCTCAAGTACGGCAACGTCGTTGCTGCTGGGTTCTATCCTGACGATTCGGACGATGAAGACGAAGGCGAGGAGCAAGAAGGCGCGCAGGCGCAAGAGGCGGATGCGGCCACGTCCGACACGCTAAGCCTCGCCCCGTCCACTTCGTCCGGTACTTCCAACGGCAAGTTGCCGCGCGATGCCAAAGCACGCAAGTGGCGATCGATGGAGCGTCGCGAAGCACACAGCCGCGCCATGCATGAACAGCGTCGCTACCTCTTCCGCCGTCCGCGTGCGCTCCAGTACTTCCGCGGAAACGTCCTCGTTCGCTCCAACGAGGAACGCTCTTCGCACCGCCTCGAACTGTTCTTCGACCTGGTCTTCGTCGGACTCATTGCCACTCTCGCCGAGGAGGCTGTGCACGAACACAACGGCGATGCCATCGTGCGCTACATCCTAACTTACACGGCAGCCTGGATGGTCTGGAATTACATGCGCGAGATTTTCAACGCCTTCTTCGTGGATGACCTGCCCCAGCGCGTGCTCGTGCTGGCCGTCATGGCCTGTCTCGTTGTCTATGGCAACAACGCCCCCTCCGCCGAGGAGCTGCTGGAAGAGTCGGGCGCCCGCGCCACCGCCATCGGATCGTACCTCGTCGCTGTCGGGCTCATCTTTGGTCTGATGATGTTCTACTCGTTTTACATCTGCCAGTATCGCATCCAGATCCGCAGCCAAGCAACGATTTGGATCCTCCTCGTCGGACTTTGGATTGGAAGCATCTTCGTCTCGGTGCGCGCTTGCATCGCCCTCGTCGCCGTCGCGCTCGTGCTCGAGTATTCCTCTTTGATGTTCTTCTACAGTCCGCTCTTCAAGAGGCTGGCCAAACTGCGATATTCGTCGGCGGTCGCCATCGAGCACGAGATTGACCGATTCACCGACTTTGTCACGTTGGTCCACGGCGAGTTTCTGTACAGCGTGCTGTCAGGACATCCCGCTGGGACCGGTGTGCACTCTGGCGTGGCGCGCGTCGTCCTCACCACCGTCGTCGCATTTGTCCTCCACGGCATTTACTGCACTGGTGCTGGCAGCAAGCGTATCACACATCCCATCCGCCGCAGCATGTCGTATGCCATTCCCTTCTTTGGCCTACACCTCCCACTCGTCTCGGCCATCACGCTGTGTGGTGACGCCACCGCCGAGCTCGTCAAAGAAAACGAGGTTGCGCAGGGCATTCGCTGGATCTACTCTGCGACGTATGCGATTGGTATGGTCTCAACCGCACTGCTCGTGATGCTCGAGAAGGAACTCGACGCACCAGGAGAGCTATTCTTCTCGAAGCCCGTGCGCATTGCACCACGCTTTGTCGCCGCCATCGTCGTGCTGCTTCTGCCACTCGCTGATCAGCACCACATCAACTCGACGGCGCTTCTCGGCATCTCTGCGGCCTTGGGCGGAGCGGCTTGGCTGTGGCAGGAGCTCGGCTCGCTCGACGGACCCAATGCTCCGTGGTACCAGCAGTCGAGCAGCTTCGCCGGTGTCCCGGAAGGTGCTCAGCTCCACGAGCACTGCACGAGAACGTGGACGGGCTTCCCGGCGCTCGTCGAGCCGGGCGCCTGGAATCTCGACTCCAGACGCCAGCGCGGACGCACGACAACCTTCGTGCAGGAGTCCAACCCGGCTGACATTAGTCCCAGCGCGGAAGCCATCGCAGCACCTCCAGACCACGAAGCTGATTCTCCCAAGCTCGCAACTCCCTGAGAACCGGCATTCTCCTCTCTCCCTGCTTTGCGGACCTTAGCCACGTGTAGTTTCAGACTCTTCGCAAACATGAAAAGAGCTCGCAGACAGTGCCTCGTCTGAGCGGAGAGCGGTGGGTATTGCACATGCTGTAGCTGGCGGATCTACTTGGCAAAGAGAGAGGCGGTGGAGACAAAGAAGAGCGATGTGAAGGAGAGCGTGGCGGTCCAAAGGAAGACGAGCGCGGGCAGGTTGTGGTCGACCGACCACGTGTAGATGGCGTTGTTGATGAGTGGACAGAATGTGTAGAGCGCGATCTGGAGGAGATTGAGGAAGCCCACAAAGGCGTCGCGCGCTGCTACCGGGTCTTCGGCGGGGCGGTCCTGCGCCAGGAAGAGGTCGACATTGAGCGCCTGAATCGACGGAAGCGCACCCGCTCCCAGCAGCAAGAAGAAGACAGCTGCAAAAATAGAAAGCAAGGTCTTCAGTGTCAGTCTTGTTCTCAAAGTGTCGTCAAAGATGCTGTGGTTGACTTACTGCCATAGATGCCTGACACCGAGAGGTGGGAGGCTGCGACGCCCATGGCGATGAAGCCGAGACAGTCGCACGAGAGCGAAGCCATGGCAACGATCTGATCGGTGAAGATGACAGACTGCTCGCGTTTGGCAATGCGCACCTCGCTTGGAAGCTCCTCGATCGAGGCGGCAACCATCTCGTCGCGCATCCTCCGCTTCACCGCCCGATGTACTATCTTGACGATCCACGGCAGCGCAAACAGGCTGTACAGGCCCTTGGTCGCGCCCAGTAGGCCGAGCAATGTCGTGACTTCGGGCGGCCCAAAGTGAAGGTGCGTCGAGCAGAACACCACCAGATTCGACCAGATCAGCGTGATGGTGTCGCAAAATACCAGCGCGCACATCATGAGCGGCAACTTGTAGTCCCTCTTGGCTCCCGCTTCCGGCTTGTACGGCACAAGGTAGCCGAACAGGCCGAGAGTCTCCTGGAGGTCTGCCATCACTCTTCGAGCCAAAGACCTGCTAGCACTCGGCTGCGTCGTTGATGGAGAGGCTGTCTGGATGTGGCTGACGCTGGCGTCTGTGGCGGTGCTGGCATCGGAGCCTCGACGCGAGCGTCCGTGCCTGGAAGCAAGCGGCTTTGTTTCCGGAAGGAAGAGGGTGGCGAGGGCTAGTGCAATCAGCCAGACCCCAACACAGACCCAGAAGGGCGAAAAGGGGCCTGTGTGGTGCAGAATGCTGAAGTTGAGATGGAAGGCCGGCAAGACAAGGCGAATGACGACCGACGCGATGGCCATGCCAAGTGTGATACTGGCAAAGATCTTGGCGAAAGCCGCCGTCTTTTCGTCTTCTTTGCAGACATCGAGCATCATGACCTGACCGAGGAGCAACAATGCGGTCTGAAAGGCTCCAAAGAGGCCGCCTACGAAGCAAAGAGCGATGTATAGGTGCATCGCGACGGTTGGATGGACAGTTGAGCCGGAGGGTACGGTAGAATCGAAAGAGTAGTGCGTCGGCAGCATGGCAAGAAGCGAGCAGTTGACCAGGGAGACCAAGATGGAAGCGATGAACACGGCGCGTCTGCTGAATCGCGGCAGGATCTGTTTTGCGAGAACGAGCGAGACGATGCATCCCGAGATGCTGGTGAGCGTGTCGGAGTACGTAGCCATCTGACTGGTACGCTTGTCGACCCAGGGGACTGAGCAGATCTCGAGAGGGTCACCTGCGGTTGGCAGTGTGGGGAAGGTGGCGTCGGGTGCAGAGGGCGAGGAGACGTGGTAGTACTCGGCACATGCGAGCGTCTGGATGAGCTCGACGGCAAACGAATTATAGATGCCGACGCCGATGTTGTATACGGTGCTGATAAAGACCATGAGGTAGATGGCGCGCTTGCGGTGGTACTCTTGGAACTCGTCGCCGTCCTTGTCGTCCGGCTCGGATAGGAATGAGAGGAAGGCGGACGAGCGACGGCGCGCTATCGACCATCGTCGCTCGCCGTCACCGCGGTCCCGATAGGAAAGCAGCGGCGTCGTCTCATTGCGATCTGGCTCCAGTTCCCGGGTCATCTCGACCAGGTTTCAGCCGACAGGGGCGGCCGGACAACTTGGTCTACGTTTGGTCAGCCAGGATGTAGGTACTGAGGCGCTGGCAAGTAGTCGAAGGAGAAGCAAGTGGACGGTCGACTCTACGCGATCATGGTGTGGCTACTTTGCAAAGACCGGCAGAGGCTTTGTGAGCACCTACACTATCTATGAAGGGAGGCTTAGTGCTAGAGCCGTCGAGCACGAGCAGAGTGTCACCAATTGCACGAGTTGTGGAGGACCCTTGACCGTTGGCTCTCGGTGGTCACCGCTACCGGGTTTTGGAACGCGATTTCTGAGTCTCTCATCACGCGCTGATCCAACGGAGAACGGTAACTTGGCGCTGGCTTTTCCTTATCACCCTATACACGCTCAGAGGAACGCAGGCTAGTGGGAGGACGCCGAGGGATGCTCGGATCTCGTGCATTCCATTGTTGGCTCCACGATGCCGTGTGGTGCGGCGAGCTCGACACGACTGCGCGATTCATGCAGCTTCGGACGAGCCGCTTCCGACGCCAGACGACTGCGCGCGGTTGGTCGGAATGCTCGGCGCATTTTCCGGTACATGTTCAGTCGCGCTCGTAACAGAACGGATCTGGCACTGGTCCATGAATCCTCCACGGCTGAGCCGTCAAGCTAGGCCCAGCTGCGGCTCCCTTCGACTACCACGGGTCCGCCAGATCATCGTCGAAATCCATGTCGCTCTCGCACTCAAGTTGCTCCGACGAGCGCTTCTTCGCGGTTCGCTATGAACAATGGTGTGTCGTCAATGATGCGCTGCATAATCTACATAAAGGTTGAGATCATCAGAGACGAGCTCTCGCAAGGCCGAGTCGAAGAAGATCTCAGTCGACTTTGAAGCGGCCTTGCTTTTTGGGGGAAGGAAAGATGGGTTGACGGGAAAGGGGGCGAGGAAATGCGCGATTAGGCCGCAGCGATGGGTTGCGAAGGCTGCTGCGCCTCGGCAGCCGGTGCCGCCTCGCCATCGGGCTTCGACTCGTTCTTGTTGGCGTGCGATCGGTCGCGCTGACCACCCTGGTTGCGCTGGCCGCCGCGACCGCCCCGGCCGCCGGCGCCGCCGCGCTTGTCGTTGCCGTTGAGGTTGTGTGTGTTGTTGAGCGAGGGCGGGTGCGCCTTGCGGTCGATCGCCGTGCCCATGGCCGAGGTGCGGAAGGTGAAGCCTCGCGTCTTCTCGATAATGGTCTGGTAGACGGGCGGGTGCGTGGGGTTCATGAACACCATGCCCTCCTTGAAGTCGATCTTGGCATCGGCGCGCGTGTCGCGCACCAGGTTGACAATCCACTTCTCGCCGTCCTCCTTGGACAGGTTGAGTCGCTGCACGAGGTCGGCAATGTCCACCTTGGAGTGGATGCGACAGTATGCCTCCGAAATCACCACACGGCATGCCTCCACGAGCTCCTCCTTGTAGTCGGCCAGGAAGAAGTCCTTGGCGGCGACCTGCTCGAGCAGGGTCAGCTGCTCCTGCGCCGATTCAAAGTCAAAGTCGACGAACAGCTTGGAAAGGAAGTCGACGATGGGGTCGGTGCCGGCAAGACGGTACGACTCGGAGTCGATGATGTTGACCACGTCCTTGATCGCCTGCTGCGGGCTGAGCTTGCTGACGTTGGCACCCGATGCCGAGGCCATGAGCGTAGCGGGAGCGGGCTGCTGCACCATGTAGACGCGCGTTGTGCGACGCGAGAGCAGCAGCGCGGCAACGACGTATCGGAGCAGCCACCAGCAGGTGGTCTGGATGGTGTTGAGGTAGACGGGCGAAAGGAACATCTCGACGAGCTGCTCGCGGCCCGATGGGTGGTTGAAGAAGATGAAGAGCGCCCAGTGCAACAGCCATGCGCGCTTCTTCAACAAGCCCTCCTGGGTCAAGTCGTCGTTCTGTGCGGTGCCGTTGGAGGTCGAAGGCTGGGCGTACGAGGCGACGGCATGCGCGGCCGAAGAGTCGATCTGCTCTCGCAGCAGCTTGAGCTCGTCGAGAGCCTGCTCCCACTCTCCCACGAGGATGTCGCTGGCGAGCTTACCCCAGTGCGAGCTCATGGTGAGCACAGGGTCGGTCGAAAGGACGCGGAAGTGGTAGAGGTATGACGAGGCATCGCCGTAGTTACCACAGTTGAACTGGAAGTAGCCGTATCGGTAGAGGGCGTTGATCTGCTCGCTGGTGAGGTTGTACTTCTCCTCGAGCCATTGCAGATTCTGCGTCTTGTCCTGCTTGAGCGCCGAGGCGACGCTGGGGTCCTGAATGACGTTGAGTACGTGGTCGACCTCAGAGCCAAGCTTGTCGTTGAGAGCGATGGCGTTCTCACGCTGCTTCTCAATCTCTGCGGGTGCCGGCTGGTTGGGGTAGGCCTGCTCGTGAAGCTGGAGCGCATAGTCGACCATCGACGTGTTCTTTGCGAGCTCATACTGGGCCTTGGCGATGTCGGTTTCCGAAAAGATGCCGGAGCCAGCAAGGTGCGAGAGGAGCGGCAGACCGAGATGCCTGTCGAGGTAAGGCAGCAGGGTCTGCGTCAGGTCGTACTTCTCGGCCATGATTGCGACGGTCGTAAGGTCGCGCGCCGTTCACTCGAACCGGTGCTGAGAGTGCGAGCGAGTGGAGATGGGTTGTCGAAGGTGAATGGGTCCTCTGCGAGCAACGATGTAAAGTTGCGATGGACACCAAAAAAGGTCGAGATGGTGGGCAAGATCGTGGTCACCAATCCGCACTTTTTGCCAGTGTTGAACGCTCAGAGTGCCTCAGCCTGCGAAGAAGAAGAATTGCTCTGCTCACACGCGACTGCCCAGTGGCATTGAAGAAGCAGAGAGCGCCGCGCCGCCTCTTGCCTCTGATTTGAACCTCGACCACAAGGCCCTTTCTTCGCGCCTGCTTCGTGCGAAATTCCTATTCGTCCGCTTCAAACGGGCCCACCTCAAGTCAAATCGACCTTGAAGCAAAAATTTCAAGTCGGCCTCAACACCCTCACGGCTTGACAGCCATCCCCAAGCGGTCTCCTCATCATCGTTGGCCAAAGGTTTGAATGATGGATGATGATGAGCACCTCGGGCCATGTGTGGTGCTTCGCCATTCGAATCTGATCCAAGCTAGTCGATGCCTCAGGAATTGTTGCTGAGCTGCCAGAGTCTCACTTGCACGGCAAGGGCTCTGAGTAGCGCCGCAGCTCCGCGTGCTTCAGGCGAGCAGGAAGACGCTTTTCGGTCTAACACAATCTCTAATCGGCCGGTACAGGAGAGCTGCGCCAGTTGCGGACCCTGCATCTGAGGCAGGGTTGAGTCCAGCGGCAATCCAAATTCAAGTTCCCGCATCCGCTCGCTGTGACCACCCGGCAGGGTACTCCAATATACCTCAGGAGGCCTCCATCCTCGACTTTAGCCTCTTTCCCTCCAGACCACGAAAGACAAGAAGCTCGAGTGAAGCAACATGGTGCTCACCAGGTCTCGCTCAGCAACGCCGGCCAGATCGATTGCCGCGTCGTTCGCACCTTCCAGAAAGGCATCGATCGCCACCCGGCCGACACCGGTGGCAAAAGGCATCAAGCGCTCGGCCACTGACAGCGACATCCTCGCGGTCAAGCCTACAAAGGACAGAACAAAACGGAGCCGCACTGTCGCGCCATCCTCGTCAGCAATCGCGAAAGCAACGTCTCAAAATGGCCGCCCAGCCAAGGCCAAGGCGCCAGAGGAGCCGTTTGTGATACCCCAAGATGCGACCGAAGAGGACTGCTCGACACGCACCACAGTCCCTTTCCCCGCTCTGCCTTTTGACTTCGAACAAGCGAGAGCCCACTTGTGCTCTGGAGACAATCGCTTCGAGCGCCTCTTCCAGAAGATTCCGATTCGATGTTACGAGGAGGCGCTCGATGGTGATGCCTCTGACACCAAGGATCTCAACCTGTTCAAGACCGTCACAACTTCCATTCTCGGACAGCAGATCTCGTGGCTGGCTGCGAGATCGGTTCTCTACAAGTTTTGCCGCCTCTTCCATCCCAGCGAGATGCCCGAGAAGCCCGACTTTGTCGGCTTTCCTCGCGAACAGTGGCCTTTCCCAACGCCTTTAATGGTTTTACGGACCTCGGACGCCGATCTACGAGCAGCCGGCCTCTCGTTCGCCAAGATCAAATACGTCAAGGACCTCGCAGCACGCTTCGTCGATGGTCGCCTCGACACTCGTCAGATCCTCGAGCTCGACGATGAAGAAGCTTGCGTCACCGAGCTGAGCAAAGTCAAAGGCGTTGGTAGGTGGACGAGCGAGATGATCCTCATGTTTGCCATGCGCAAGCCGGACATCTTGCCGTGTGCAGATCTTGGAGTGCAAAAGGGCATGCTCAATTTCTTCCTGAGCGATGCTCGAGGTCCGAAGATCAGCGTCAAGAAACGCAAACCTGGCGAAGAGGAGGACGAAGCTCAAGACCAAAACACCTCAAGGAAGGAGGCGTCTCCGAAAGAAGAACTTTTGGAACCGACGCAGGCGAAAGGGGAAGAGGTGCCGCTTCTTTCTCAGACCGAAGTCATGCCGAAACTTGAGGCCGGTTTCGGCGCGGCGGAGGACGGCTCTGCGTCGCTCGACCACCTCATTCCGGACGAGCATGGCCTTTGTCGTCAAGTTCTCCATTCGCGTGCCAAGGGCAACAAGATCAAGGGCGGACAATATCTGAGCCCCGACGAGATGAAGGCACTGGCTCAGGACTGGTCGCCGTACCGCTCCGTCGCCTGCATGTTCATGTGGGCCCTCGTTGACACCTAGGGTCATGCGACATTGGCAACAATCATGGAGTGTAAATATGACGATCTGACATCTTGTGCTCAAGTTGACCCTACTAGTCGGTTGAATTGACGCATCACGTGCGTCCAAAGCGGACATCCTGAAATTTGAAGTGGAGCATTTCACCGCGCCGGGCTGGTGATCGCCTACGCCGGCCGCTCGCCATGGCTCTGGAATTCCAATTTGGAGCGCGATAGGGAGAGTGTGTGGCTCTGGAGAAGAGGGCCTCCGTCGGCGGCCAGAGTGTCGCGAATGGGAGCGAGTGATTTCAGGCCATCGACCCACTCCACGCTCGGCTGCATTGATCATCCACCATCTCCAACTTTGGCCCGCTCTACCTTCCGTACCGCGCAACCAGCTTGCTAGAAGGGCAAAGATGGTTCATCTCGTTGGTGCTAGTAGCGCCGCCCAGGCTGCGGCTCGATCCACGCTTCTTCGTGGCGCCCCGGCCGTCCAGGCTCGCGCAATCCACGATCTTACCATCAACCGAAAGACGGGCAAGCCCATCATCAAGTCGGGCCCATACGCCGGTGGTCGGTGAGTTTCCGAAGCTTCCGCTCTTCCTGATGCATGGCAGCGCGTTCACTGTCTTGCTCCGTTGAAAGGAAGAACGTTGTACTTACTTTCAAAGCTCTTTCTACTTCGCCTCTCATCCAGATCCTCGGTCTCGGGCCACGTTGTGACTGTATTCGGCTGCACCGGCTTCTTGGGACGATATGTCGTCAACCGACTCGCGCAGAAGGGTTCGCAGGTCATCATTCCTTACCGTGATGAGGACGAGAAGAGGCATCTCAAGGTCATGGGAGACCTCGGCCAGATTGTGCCGATGGAGTGGGATCTTAGGAACGACGAGCAGATCGAGGAGTGCGTGCGCCACTCGGATGTGGTCTACAACCTGACTGGACGTCACTACGAGACCAAGAACTTCTCCTTCAACGACGTGCACGTCGCTGGCGCCCAGCGCATCGCTCAGATCGCCGAGTCTGCTGGTGTCGGCCGCCTGATCCATGTCTCGCACCTGAACGCAGATGCCGACTCGCCGTCGTCCTTCCTGCGATCCAAGGCAGAAGGCGAGGCTGCCGTGAAGCGCGCTTTCGAAGGTGCCACCATCGTGCGTCCCGGCACCATGTGGGGACACGAGGACCGCTTCCTCAACCAGATGGCCGTCTACCCCTACGCATGGCGTGTCAACCACGGTCTGACCAAGATGCGCCCCGTACACTCGCTCGACGTCGCGCAGGCTCTCGAGAAGATGCTCGAGGCCGACGTCACGTCGATGGGCGCTACGTTCTCGCTTGCCGGCCCCAAGGAGTACACGATCGGCCAGATTCTCCAGCTCGTCGAGTCGCTTACCTTCACGTCGCTGGCTAAGCCCGGTCTCAACACCCCCAAGTTCGCCTTCAAGCTGGCTGCTAAGATCGCCGACCTGGCATGGTGGCCCATGATCTCGCCGGACGAGGTGGTTCGTCGATACATCAACGACAAGCCGGATGCACCGGGCACCAAGAGCTGGGCCGACCTCGCCATGACCCCGGACACACTCGAAGACACCGCCGCACCATACTTGAGGAGATACCGACCGACCACAAGGTTCGAGCAGCCCCTCGAGACCGGTGGTGCTCGTCTCAAGAAGCAAAAGTACCACGTGCTTGACTAAGCTTTCCAGCCATAGATCCGGAGAAAGCAATTGCCACTCCTGCATTTCCTTGAGCTTCGTTAGGCGCAATCCGCAATCGACCGTTTTCTTTGATCCTTGTTTTGATCCTTGTAGTTGCGGCAATCTTCTCTGAGCCTTATCGCAGAAGATCCTTGAGTTTCTGAGTCGCGTTGGCGTCCATCATTGGCCCGCTCGTCCATGGCAAGGTGAAAACGGGAGAATTGTGTTTCGGAGATCCGTCCGGCCGTGGTTGGCCAAGTGGTCCCCACCGATGCCGGGGTCGACGCCTCACTGCAACGACGATGATCCAGGATCATGCCGCCAGGAGGGATCGAAGCCGAATGTGCAGATGCTGATCACCGATCGGTCTGCACCGCTTCGCTGTTCAAAGAGCAATTTGACGAGCTTTCTGCGCGGCACGCGCGGCAACGCCTGCCGAGGCCCCTCCGCTTTTGCCTTTTCTTTGCACACGCACCAGGCTTCCACTTTGATTCCACCCTTCAGCCGCATGACCACGATCGGGACAATACCGACGACAGTCAGAGCTCTCTCATGGACCGTGACCATGCCGGATGGCTCTGCTCAAAACGCTGAACAATACCAGTGAAGAAGAAGGCTCTCGGATGAATGTGTCTGCCACAAAGGGAAGGAGAATTGCCAAGCTTTCTTGCGTCGCGTGGACCTGGCCTCGGCGCCTTTTGGATGCGTTCGGATTCGAAGTTTGGCATTTTGCCGCCTCTGGCTGCTTGCGACCGGCGAGCTCAAACGCAACCTCGGAGCCTTTTGGGTTCTGCATGAACGATATCGGCCCGCTTGTGAGTCCCCCGTGGGTTGGTCGGTGGCTTTCCCACTCAAGTCACAGCGTCTATCACCACCCTCATCACCCTCACTTCGAGTCCGTCGCCACAGCACCGACAGAGAAACGCCCAGAGCCCTGGCGCACCGACGATCCAGGCTCGATTCGCGCACAGCAGCACGAAAGGGCCCGACAGTTCAGGCTCTGCAAGCCGGGTCAAGACAGGCCCCCGAGGCCAGGAAGTGGGGCGCCTTGCCGGTGCACGCTTGGTATAAGACCAGCTCGGAAGACATCCGCTTGGGCATCGGCAAGCTCAGCTTCCTCACAATCACGACAGAGCCAGGACGCTACAATGGAGCACGTCCTCGTTAAAAGGCACAAGGAAGTGCCAGGATGCGTATGGCAGCCGGGCATGGTCGGCCCGGGATGCAGGCCTCCATCGGCAGTCAAGAAAGCTGCCATGGCCGGCAAGGATAGCTACTACGAAATGGAGAAATACAGCCGCATCACCACCTGGGTTTTACTCGCCCTCCTTGGCGTGGTTATGCTTCGCCATCTCGTCGCTTCGGTCCGCCACAGCACTCGCTCTCGCCTCTCGCTAGCACCGCTGTCCATTCCTGGCTACTGCTCGTTGGCAGCGCTCTGCCGGGGCATCGGATATTATCGCCCAAAGAGGATCTTTGCCCGCACTACGGTGCTTGCAGAGCTGGTTTCGGCCGACCGCTTCCCTTCGCTAGGCAACATTATCGCCATGGCAGTACCGTCCCTCGGCTTCATCTGCTGGTGCTTCGCCGTCAAGCCCTACTACCGCCCCGCCGCAGTGTGGGGTAGCACGCCGCTCGGTGTACGCGCCGGTATGATCGCCAATGCATTCTTCCCCTGGCTCTTTGCCTTCGGCCTCAAGTTCAACCCCTTGACTTTCCTGACCGGCATCAGCCACGAAAAGCTGCAATTCTTCCACCAGTGGTTGGCACGATTGATTCTCTTCTTCAGCATCGTCCACACCGTGCCCTTTCTCTGGCAGCCCGTTCACGACGGAGGCTTCAGCAACCTCAAGGCATGGTATTACTACGACAAGATCTGGTGGACTGGCACCGTCGCGCTCGCTATGCTTGCCTGGCTCGTCGTGTCGTCCTTTGGTTACTTTCGTCGCATGTCGTACGAATTCTTCGTGCTTCAGCATGTCATCACCATCATCCTCTTCCTCGTCTTCTACTTTATGCACACCCGCGACCTTCTGCATTCGTGGGCGTGGCTTTGGCCCTCCATCGGCGTTTGGGGTTTCCACGTGCTGCTCAAATTCGCCAACTCGCTCCGGATCAGCCGCTTCACGGGCGTACCGGCCACCGTCACCCTCGTCGACGAGGACGAAAGCCTCGTCAGGCTCGAGGTCTCTGCGCCTGTAAGCTGGTTGCCAGGCCAGCACTTCTTCCTTCGCTTCCCAACAATCAACAGGTCGGCTCCCTACCAGACGCATCCCTTTACCGTGGCCAACTTGGCTTCGCCTGACGTCAACATGGACTCGCACCTCGTCTTCTACTTCAAGGCGCGTGACGGCCTGACCCGCAAGATCTGGGAGCATCTCATGCGCCAACCGCCAGTCAAAGGCAAGGTTTCCACCGCGCTCACCGTCGGGCTCGATGGGCCATATGGCTCGCCCTTCCAGCCTGCAGCGTACCATGCGGACCTCATGCTCGCAGGAGGCGTGGGTATGACGTCGACGCTTCCGGCACTCATGTCGCTGTGCCTTGCAACACGATCATCGCGCCAGGCGTTCACTTCCCGCGTCGCGGTCCACTGGGCCGTTCCGTCGATGCGCCTCTACGAGGCTTTTGAGCCTGCGCTCCGGCCGATGCTCGAGCACCTCAGAACAGTGGGCGTCGACGCCTCGCTGGACGTGTATTGCCGAGCAGCCCTGTCAAAGGCCACAAGAGAAGGCACGTCGGAGGACCTCTCCACATCCGCATCGGCCAAGTCGTCATCTTCGGCCCTGGCATCGTTCGTGCGCATCCATACTGATCGTGCCAACGTGCCGGGCATCATCGACAGCTTTGTCGACAGCAGCTCGTCGAACCGCGCGGTCGGTGTCGCCGTCTGTGGGCCTGCGTCGATGTTGAGCGAGACCGCCAACACCGTGGCCCGCCTGCAATGGTCGCACGTCATGGCCTCGTCAAGCACATTGCAGGAGCTCTATCTCCACACAGAGGCCTTCGACTGGTGATCTCGTCCCCGTCCACAAAATTTCTCTCTCCGACTTCCATGAACTCACGAGAGCGCGGTGAAACGGCGGCTTCTCGAGTGCGCCGCTGGCTTCATAGACGTCACGTCACCGTTACGACCGCATGGGAGCCATTCGCAACTGTCAATCTAGAAATACAGAGACTCCGAGACCTGTGCCGTCGAACCGCACAGGATCATTCCACGGTTGAGAGCTCGAGACGTCTCGAGCCGATTGTGGAATTTGAGCCGAGCCGTGCTGAGCAGGTTGCGTCGCCACCTGTGGCGCTTGCCAGAAGTCTTGACCAATGATGTCGCAATGCAGCGTACGGAGCGTGGAGAGCTGGGCTTTCTTGTCGCGCTTTTCCTGCTTCTTGGCATCTTTGGCAGCTCGCTTGCGTTCGATTTTGAGTCGCAGCTTCTCGTCCTTTGCGTTGGCCAGCACCGGCCCTTGACTCGCCTCGTCTGCATCGACTGAGCTTTCTGCCAAGCCGGGGTGAGAAGCGGTCGTCTTGGATGGAGATGTAGTAGACGACCCTGCGTCTTGAGTGGGGGTAAGCGGTTCTGAGGTGTTGGTGGTCCAGACGAGCGTGGTACCTTTGCGAAAGATGGGTGGTAGCTGGTCGTAGTTGATGCCGAATTTGGTGTGCAAGATCTCGTGTTTATCTGCGGAGAAGGTGCCCTCGAGCTCCTTGGTCGCTTCTTGTTCTGTTCTGCCGCCCTGTAGCACGAGAGCCCAGAAGGCGGTGTTGTACAGGTTGTTGATGTGCGTATCCGCCTGACGCCAGCTGAAGTAGTCACGCACCACCTGGTCGTTCGGATACACGACCATACGACCGTCAAAGCTCGGCGGATGTAGCAAGGGCTGATTTGGGAAGAATTTGGACCAGTTCCAGACATACGCGGATGTGAAGAGCGAGACGATGTGTGTGGTGATTTTGCTGTTCCGGCGACTGTAGAGCGTGGTGGACTTGCGCAGGAGGAAGCTGTATTCATCGCTTTCACCGAACGCGAGAGCAACTTGACCTTTGAGAGACTGCATCACATATCTAGCTGCCTCGTTCATCAGCTCGAGCGCAGCCGCATCGTTCGGTTTGGCAAAGTCGTGCGCCTTGGAGAACTTGTGAAAGCCTTTGCCGTCGATACGAACCACGAGGTAGGTGTCCGGAATCACGCTGTCAGGCAGCTCAAAGTTCCGCACGTAAGCGAACTTGGTCCCTGCCATCGTAATGAGCTCCTCCGGAGTGACCGGCCCACGAAGCGTCGCTGTCTCGACGGGTGATAAGGATCGCGGATGGTGAGGAAGCTGGGCTATGTGGAGTTCAAGCTTGGAAGACCAAAAATTGAGGCAGGGTTTCGGAAGCCGGATAACGGAACACGGCGCGCCCGATACCTTCATCCCGCGTTGGGTTGTCCGCCTAGCCCCAATCTCTTTGCTCACCATCAAGCCATGTCTTCACATTTCAGCACTCAAAGCATCACCGGCATCGTAGCAGCTTCTTTGTGTGCGGATGATCCATTATCATTGATACAAATACAATGTGTAAGATAAAGACAGATGCTGGAAGCGATTGCAACGTGCTGGGTATGCTGGGGACACGTCAGGGCTGGGTGGAAGCGCCCATATAGATAGGCACAGGGAAGAAAAGCGTTTTTCGGGGGTCAAAGTCGAAGTCTTCATCGTCACTCGATGAGGCAAGCGAAGAGACCGACTTGCTCTTGGGCGAGTGTGCGACCATGAGGTCGATGGGGTCCATCAATGGATTCGACGTTGACGGGCGCGTTGGCGTCGAGTCGGCATCGTAGAGGCCGAGAGCCTCCATCCTCCGATAGTGACTTGCTCCAATACCTGTCATCTTCTTCATGAGCGAGGGACGGTCACGGAGCTCGAGCGTGCGACCCTTGGCAATGGGTGCGCGTGGCGTGGCGGGCACGAAGGCATTGGTCGGCGTTACAGGGAAGTCCTCGTCCTCCTCGATGTCCGAGGACGAGGCAGAGAGGTAAGACATTGTCGGCGAGCGGCCCTCGAGGGCATAAAGGGCGTCCTGCCTGGCACACTTGCGAGAGCAGTAGATCTCGGTGGAAGACGATGTGGTGCTGCTGGTGCTGGGACGCACATCAGCTCCGCAAAAGCACGCGGCTCGAGTGCCGGATCGGCGCAGATCTTCTTTGCAGCTGTAGTAGCCGTCGTCGCTGATTGAGTTGGTGGAGGCAGCTGTATAGCGCATCGGGCGACTTGAGCTCACGAGTTGCAGAGGAGCGGGTTTCTTACGTTCACGTCGCTCGCTGTACGTCTTGGTGCTGTTGATAGTGATGGACGAGGTGCGCGGTGGGGGTTTGGGAATAGCATCCAGGGACGGAAGCAGCAGGTCCTCGACAGACGACACGCTGCTCGCCGAGGAGAGTCGGCTGAAGCTCGAAGACGCCGACGCGATGGTCGAGTCCGAGAATCTGGAAGACAGGACGGCGGTCATGCTAGGCAACGGGAAGGGTAAGAGAAGTGAGATAAGATGGCTATCTGATGCGGAGAGGGAAGGAGAGGAGAAGTGGATGGTCGGTGACGATAGCGGAGACTATGTTGGGGAGTCGGAATGTCGAGAAGCGCACTCGGGTGTCTCAATATATGGCAATCATCGAGGGACCGGCTAGATGGCAGACCTTTGGTGGACAACGGCAGCACTGGTGGAACGGCCAAGCCTTGCGGCATTGTTGGGGCCCAGCTGGTTAGGAACGGTGACGAAAGCCGACTGAGATTGGTCAGGGACGTTGATGAGCTTCGTGAAGCATGCGGCCCAATGCGAAGGTGGCGTCTGCTTGCGGAGGGGGCACCGGAAGAGAGGCTGCAGTGTCCGACACAGCACAAAGGGACAGAGGGCCAAAGCGATGCACGCGAGACGACAGGCGGCAAGATACCATGCTCATCCCACGTCCAAGCTTGCTTTGAGACCGTATGGGCGAGGCAAGCCCAGCTCGAGTGCATGGAAGCGGTGCAGAAGGCAAGGGCGGCTGATCAGACTGCGACAAAGGCGCGTGTGGGGCACAGCGGGGTTTGAGTCGGCGCACCCGAAGCTGTGGATCTGCACATCTGTTGGCGAGATTTGATGCCCCGCCTGTGCCTCCGCGCGTCGATCCAGTCCAAGCCAAGTTAGACCTCAAGCCCAGCGCGTCCTCTGGCAACTCCGACATCAAAGCGACAAGCGGAGTCGGAACGGCCGCCGTCGCCAAGGCAGCCCGACCGAAAAAGGCAAGCGGCTGCAGAGGACAAAGGGTATCCATCGAGGCAGCAGAGGCCGAGAGGGTCGTATCGAGCTGCGCGTAAGATTCCTCTGAACCGAAGCTCAATGGCGGCAGGCGGAGTTTCAAGCGGAGGTCGACACGTCAAGCTGCGATAGCATCGAAGGAGAACCAAAGCAAGATTTGGCCGCTGCGTCGGCGCCTGCAGCAGCAGCAGCAGCAGCAGCAGAGACAGCGAGCAAGGAGGATAAGCAGGAGGCGACCAGCGTCGGGGCTATGGGAGCGACGCCGCGCTGCAGTGGAACGCAGGTTATTGGCTGGATTCCAGCCCAGCCTCTTGTCGTGCTTGGCGGGAAATCCCACGTTCAAGCGCCGCTCTGCTGTCAATCCGACTTGCCCGATTGAGTCGCGCTTCTCTGCGTAGGATTTCGCCTACAACCCAGCTCCGACGGGAAGGCAGGACGCCCTCAATTTCTTCGAGCTGTGGTTCCATGGACCGGGACAGCGTCGAAGCAGTGCATTGGGTGTCCATGCCAGGGGTCGCCTCTTCTTTCCCGTCGTTCTCGTGCGGTCGAATCGGGGGGACCCGACAAACGGCCGCCCCCCCCTCGCCCTCTTGCGATTATCGGAAGTTCTCGCCCTTGGCCGCCACTCTTACTCGCGGCGTTCCTCGGCGACGTCTAGAGGCCGCTCGCTCCTTGCCTTACCGACACGTCAGATCCAGGCCCTCGGTAGGATGGCCGCCAGGATGAGCGCGCACTGATAGGCTCCCATACAGGGATGAGTAGGGCGACCTGGTGCGAGCGGCGGGACAGCGGCGTTGCAGCCCGTGTTTCCCGTCTGTTCTCAGCCACTTCTTTGTGAGCGATCAGCACAATCGCCGCCTCGTTGCTCGAACAATCGGCAGGGCGCGCGTGAACGTGCATGCATGCTTGCGTGCTTGGCTGGTGTGGCTTGCAGACTGGGAGCAGATCAGCTTGAAAAAGGCGAATACCGTAGATACAGTAATTTTATGGGCTCCCGTCCATCAGTCAGCACGACGCGTCGGTCCGAGACCAACACTTTGCGCGAGACCGAAAACCCGAAAATAAAATCTCCAAAAAAATAGACGCGAATCTGACTTTCGCTTGTGAGAAGCGAGGCCAGCTAGACCCGGAGCACTCTCCTAGCCGAATTCGAGGTCGGAGAGGCTCCTGCTTCGTCCGTCAAGGGCGGGCGTCAGAGTTGGATGAGGCTGATGGCAGCCGGGCTCGTTCAACGATTGTTGCTTCGCAGTCCGCTCGCTGGGGAGAGGAAAGGGCCGCTCGAACCCTTTGCCCGCGCAATGACATCTTACCGTGTGCCGATGGACGGATCGGACAACAAGCCCACGCTTGTTGTGGGAAAGTACACCGCGTCATAGCTCGGCCCAAGCGTGTGTGTGGCGCCGGCAACGCCGATTGTTGGCTTCTTCGATCGCCTGATCTGCGCTGCCCATTGGATCGACGACCTCGACGTAGCGGCGGGAGTCTCGTTCCGACACGGGCGGATTGGAGAATCGGGGTCCTCTGTAGGGGCTGCGGGGAGATTTCGTCGGGTGTACCGGAATCAGGCTGCAATGCGGTGCGCTGCGATGCGCGCAGAACGTGCTCTGCCCTGTGCCTATCAGTTGCAGCTCTGACTGCCTTGCGCTGCAGTGAGTTGCCATGGCCGGCAGCATTGGGCCGGACACTGGCGCTCGGGACTCGACACGGCGGCAAGATGGAACCTCACCGGTCCCTGCCACGCGCGGGTTCCATCCGCTTGGATCTGCGCGCGTGTCGAAAACATGCAAGGGGCTCCCTCAGCGCAGCCACACTTGGGCTTTCTCGACCCCACGAACGGGCCCTTCCTCTCGCATTGACGGTGGGAATCTCGGCCTATGCGAGCAGACACAATGCCGGCCTCCCCTCTCGAAGGCGAAGCCTCGCCTCCCAGCTCTTCCCTCCGGCGTTGTCAAATCCAGCTTCCGTCGACCTTTTCTGGCGCAGCAGCCCCTCACATTGGGCCCGAATGCCTCGTAGCATGAGCCCTGCCTGGCACTCTAATTCTCGAAACGCCGGCAGTCCCAACGACGTGTTTCGCAGGACTCCTGACATCACATCTCCGAGCCATCTCGCTCGCTTAGCCGGTGTGCCACAAGCGACCCCGAGCGAGGCGCTCGCATTGGCGCTGGCTTCCATGCCTCGGCGATGGCGTCCCGACTATCTTGGCGACCATGATGGACCGTTCCAATGCAAGAAAGCTGCTTTGCCAGAAAGCGCGATCTGCTACGAACAATTGCACAGCGCTCTGCGTGATTGAGAGATCCTCAGGTGGTTTTGACCGGCAGCCACACACGCCTTTTCTTCGGCTCACGGTACGGCCGCGACGTCTGACAGCCATCATCGCGACGTGCCAGCTGTCAAATGTAGGTCAGAGTCGAGCGTCGAATCCCGCGCCTATCCGCAGTCTGTGGTCGCATCCGCGTCTGCCATCACCTTCGCGTCGCGTACTATTATAACAACTCATGCGCGCCGCGATCATTGCTTGCTTGCACGCTTCTGAGCGACCTCGCAGGTGCAGCGCCGGGTGGCGTGGGGCGGCAGGTACACGCGTATGGCGAAGCGAGCGACCGAGCAGGTAAGGAGCCAGCGTGATGTGCAGGGTCCAGCTCCGAGTAGCCCCTGCCGACGCGTCGATCATCTCCTCCTTGCCTCGGTGACAGTGGGAGACCGACGTAGAGGGTCGCCTCCTGCCTAAATCCAGCGCGTGTCGCGTTTGCAGCACCGCGATCTCGGTCCCGCGTGAGCCGGCCATACCGCCAAACCATGCCACTGCTGCCTTTCATTGGTCTTCCATATCAGACCGCCTGTGTGAGCATGTGTATAGCTCAGCTAAAGGAATGCGGTCAGTGCTGCAACGTCAAGCGCACACGACCAACGAAATTCCAAGCTTTGATGCCGAACAGGATGCATGACGTGGGAATTATTTCGACACTCAACAGATAAATTGTGTACAATTTATTCTGAAAAAAAAGACCGGCATTCGTGATGGTCTTGAAGAATTGCCCGCACTGTAGCATGGAGTCCCTCAAGTACCTGTGGCCCAAACAGGGCAAAAGGTGCGAGAATCCTGCTCATATTGAAAGAAGAAAGACAGATCCGGCGAGAGGACAGGGATGGCAGAGAGATCATGTTTCGGCCGAAAGAATGATGCTGTTTGTGGTAGCCGCTGACGACCGACGTCGGAAGCCCTCAGCAAAGATCCGCATGACTGCATCGTCGCCAAACCCATCCTCGTCCCGCATCTTTCGGCCAGATATGGGCAGCGAGATATGATGAGAAAGCCATGGATCGAGTGGGCTGCCCGGCACGCCTTCGTATTCGACCCACCTGTCGCGACCAATTTCGAAGCTGCATGGCGACACGGGCACGTCAAGGCATGCTGACCGCGCATGGCCCCGATGAGGATCGAGCCGTGCCGGTGTCGGAAGAGCTTCCATGGGGCTCGCGATGTCGTACTCCGAAAATCGCTGCATGATGCTCGAGTAGGCCTCCTCATAGTCGTACACCGCCTCCGTGCCGCTCGTGTTTTGGACGGCTACGTCCGCACCCGCCGATGCTGGGCTCAGTGCGTAGCTGTCGATGAAGGACGATGTTGAAAAGCCAGAACTGCAATTGGGAGCGGCGGTGCTTCCACGTGCTGCAGTCGGCGACAAGTAGCGAGACGAGAGGACGGGAGTCGTAGGTTCTTCTCCGTCTACCTTGCTTGATGGGCTGCGATGCATACCACGTTCACACCGACTCTGCAGCTCGAGCTGCTCAAGCAGACGGATGGTGGCAAGAATCGAGTGGCTTGACGATCTCCTGTACTCTGATCGGCTGCTGCTACTGCTGCTGAGCTTTCTGCAAGCTTGGATGACAGACTTGAGACAGTCCAGCCACGACCTCAACTCCGCCACATTGGGCGAAGTCAAGGCACAGACAGCCCTGCACTCGGTGCTATCGCTGTTTGCGGAATTCGAGGTGGAGTAGATCTCGCTGGAAGAAAGCTGCGCCGTCGAATGCCCCGTGACGATGATCTGCCATTGGACTGGATGCTCGGACGAGCCTGGATCAGGGACTTCAGTTCGATACTGCTGAATCTCCACCGTACTGTCGTTTGTGATGAGCAACTGCATCAATGGGCGCCCAGAAGAAGAGCGGGAAAGATCAGACTTGCGAGAATAGAGATTGAGATATGTCTCCTGCTGATCTGTGCGGGTGCCCGGCGACGATTTTGGGGTGGAGAGATGGTCTGAGCTCGACGGGGTCGAAGATCTGCCGTTCGATTCTTGGCTGCTGGACCCCGATTCTGAGACGGCCCATTCAGACGGTGGCGTCCATCGACTGAGATCGTCAAGGCAGAGTGGCACCGGCGGTGGCACCAACGATTCGAGCTCGTTGTTGTCGAAAGGTGAGGGGTCACATGCTCCGGGGCTGGCAAGGTACGGAATCGACGACGGTGTACGCTGAAGAGTACCGTATTCGTCCAGTCGTGCTGCGTACGACTCCCGTCTCGGACTTTCGGAGTCGTGGCGCTCGAGAACCGCGAACACATTCTGACTGGGGCCGCCGACGGGCTCGTGCGGGTGTCGTCGTCTCGTGCTCCGCTCGAAGCCACTTGCTATCCTTTTCGCTCCGCTTCCTGCATATGCCCACGTCAGCTCGCCTGTCTTCAAGACGGTCTTGGACGATGTCCGCGCAGTCGAGAACCGGACCGACAGTTGACGTGACATGGTGGACGAGCAAGGGCTGCTAGCCCAAGCGCTTTCTTCTGAAAAAGAGAATGAGCTGTAGGGGTGCGGAGTGGTTCCCGGTTGGGAAGCGTTCAATGACGTCCACGGAGAGAGAGTCTGAATAGGCGGCTGAGTGAAATGCGGTTTGGGATCCTCCATCCTCGAGTGCGGCTCTTCAGAGGCAGTGCCGACTGGCGCGAGAGTTGAAGGCCCCCTTCCATTCGACTTTACAAGGTGCAGGTTGGCGGGGCGCGTGAAGATCTTTCTGGCCGAGAAGGGCGCCCTGTTGGGATGGTTCATCGTCATGGTGGAAGTGCTGAAGTAGTGGACCGAGATGAAGGTTCAGAAGTGCGACCCTTCAAGTGAGGGGCCGAACATGGGCTGCATTTATAAGGGGGACAGCACTGGTCGTCCAATTAGCCCATAGCCAAACAGTGGAGGAGACAATAAGGCTAACAAAGGGAGGCAGCAGACGGCCAGGACAAGGGAAGCACGGAGACGTCAGAGGCAGTGTACCAGCCGAGCTTGTTGAACCAAGGGTTTCAGGCACGAATTGGACTCAGCCGGTCAAGGCTATGTCAAACAAAGGAAGGTACCTTCATCGCGCGCGTGGGAAAGCAGGGTTGCCGACGCCGACATCCAGTGACGGACCATGGACTGAGCAGGCAGAAGAGAACGAACAAAGGGACCTACAGTAAACATTCGGCAGATTCTTTTGCTTTGATGGGTCCCTTTGTGTGTCCAAGTGTGCAGGACGTGAGAACGAAGATCGGGATCGGCAGATTCTCGCAACCATTGCACTCGATGGAAGCGATCGGCTGGATCTAACACTTGGCGCCCTGGATCTTACGGCATCGTTTGTCATCAGGAGATGCCGACGCACGTTAGCCTGCCGAGCTCCGCTTCCTGTTGAGCCAGCAGCGATCATGGATCTCGAATGCTGTAGCCGGCAGCATGCAGCGGAGCGGGACTCGAAGACGGGACATTTGCCGTCAGAGGCGGGCCCTTAGCGAGATGAGGAGAGCTGGAATTGCGATGACCGGAGTTGAATTTGAACCCCCTGACATGAGACATTTGTGCATGTTGAGGAGAGCGACGTCGCTGGCGGAGATCTAGCGAGACATGACAGTTTGTTTGGCATTCCGGGCTGTTCCTCGGCAACCTGGCGGAAGACCTCGGATGCGAATATACTGTGGAAGCTTCGGAACCTCACGTCTCGTTCCTGGCGACCAATAGCTGTAGACGAATCGTCTGTCGAGATGCGTCAATGCTGTAAGGCGACTGCCGACATCGACACTCGTGCTGAATTGATGCGGGGCAAGGGCGGCTATAAGCGTCTCAGCGATTGAAACGGTGAAAATGAAAGCACGCTTTTCTCCGCTGACGGAATGTCCGACCTAGGCACTGGGCGCGGACTTGATTGCAATTCCGAAGTAACCTACAGCAGCGTTCTTGCAGTAGCTGACTGAACGGAAGTCAGTTACAAAGCCTATGCTGTCTCAGTCAGGCAAATCCAACACGAAAAGGCAACTTCGAAGGTCGGGTGTGTTGTTCTGAGCAAGGCGAGGCTATTGCAGCAATGCCTGCCAGCTCAAAGGTACAGTAGCGTACTTGGACGAATCGAACTGGCCCGACTCGTTTCAATATGCGCACCTGGGCACGGCAAAGCGGGTCGGAGTGACATGAATATTAGCTCAGCCTGGTCCAGGCTTCTCAAACCGTTGACGACGATCAGCACCCCCTAAGCAACCATTTCAGGTCAGCGGATCGAAAGACAGATGGCGCAGGTTCACGGCAGCTATGAAGAGGCGACTCGACTTCGATGCGATAGCACTGCGCAGTGTGGGTTAGGCTTTTAGCGTAGTGGCCTCGACGGCGAGTGGGGGTGCCGAAATGCTGCGCAGCGAAAGATGGAAGACAGTCAAACAGTCGCGAAGCGATGAGCCCCGTGACAGCCGGCGGACTTCCGCACCTATACGTCCGTGCAGCCAAGGGCATTGTGCGCCCGACTGCATGCAGCTCCAGTTCTTGTGGTTTTGGGCTTGCATACTGTAGAAGGTGCTGGTGCGCGAGGCTTCCACACTAAATCACTGCAGCCAGACGCCTTGGCCTCGTGCTCCTGAATTCCGTCTCCGCTGCCCTCACAGCACCTCCTGACCTGCGCAGCACCACGCGATCCCACTTGGCTGCAGCAACATCAGCTGCAAACGGGTGGGCCTCATGCAGCCTCGACTTGCGGCCGACAATTTGTGGGCGCATCGCATCGAGTCGGATTGTGTTCATAACGACGGAAGGCATGTCATTCGTTGCCGTCCTTCCGATCTTTAAGCCGAGCAGTCACTTTCACCTTTGCGCTTCGAATCAGCTCGCGAAGACGTCAGAAAGGCGGGGCCGAGAGCTTGAACGGGACGGCATCGCGTGGATCGCGTTCAGCGCGTCAAGCAGTAAGCGAGGTAAAGCTCTTTCTCACTGAAATCTACGCGCACGGCAGAGGCAGAGGTGCGTTAGGCCGCTTGCCACACGGGCCGCCGCAGGATAACTTGCTCGGAAAAAGCCTGGAATTTAGGGACCGCGTCGCCCCTTGCGTTGGAGCGTCAGACCTGCGTGGGATCAGTGCGTGGGATCAGTGCGTGGGATCAGTGCGTGGGATCAGGACGGAGGCTGCAAACTGCAAATGCGCACGCTCTCTTGAACTGCGCTGAGTGGGCGCGCCGCCCTGGCCTCCTCGCGTGTAGCCCGGCTGTACCCCTGGTAGCGTGGCTGTAAGCTGCATTTCGCTCTCCACTTTGCCGTGGGCAGCGTCCCGTGCCTCTGCGGTCTCGGTTGGCCCGAAGAAAGGCCCGGCTCTGCATATCGTCGACCTCTGCCAGCCTCCGACTCTCACTCTCTCTCTTCGGTCCTTCTCATTGTGGCCGCCTTTTGCCTACACAGAGCGTCGAAGGGAGCTTTGGGCGCGGCACGTACCCCCACCTCTCGGATCGCTTCCGACAACTGCGCACCATTCTCCTTGGCCGCATCTGCAGCGCCTCCTCGCTTCGCAAATAGTGCCACATTGCGCCCGCCAACGCGCTCTCTCTTGCTTGTCCCCGTCTTGTCGGGTCTCGACGAGTCGCTGGCTAGCTTGTGTCAAGCCCTACCGACTGTCACACAACACGACGTTTTGGCCCACCACACCTATAGTCATCCCGACGCAGGCGTTGCGACGACCATAATATCACCCTGAATGCCTCTCGCATCATTCACTCTTGCACCCCTCTTCTTCCTTTGCTGCTAGCCTCCCCTCGTCCCAGCTTCACGTTCGGCCTTCCCACCATCACGTCGATTCGACATCCTTCTCGCTCTGACTCTGCACAAGTCTTCGTCCATTCGCCCGGCGCCGCCTGCCATCCTCTTCATGCCGTCTTTCGTTTGAAGTTCCGAGACTAATCTCAGCCCGATCGCCCACTCAAAGCGCATGCGAGCAAACGTCCACGGTCCTCTCCTTCGTGATTCACAGTATGTCTTTCACCGGTCTTCCAACAGCGCCGAGTCCAACAGCTGCTCTCAGCGCATCCACACGCGATCCTACATCGTCCCAATCGCATCGCTTCGGCGAAGTGACCGGATCGACATCGTCCCATGGCAGCAGCGGCCTCGACGATTACAAGGTCCTGCAGCCTGGCGACTTCGCCAGGATGAAGGGTCAGCTCAGCTTGCGCTCCAGACCCGCCTCGCGCATCGATTGGGTCATCGACTCCGACCATTACAATGCCCTCGCCGCGTCTCCTGGCGTGCCCAATCTCCTTCACGACGCATCTCCTCTGCCACCCGACTTTGACCTCGTCCTTCCTGCTCGCCACCACCACCTTCACGATCAAGCGAAAAGCAACCGTGCCACCTTTGGTCCGTGGAGCGATAAATCAGACCACACGCACGAGGGCGCTGCCGCTTGGGTCGATGCGAAGGAGGACCTTCTTAGCGTCGCTGACGAGGGCTCCGACACCGAACCGGCTCTGCAAACCAACGACACCGCTCTGCAGTCTACTCAGGCCCAGCCCGCTGCGGCACCCCTGACCGCGGAAGAGGAGACACCACAGGCAGTCAAGCAAGACACACATCTGTCCCAACTCAAAATGGAAGCCGAGGCGGCCTGGGCAAACTATCGCCCGGGCTTGCGGCCCCTCACCACGGAACATGAGTCGCTGGCTTCTACCTCCAGCACTCCAGGCACGCCCGCTCAGGTCCCTCAGCGATTGGCCTCGCTGCGCAGATCCTCGCTCGTCGCTCACGCAGCTCTCGCCAAGCCACACCAGGGCTCCAACCACAACTACTCGGCCAGTCACAGCAGTATTTCGCTGTCCTCTCTAGCGCACGACACTGGCACCCCTTCCAGCCTTCACGCAAAATTGGAGCCCGAGTACGTTCCTCATCCTGCAAGGCCTTTCGGACGAGGCTCGCTAGGCTCGATTCGAGCAAGCCCGTCCGAAGCACGCTTTCAGCGTCCCTACACGGCCTCGATCCTATCGTCCACTTCCGAAGGCAGCTTGCTCAGCTACCAAAACAGCTTCGAGAGCGGCCTCAGCCCCCTTCTTTTGAACCGCGCTGCCACCTCAGGCAGGTTGCACGGCCGTTCCCAGCGACCTGCGACCGTCGGGAGCATCACTGTCTCGGCTGCGCCACTCCGCGACCTCCACTTTCCCCGGCCCAATCTTTCTGCCAGCTCCGGCCGCCCAGAGACCACCAATCAGCTGTCCGCCGAGGAGCGGCGCCAGCAAGTGCGCCGCACCAAAAAGCTTGCGCAAATGCTCGGCGAGGAGATGCTCTTCGCCACAAATGCTCACAACCAGCAGCTCGATCCCGCACCACGCTCTCACTCGCTCGTCGCATCGTCGGCGGATGCTCGGAGCCGAAAGCATCGACCCCAGAGCATGCCATTCAGCGTCACCGGACACGTCGACGTTCCAGGCACGTTTGCGTCAAACGCAGGAAGCAAGACGCGCGCTTTCTCTCGCAAGCTGCTTCACAGTCGAACGCACGGTGTCAAGAGCTGGGATCACGCTAGCTCTGATCTCAATCAGAATGCAGTGTATCTCAACCTCAACCGAAAGGCCGCCGACGTCCTTGGGATCCCCCATCCTTACTCGTCGAACGCACGAGCGAACGTTTACGCTGGAGATACCTTTTCAAGCGACGAAGAGCTAAACCGCGTCGAAGAAATCCGCTCTCATCCACGTCCCTTCGTCCCCTCAGGCTTGGAGGAATTCAACGAGCCCACGCCGAAAGTTGACCAGCTCGCGGCTTTTTCAGCTGCTGCGCTCGATGAAGCCGCTTCACCTACTCTGCCTCAGGACGGTCCGTTCCGTCCCTTTGATCGCTCCGAGATCGACCAGGCTCTGGCCGTTTCCGAGAGCCGCAAGCTGGCGGCTGCTCGCGACGAGCGTCGACGTCGTGTGGCCAAAATGTCGCGCTGGCTGGGCGAGGCTGTGCCTGCAGAGCTCATCTCGTCGGCCACCAAGGCAGGTCCGGGCGCAGTCATCGTCAGCACCGGACCGTCCAATCCGGCTAGCCTTGGCTCTCCGGCGCCTACGACCAGCGACGCTCATAGCCTGCGCGGCGCCCCGTCTTCGTCAGCATGTCAACCCTCATCCCACAGCCATGGCTCCATCTCGCACGAGAGCTCGGTTGCTTCCAACTTGCACTCGTTCATGTCAATCGACAGCTCGGACGAGGAGTCTGGTGACGAGGCTGCGCCTGCCATTGCTACTGATCGTGTCTTGACAGACGTGCGCTTGGCTGCCTCTTCGCCCCGTAGCAGGGCTTCAGAAAGAGTCGCTGCTTCCGATAGTCTTTCGACCTACCGTAACTCGATCGAGAGCTACGAGTATCTCCTCGAGAACGACCGGAGGCGACTGGGAGAGCTTGCCTCCATCTTCCAGCACAGCAGGTCAGCTCCTCGACCTTCTACGGTGGACACGATCAGCGCAAGGAGTCGTCCGGTCCGTCCCAATGGACGACCGCAGACGTCGCCCGTGACGGGCTCGATGCCAGATGGCAGGAGGCGAGGCTTCCAGTCCCTTGGCCACGCGGGCTACGAGCCGGAAGAACGACCTCCTCGTCCGTCAGCGGCGTTCTTGGAGCTCTCGGATTCCGAGAGCGACAGCAGCGAAGCCGATGAGCTGCCCGAGAGCGACGATGCGTCGAGCTATCCCACGTCGCGTCGACAGAGGGCGGCCCACTTGCACGATCGCTCCATCTCGAAGCTGTCCAACTTCTTCGGCTCGACTCCTTCGCAGATTGTGAGATCGCAGAGCGACATGCGAGTCGCTACGTCGAGCGTCGACACGGTCTCGACTGTGGGCAATGGGTCGTTGGGATCCAGGCCCGCGCGCGGCGGCAACGGCATGCGCAGCTTGTCGCAGCCTGAAGCGCTCAAGACCATGCTCCGCTCGCTCGAGGAGGAGGCCATGGACGACTCAAAGCTCAATCCCTTCCAGAAATCCGAGATCTCGAGGAGGGTGCATCGGCTCAAGAAACGCACCACCAAGATCTTCAGCTGAGGATCGATGTCCGGTCGCTTTCGCCCGTGTGTCCGCTGGCGGACACTCTTGTTCCATGCTGTCGATCCTTTAATTTCGTCGTCTCGAGGCACCGATCAGGTGCCAGAAAGATTTGCATTCGTTTCCATCCTCTTCCCATCACAGTCGCACTCGTTGATCGCTGTCCTGTCTCTTTGTATTTGTATCACACATCGATCCCACTCGCTCACACTCTCTGCGCACGTGATAATGGTCATCCTTGTCCCCACACTCTGCCCGAACGTTCTGGCGTGTGATTCGAAGAATGCATCATGCTTGTTCTGGGGGATGCAGAGGCTAGTGGTCGATGTCTTCCCAGGCGCGGCCGACGGTGTGTTTGAGATCGTCTTCGGTGAGCTGCTTGGTGGCCGAGAAGTAACCAGCCTGAATCTTGGCGTCGATCTCGACGCGCGAGTCGGCAGGGATGAGTTCTTCGGGCAGCTCGTACCTGTTCTTGATCTTGATGCCGCTGTTGACGGCAGCGTCGTGCTTCATGTTGCTCATCGAGATCCAGTTGGTGATGTTGGTCGCACCCAGCCAGTGCAGCACGTCGGGCATGAGCGCTTGGAAGCGCATGTCTTTGACGCCGGCAATGTTCTCGGTGCGCTTAAAGTAGTTGCTCGCCGAATCCGTGCCGCGCTTGCGGGCATTGTAGACAAGGTACTTGGTGACCTCGCCGAGCGCACGGCCCTCCTTGCGGAAGTAGATGACCGCACCTGCACCACCACGCTGCGCCGTCTTGATGCACTCCTCGATGCCAAAGAGCAGATACGGTCGGCACGTGCAAATGTCGCTGCCGAAGACGTCGGAACCGTTGCACTCGTCGTGGATACGCACCGTCACCTCCTTGGTGGGATCGCGCAGGTCCTCTGGTCGTCCAAAGATGTAAACGGTCAGACCCGAGATGGGCGGGAGGAACACCTTGAGGTCGTGCCTCGTGAGCAGCTCCGGGTACGATCCTCCAGTGTCTTCAAAGATGGCGCGCCTCAGCGCACCTTCGGTGACACCGAGTCGCTCAGCAACACCAGGAAGGTACCAAACCGGATCAACGGCCGCCTTGCTGACGCTCACCTCGCAGCCCGGGTCTACATCTTCGGCGACTCCAGGCAGTCGGATGCTCTTGACGACGATCTTGCCGTCGATGGGGAAGACGCCCGAGGCCTGCGCCTTGTCGAGCTCGGGCATCTTGATGTGTGCCTTGGTGAGCGATGCGGTTGGCCTGATGTCGACACCGGACTCGAATTCGGACTTGTATACCTGAGGCGCGAGGTGACCCCACGGATCCATGGCGACGATCTTGGACGGATCGAACCACGATGGGTTGGGCGGGATGTCAAAGGGAGGCTCGGTGTTGGTGTAATCGGGACGATGGTTGGGGTTGAGCTGGCCCATGGCGATGGCAAGGGAACGGTAGACCGAGTAGCTACCGCCGTAAGCACCAATGGCATTGCGGACGCGAATCGAGTTCGGATGACGGCTTGCCACCACAGGGCCACGCTTGTGAGGATCTTCGGACGCCCAGTTGAGAGGTAACGGCTTGATGCCGACTTGGCCTGGGTAGGTGGTCAAGATGACTCTGGAAGAGTAGTAGCCGGCCGTGGAGCTGCTCGAAGCGGGCTGCGAGGGCGAAGCCGCGCCATTGGGCGGAAGTTTCTTGGCGCCAAGGTCGGGCGTACCGATGGGGCTTGGTCCGTTGGTCTGAGGGAGCCCTCCGAGTGGATGGGCAGGGGGCCCTAAAGGCTGCGGCGGAGGCGAAGTGCCGAAAGCGAAGTCGGCAGGCTGGGAAGGCGACAAGCTGTGAACACCCAGGGCAGTAAAGCCGGACGAGCTTTGACGACGAATCTGCGACGACGGCGAGGGCAAGGTCGCTGCATTCTGCAGCGCATCGACCTGGTCGACCGCGAGACACAGACAAAGGTGCAAGAAAGACGATCAGCTCGCTTTTTCGACTCAATGCTCGGAGTTCAGCGACAACCCGACGGGAACCTACCTTGGCCTCAAGATGCGAGTTTTTGACCTTGAGCTCGGTGAGCTCGTCAAGGATGCGCGACAGGATCTGGTCGGTGGACGTGGTCATCTTGGCGACCAAGGAAGAGACGAGACGAGACGAGACGAGACGAGGCTGCAAGGAGCGACAATGTCCCAGGTGCTTGGAGTTCCAGAGTACGCTGAAGGCAGTGGCCGTGTTGCTAGACGAAGCGGATGTGACGGTAACGAGGCGATTCGGACGGAGACGAAGGACGAGATTGGCAGAGGCTAGAAGCAGCTTAAGTAGTAGCTGCAGTCGACGGTCGTGGAGAAGAGGAGACGAGGCTGTGATAACGACGGCCGGTTCGGATGGTCGGGCACCTCCTCGACCCCAGGACCCTTTGTGAGCGCTTCAAGGGGGGGCAACGTGTACACACTGGCTGGCTTGGGCAGCTCGAACATCGGTCTATAGTCATCGCCCTGATTAGAACATGCGGGCAACTGAGCCAGGGTCGGAGCAGGAGCGACCAGCGCTGGAGAGGGGCTTGTGGGCACGGATCAGTTGAGTTAACTAACGGGCGCCACTCCGCATCAGATGCACTGCACCCTGAATCGGATGCACCGGCATGCGGCTCAGAGGCACTCGCGCACTCTGCCAGGTCACGCCAGGTGGAGGAGATAAGGCTGGCTGCTGCCGCACGCGACTCACCTGCGTGTCTGCCGTTAGGGCGGTCTGCCCGCAATTCCACTCGCCTCTGACGCGGCAGAGAGCAACACTCTCTGAGCTCAGCTCCTCGGCGCATCCGAGCATCCGTCGCAGGTCATCCGCCCTAGCTGCATCTTGGGCCCTCGACGAGCTGCACCGAAAGCATCCGCACCACAGCGCCTCACTCTCTCTCATCCGCGATGAAGTGCTACCGGCCTTCTTGATACCGCCCGATGCCGATCTGAAGATAAATGCCATCAACCAATCAAGAAGCATGCGGTCACCCCCCGCACAAGTTGGCCAGCCACGCCGAACAGCTTTTGCCACGGACTTCCTGAGGTTCTTTCTTCCACGCTGCTGCCGAGTAGGAACATGGCAGGTCCTTTTAGATGTCGGTCCTTTCTAGCAATGTATGCGTTCCGGATATCCCGCATGAGACTGGCACCACCGCTGCGTCAGCTCTCTCGACGGGGTCGATGCCCCACAGAGCGTGCGCTTCTGAGCCAAGGTTGTCGCAATGCCCACAGTCACACGATTCCGGCTCGTCTTTGCCCCGCGTCTCAACCTTACGCCATCATCAGGCGGCAAGCCACGCAGCATTCTGGGTTGGGAACGTTCTGATTCGATTCAAGTAACGCACAGGGCCAGAAGAATGCGTCGACGGCCAGAGGTCGGAGCGGGGTTATCCACATTTTCAGTCCTGCGCTCGCAGGGCTTTGTCCAAGTGATTGTGATTCAAAGCACGGCAGCAGGTGATGATGACGTTGGTGGTGGTGAGGGTGACCAGGGTTCGTGTTCTAGATTCAAGCGGATGCAACGGCAAGACAGACAACGCTCATACGGCTGTACAGCACCAGGGCGTCGGCCTTGCTAGGCAAGCCACGGGCTGATCAGGCCAAAGCTGTTGCTTGTGCGTGCCGTTTAAGCTCGCCTCTTGAGGTTGGTGCTCAACCACTCGAGACCCTCGTAGAGACCGTCACCGCTGGTGGCGCAGGTGGCCTGGATGAACCATTGTCGCTGTCTCAAGCTGTGCAGGCCGAGCTTGTCCGTGATCTCGGCAGCGTTCATCGCGTTGGGCAGATCCTGCTTGTTGGCGAAGACGAGCAGCAGGGCATCGCGCAGCTCGTCCTCGTTGAGCATGCGCTGAAGCTCCTCGCGCGCCTCGGACACACGCTCGCGGTCGTTGGAGTCGACGACGAAGATGATGCCGTGGGTGTTTTGGAAGTCTGCAAAGTAGGCGAACGTTTGGGGTCAGCGACAATGCACGCTGGCAGGAGCAGCGAAGGTAAGCAGGTGCAACTTACAGTGCCTCCAGAGGGGTCGGATCTTGTCCTGTCCTCCGACGTCCCACACGGTGAACGAGATGTTCTTGTATTCGACGGTCTCGACGTTGAAGCCTGTGAGTGCGGAGCAGCCGCGCAGTGCCACGCATGAATTGACACGTGTCAGTCAAACCGGCCACAAGAGGAGCGATGCTGAAGCCGTCCGTCGCTGGACGCTCCTGGGCTACTTACCGATGGTGGGGATGGTGGTCACGATCTCTCCGAGCTTGAGCTTGTAGAGAATGGTGGTCTTACCGGCGGCGTCGAGTCCGACCATGAGAATTCCTATCGAGCAAGAAAGCGAGGCGAGATAGAGCAAACGCACAACGAGAAACTAAGGTGGTGAGCAGATGCGTCGGCAGCAAAGAGCACGCAACTATCGGCGATGCAGCAATCGACCACAAGAGGCTCCGATGCTTCTGATGCGCTCCTGAAGATCGCAGCACGTCAACTCTTATCAGAGTCGACACCTGGCAGCTTGCGATCCGAGGCGAGCCGTGCACACAGAGTACAGCAGAGCGGCGGAAGATGGGGGGCGCGGGGTCGATTGCTGGTGCTGAAGCCGATGTGTCGAGAAGCTGATGTCTACTTACGCATCTCCTTCTTGCCGAAGAGGCCGGAGAGCAGCTTTGAAATGGACATGCCCATGTTGAGAAGGAAGTTTCTCTACGCCGAGAAGGGTGACTACTGCAGAACGAAGTCGCGCGGAGGTTTGAACAGATCGAGATGGGTTGGCAAGGTCAGCAAAAGAGTCGGGCTAGACGATCGTGGCCGCCGCGTGCAGAGTCGTTGGGTAGATGCGTGCGCAAGCGGTCCGCGAGGTGGAACGAGAGGTGGAACGAGAGGTGATGATACCCACGAGGAACGAGGGTGAATCGATGAGTCGAAGGACGGGTGAGGACGAATCGACAGCGACGGCAAGGGATGATCGGGTCGATGAAGATGATGGTCGTGGGTGATGGCGACGAAGCGCAACTGGCACACTGCTCTCCCTGGCCCGCGAAACTCAGAGAAGGCGAAGGCGCGAGCGTGCGGGCATGCGTGCGTGTCAGCGTGCCTTGAGGGGGGGGGGGCAGCGAGACGAGCGTGCATCCTGCTGGCCGGCGCCCTCGGCCCCTCTGCTTTGGCAACTCGACTCGACTCTACCCGCCTCGGCCTGCAAATCCCACTTTCTGTGGCCAAAATCCGAAGCCTGGGACTGACTGCTGGCTGGCTCGCGTCGCTGAATATCGTGGCGATGCAAGTGGGCCGGCGTGGCCTTCCAAATTCCTAGCAGCTCCCCTGCAGTGCCCTCGGCGCAGCAGGATCTGCGCGTCGAGCGGATTTCATGTTCAAATAAGAGCACTATCAACTTTGAAATGACAGTTTTTATTCTTGGTTGTAGATGACAATCCGAATTCGCATCGACGTGTAACTCGAGATCAACACCCCGGGGAGCCTGCGAAACTTCCGAGCGAAAACTGGAGAGCGAAGATGTAACAGAGCGATAAAGCTGGAGCTGGAGATCTCAGTTGGATCGTGTTCAGAGGTTTCGACGATCGGGCCATCTGGCCAGGAATCTGAAATTGCCCGCCAAACATGTGTGCTGCATTCCCGCGGCAGCCAGACGGCGCATGCCGTGGAAACTTCGCAGCTTTGCAGCCTCGCAACTTCGCAGTCGATTGAGTCTGCGGTCAAAGCAGGTACTGGAGGACCGGTCAACACAAGGCAGGCATAGCCGCCCGTCGCTCGTCGCTTCCATGGTCCACCTGAAGATGCAGATCGTTGGTAGTGCACTCCGAACTTCGCGTCGGGATCTCTGCTCTTAGACGACGGGGACCCACGAACGGAGACACGTAGGAGAGGCGACCGGAGCGCTGTTCGTACAGAGGCGCAGATGCGTGGTTGTGGCACTCTGGAGTCAGGCGGAGTCTGCGCCTCAGTCCCTTGGTGGCTGAGCAGCTGAAGCGATGCCTGTCAAGAGCGGAAGGCATGTGGACAAGGTTTCAGCCTTACACGAAGATCAGACAAGGTCGAGGTTGCAAGGAAATCGAAGGCTGGCGCGCGATGCCATTCCAGACTTACTTTTCGGAATTGCGACTGCCTGCATGGCGTTGCACGCCTGCCCGCCCAACTCGACAGGTGAATTGTGATATGCTCCTTGCCTCATGCCGCCTCTGTCCTCTCTTTCCCTCCCCGTCTTGCCTGCGTAATGACTGGCACCTGAAGGCTGCTCCGCTCGGATGCTTCTGTTTACTCGGCTCGTCGACAGCTGCTTTCTTCCGCCTCTCTGGGCGAGCACGGCTGCCGAGCAGCTCGGCTAAAGCTGCACAGACGACATGGCCAAAAGCTCTTTGGCTGCACAATGTCGATCCTTCCTTTCAGAGCCGGCTGCAGGATATCTCATTTGCCGTCTTTGGCAAGCAGCGTCCCTGGCTAGCTGCGCTCGGGGCGCTGCTGGTCCGCGCCACATGACTGTCGTTCCGCGATCGACAATGGCTTGCCATTCTCAAGCGGGAAGGACGACATTGTTTCGGCTGGTTCAAAACAAGCTTGCCACTCTGGGAATCGGCGCATCGCCTGCTCATACCAACACACGGCTAATTGCGAACGACGGAGAAAGAGTATATACTTGGATTGGTGTCCACAGAAGGCTTCTGTGAACCATCCTAGCCCCCGCTCACCGCCTTCGATCCAACCACCCCACCGTTCCTTATTCTCTTCTTGACATATCGAACGCCTTCCCCGTTTGACAGACTTGTTCTCGGCCTATCGCTCGACAGCATCCGTATTTTTGGGGCGACAGTCTCTTTCAATTGAAGTGCAAGAGTGCTCACGATCAATCGGAGAACAACACCTCGCAGCAATCCGTTCGAGCCTTCGTAAAAATGCCATCCTTTTCAGCCAATCGACAAGGCCGTCCGAGGCCGTCGAATATCTCTTTCGGACGTCGAAGGTCGGATGACAAGTCCATGCCATCTCCTTCTTTCAACAGCTCCATGTTTCTAGGCTCTTCCGATGATGTCTTTTGTGACTCGTCAAGGTCGGTGGATCGTCTTCGTCACCACTATCTGGCCATGCCTTCGACACCCTCGAGTCTCTGTCCGGGCAGCTCTCCAGGAGCCCGAACTGAACGACTCCCGAGCCTTACCGACCTATTCGATCAGGAGATCCTGTCGCCACCCTCGAGCAACTTCCTGAGCGTCGGCTCATCGAGGTCAAGTCAGGCGGGCGACCAGATGCAGAGATCCGGCTCCATGTCTTCCGCTTCCTCAGGGCGCGGTCGCCAGTGGCGTCCATCATTCGCAAGTGAAGGTCCGTCTGGTTCCATTGGACCACCTGCAACACCGCTGTCCCCTTACTTTATGACAGCGAGCAAAGGTCCGATCAGGTCCCCGCCAGGCTTCTCGTCAAGTCCTCCGCACAACTCGATCCTCAGCGGTCCAAGCGATGGTGAAAGGACACCTCGGGCAGCTTCAAGGTCATCATTTGACTCTACAACAAACACAAGCAGCTATGCGAGAAGTCCAAGATGCCCGGGTGCTCCTTTGATTGGAGTCCAAGAGCGGGGTCATTTTGCTACGCGTCCTTGGCAGTCGGGAAGTGTTGTGTCCTCGCTGGGTACCTTCCGGGGAGTTCAGCGCTCAGTGCCCAACTCGGGATTTGATCACAGCCCGGAGCCATATTCTGACGAGGATCGAGCTGCCATGTCCAGAATTCATGCTTCTCTTCCGAAGGCACCGGGCCTGGTGGGACTGGGAATCTTCATGGATGAAGCAAACGTACAATCACCTTTCCGCAAGATGTCACAGAGTCTCCAGACCGGGCGAGCCATGGACCAATCGCCTCCAGCTCGAAGCCAGAACGGACACAGCGACCACACGGGTCTGACACCCATGGTCAAAGCCTCCAAGGTGTCGGATACGTCATCTACACCTACGCGCTCAAAAGCGAAAAAGGCGACTGGATCTCCCGCGACCTCTTCTGCGGCTCTGGTCAAGGTGTCACCCACCGCGACAGCGCTGAAGAAGCAGAACGAACCCTACAAGACGCCGCTGAACAAGTCTCGTCCTATGTTCAGGCTGGACACTGGCTCCGGAAAGAAGTCGAGCAAGCCCAAGGGCCACAAGATGAGCCCCGATGCATCTCCATGGGGCGTATTCGGTGGCAAGGACGGATGGAAGCCTCTTGCGCCTCCCAATGTGTCACGCGCAATCGCCGAGGCCAACAAGCTGTTGGCCGAGACCACGACCAATGCTTCGGACGCGGCCAAGTCCTCGGTGCCACGCTCGTCGCCGACGTCCAAGAGACAGGCGACCTCCAATGCGGGGGCCGAGAGTCCCTCAAAGAAGCTGCGAGCCATCGACGCTCAGTCTTCGCCGTTCAAGGAGAATCTGCCTCCGTCACACGCCTCCTTGTCTCCCTCGAAGCGGGGTCCGCTTTCCTCTTCGTCACACCGTACGACCGCACTTCCCTTGTCGACTATTCGCTAGCTTGCGTCGCGTCGCGTCGCTCGTAATACTATGCTTAATCACCGCTTCTCCGACTCTGTCTCGCGGAGCTCACAAAGAGAGACGCCGGAGGGAGGCTGTCTCGATGCACAAAGGTCGAGGTGAGTGGCAAAGTCGAACATCGACATCGGATCGGTCTCACGCTGCAATTCCGATTCGCCGATTTGATGGTGTGAAAATGCGGGAAAATGCAAGGGTCCAAGAAAACTGCCACTTTGCACGGTCACATCACGGTCGGAGTGACGTCGCGGTGTTGTTCGCGGCGACGCGTCTTCTCCAATGTCACACGAGGCTGGGCTGCGAAATCGCAGAGCTGCGAGGGCGTACCTGTGGTGGACTGCATGCAGCCTGCACCTTCCAAGGGGGCCAATGATCACCTCGACAGGGGTCAGGGATCATCTGTCGCCGTGCTTGCAGTCAGCTGCTGCTGCAGCGAGAAGGTTGCATTCGGGCAACAGTGATCTTGTGATGTGAGGGAAAGTCACAGTGACGAGAACGCAGCGTCTAGGCGTGCTGTATGCGTGCGAGGAGCGGCTTTTTTGAGCTCATGCCAGTTTCACCTTTGTCACCCTGCAGTGTGCTTTCAAGTCGACGTTAGAAGGAGTGCAGCTCCAAGGCGGGCTTGCTCGTAGAAGCGCTGCGGAGCGCTGCTGCGCCGACAACACAAGTCTCGCTGCTGCACGCACGAGGCAGGAGGCAGGCGCCGCCCGATGGCGCTTGGCAACAGGAGGCGCTGCCGAGCGTGTGTGGAGACGCGCTCTGGATTTTTTTTCGAAGTGGGCCGAGCAACAACGCGGTGAGCAGCCAGTAGACAGCGTGACGGCGCCTGCAAAATAATACACGCCTGCCCGCCTGTCTGCCTCCTAGCCGCCTCGGTCTGCACTCGGAATCGTTGTTGGGTGGGTGCGCGTCAAGGTCGAGCCTGTCCAGCGTGTGTGTGTGTGTGTGGGCGTGGCTCTCTCAGCCAGCTGCTTCTTCTCCTTTCGAGGTTGACCATCCGTCTCAGACCAGCTCGACAACCTTCCTGCCTCTCCTCGCTCAGCGCGCATCTTCTTCGGCAACTCACAGGTGCGCGAGCGGCAGACGCGGGATAGCAACGCGTTCAAGGCTCTCTCGGCCTCCTACGTCCGGATCGCAGCTCTCCTCGCGCGCAAAGCAGCTCCGCTCGAGGCAATCTTCCGCACTGGTCCAACCCTTGACCCGCGCCAAAGCATTCAACCCAAGCTCGCCAGATCGACCAAACAATCCGTCTCAGCCAGCTATATCTTGACCCGCCGACACAATAGCATTCGAAGCCGCATCCCAACCCCCGTCTATGCGCCGCATTCATCTCCTCACCTCTCCGCCTCCGTGATAGCATAGCATCCCCCTCGGCATCGTGTCTGCCTTCTTTTGGAGCTCCAGCGCATCAGGAATGGCTGCTCGCAGCGCATGACCTCATTTTCCGACGCATACAGCAGTGGCATCGCGCCGTGGAGGTTTCTGACTGCCATCGTTTCAGCCTAGGAGTGCGCTATTGTCGGCCCCCTTCCATCCTGTTCGAACTCGCAAACCCGTTATCGTCGGTCGACATCTCATATCTCCAGCGCAGCGCGGCAACGCTCAGGTCTATGCGGTCGTGACGCAGCTCCCTCGACGTGTCCCCTTGCCATTTGACCCAATCTCGGTAAAAGCCCTCGAGCTGCACAACGGTATCGGATTCGGCATGAGTGCTACTCGCGATCAGACTAGCTCGCGTATCCCGCTCAGCGTCAAGAACACATCGACACAAAGCGCACTGCCCCGTGATGCCTCGTTACTTAGCAAGCCTGCGGCTCAACAAGCGCTTCGCGGATCGATAGTGCCGGGCGCCAGCGGCCTTCCTCGTCCTCGTGCAACCGCATCCGCATCCGCATTACCCAACTTTATCGCCCGCTCCCATCTCGGCGTAGACCGATCGAACCAGGAGAACACTCTCCCCCAATATGGCATCGCCACGCCAAAGAAGCGCGCCATCCCCATCGACGAGTCGCACGTCCGCAATGTCGTCTTGGACAGCCCAAGCAAACGCAGTCGGTCCTCCCGAACTGGAACCGACAGCAGCAATGCCGAACAGAGCGTAAGCGGCGCTCTCGCCACCGACCTCAATGGCATTCGGGTGCAAGACGCGAGGAAAGCGTCACAGTCTGCCCACGCACATGCGTCGATGGACCGCGTTCGCGCCTCGCAGCAGACTCTCGCGCTGGCGCACGCCACATCGGTCAAGACCAACCGAAAGGTGCAGGAGCCCTCGCAAGAGGTCGTACAAGAGTCTCGCCGAAGGCAGACCGAGAACGAGATCTGGCGTCAAAAGTACAAACGCGCTTTTCCCAACTTCATCTTCCACTTTGATTCGGTTGACGCCGCCTCGGCAAAGAGGTATGGCGAGTTCATCCTGGAGCTCGGCGGTCACGTCGACCAGTTCTTCTCGCGGCGCGTCACCCACGTTATCACCACGCGCCAAGTCCCTGAAGAGGGTGCGCCGGGGGAGCCAGCACCGCTAGAGCCAACGCTGCGAGAGCCAGCGGCGAGAGAGCCAATCACGTCGGCGGGCGGCTGCAATGCTGAACGGCTGTCGGCGCAGAAGTTGTTCCGCCCCAGCTTTCTGGCTTCGCGTGCCGCCTCGGCCAAGGCTGGTGGCAACTCAAGTCGCGCGCGCCCCGTCCCACTGTTCTCCGAACGCAATCCGTTGCAGGAACCACCCAGGGGCCAGTACGGCCCGCAAGACATGCTGGTCAAGGCCCAGTCTTTCGGTATGCGCATCTGGCAGCTGGAAAAGCTGCAGAATGTTGTGGTGCGCCTTCTGAACCTCTCGATGCGCGACCTTGAAGGCCCCAGAAAGAAGAACTTGTCCAAGATGCTCCAGATGGAAAAGGTGTACGGCACCACCGAGCGCGACCCTACTGCAGCGCGATCGTCGTTCCACTATTTCGACAAACATTCGGCCTACATCTTGGTGGAGGATGCAACCATGGAGCACCGCCCGATCATCACCCACGAGTATACCTACACCGACGACGAAAAGGCGGAAGGAGCTAAGCCTCCTTGGCCTGTCGTGTACGGTGAGACGCTGGGGCGATGTCCGTTTACCTTCTATCCGCCCAAACGCAACACTGTCAAGCCAAGAGACGGAGAGGACGTCGGTACTCTTCGCTTGGAAGTGCCGCAGAGCCTTCGTCGCGCCGTGTCGCTCAACAACATGGCTCGATCCAACCTGGGTCCTGCTATGCGTCCCCAAGCTGCCCAGCTCGGCGCGATCGACATGAAGCGTCAGGAGAATCCGCTGGCATCGGGCAACAGCGTCTCGATCACCTCGAACATTGCCTCGACCACATCCAACATCTTTACGGATCAGCAGACGGGCGCGACGGTGGGGCTGCCGCAGAACCGACGTGTGGCGGAGCTGAATCGGCGCGTGCACATGTCGAACACATACAGCCGCCCTTCGCACTTGCTCAACGCGAGTCCTGCGAGCGTGATAGCGGGTAGCACGACGGCGAGCGGGCTTGGTCTGCACCGCGAGGGAGGCAGCCGAGCGATGGGAAGTCCTGCTGCGCAGCGAGGTGCCGAGTCGGGCGCCACGGTGCGTCGCATGCTGGGTCTGGAGGACCAGCGAGCGCCGGGCATGGCGTTGCAGCGCAGCGCAAGCACAAGTGCCGTCGATCGACCGCCATCCGCCAAGAAGCCAGGTTACTGCGAAAATTGCCGCGTCAAGTACGAGGATTTCACCGAGCACATCTACGACCGCAAACACCGCAAGTTTGCCACCAACGAGGTGCACTTTGTGGACATTGACGCGCTCATCATGCGCGTCCAGAGGCCCATCCGGCCATCGTCGGAGGACGAGCTGTCGTCGGGCTTTCTGGAGTTTGAGGCCATCCCGTCGTCGCAGCCCGAGGAGAATGTCGCCTACTCGGATTCGGACGAGGAGCTCTCTGCTGGCTCGCCCGAGGCCGAAGACGACGAGGCTGGTGAGGGAGAAGAGTTGCCCGCCAGCATGCGCACTCACGTGCATGGAGCGTATGCTTAAGCCACACTGCCCAACGCCTTTCGGATCAGCCGATCAACGCAATCGACCGCAACCAACCGCATCCAACCTTCACGAGCTCATCGGCTCAGCGCCGCAACCCCAAAGTGACACCGTGTTTCAACCACCCTACCCCCGCCTCCCGCACCCCATCATGTTGTCCGTTTTCCTCTGCATTGTCCCTTGCCATTTTGTCGCAGTCAAACTCGAGCAATTTCATCCATGTTTCATCGAAGGACCAGGCGTGGCGGAAGGGAGCATGGATCTGGGGTATGATTGCAGTGTGTGACAAAAGAAGACTGAGGCGAGGGAAAGAAAAGGAGAGCGAGGCTAGGCAAAGGAGACGGGACGGACGACGCCGTCTTCGCCGATGATGCCGCAAATGGGCGAGCCGTTGATGCTGGTCCACTGGATCACCTCGCCCGGCCGAGCCATGCGCGGCTTGGGAGTCTGCAGCGCTTGTTTAGGCAGCTCGGGCTGGAAGGTAGCCAGGCTCGGCGCAGGTTTGGACGACGTCGAGGGCGGTGGAGAAGAGGGGGCTGCTGCCGATGCGCGTGTGGAGCGAAGGCTGGGCTTGGTGGACCGCGTCGCTTTTTGGCGAGCGGCAGCCGAGCTGGCCTTGGCGGCGCTTGCCTTGGTGGCGGTGGCTCGCGAGGCTGTTGAGGATGCCGTGGCATTGGCTGTGCGAGCAGCCTTGGAACTGCGGTCTTGGTTCTTAGCGGTGGCCTCGTCGTCCTTGTTGGTGCGCTTGGCTTTGGTTGGTGAGCGCTCCTCTCTCATCTGATCCCACTCCTTCTGAGTATCCTGAAGATGCTGCACAGGAGCACGCCCCATGAATGCGTGGATGTCGGCGCCGTACTCGTCGATGAATGTGGCCAGCGACAGTTCGCGCACGGCACGCGGGATGCGCTCGATCGCCAGACGCATGCGCGTCATGGACGACTGCAGCGACATCTCGAGCGAAGCTCGGAGGCGGGACATGCGAGCCTGGCATTCCAGATCATAGTTTTGCAAGCACGCCTGCACCTGATCCTCTGGCAGACGCTTTTTTGTGGGCGAAGACGGGACTGGTGTTGTGCAGCGCGAATCTGTGGACTGCTTTGCTGTATCAATGTCTTGCACCGCTTTCTTCTTCCCACGTTTTGACTTGGTGGTCTTGGTGGCTGGCGGCTGAGCGAGCTCCTCGACTGGACTTGGCTCGGTGGTGTTGTTGGCGTTGCGCTCTCCAAGAACCTTTTTGGACGCAGCAGCTGATTTGGTTGTTTTGAGGTTGGCAGCTTCAGGAACATCAGATGCGTATGTATTCTCGTCAAATGCGGCATCGGAAGATGCAGCTTTGGACGATGCTTTTGTACTGCGTGTCGAGCGAGTTGAGCGTGTCGCCTTTTTGGTCGGCATCCTGACGGGAGCTGTGTTGGTCGGATGCCAAGATGCACCGAAAGGGGTCGCGGATGTATGTCGCGCCGAGTCAAAGCGCCAAATGACTTTTCAAAGAGACGGATGATGAAGTGGCGCTATAGAGACGACGACTCGGCGGTGGATGGGAAGTCAAGGCGGTCGAGATAGATGGATGGTCGACTGAAGTGATGGCACGACGAGTGAGGCGTTGGCCTCGCCGAGCAATGTAAGATCCCAACCGCCAAATGCATCAAACTCGCAACGCTCGGCGTGTTTCCTGAAGCCAACACCGCGACGCGGCGCAGCAATTCACGTGATTTTAGCCTCCAACGGCCGGCCCAACTCGAGTCGAAATGTGGAGGCTTTGCAGGCCAAAATCAAAAAGAAATGCGGGCGTTGCAGAGCAGCTTTGTCATGCCCGCATCCGTGCACCTTCATCGACTTGCTTGACTTCAGATTGACGGCGAAGAGATGCCATTGCTTTGGCTTCATAACCTCGCGCAGTCAAAGCGGATGCTTTGATGAGCGTGACCAGCCTTGCTGTGCGAGAGACATCTCGCTCCCAACGCGCAAAACGGGTCTTGCTGAGCCAAATGCACAGCCGGGCGAGTCCTAAAAATAATACCGTAGAGAGCCAGGCTGGCGCTCTCAAGTTGGTCTGAGAGTGGAATATTTCTTCCGGAAATTTGCGCTGTTTCGCGTCGAGGCACAGCCTGCCAGAGCCAGAGCTGAGGGAAATCACAAAAATGACGACGTTGAGTGGGGCGGCAGTTGAGGCGGATGTCGCTCTTTGCACGTGCATCTCCATTCGCCAGCTGCAGTGGCAGTATCCTGGGCTTCCACTATTGACTCCATCTACACATCCACCATTTCCACTGCGCTTGTCAACTCAACGCACTCACGGCTCGACATTGTCTTGGCGCACATCAGCCGTCTTTGCACAAGAACAAGCCAGCGATCTTTGTTGTGGCTCGCGACCCTCAGATCCCGTGATCATGCGGCTCATAGCAGTGCCCCTTGCACGGGCGAGGCCATCTTCGCATCCCATCTCGACGTTTGTCGCCCAGACCGCCTCCAGAGCAGCCGAGAAGGCGGCAGCGGCTGCCGCAGCAAAGCAGCAGAACGACGCATCCAAACCACCACTCAGCACACGCCTCCTCAACAAAGCGTCAGCCTTCTGGATCGACCTCGGTCGCACAGACCAGACGAGCACCTTTGACTGGAAGCGCAGAACCTACGTCCTCGGCGAGCGCCTCATGGACCGCATCGAGTACCAGGAATGGGCCCTCAAAGGAATCGATCCTGCAATGGGACCCCTTCGCCACGAGTCAAAGGCAAAGCAAGCCGACGTGGCTGCCGCAGACACCGGCATCCCCAAGCTCGATCACATTCCATTGCTATACCCACCCTCGTTGCTCGAACCACAAAGGCTTCTCAAGAGCCTCAAGAACTTAACAGATCACCGCACGCCGCATCACTACCGTCGTTTCTGGTACTGCGTCGTGGGAATGCCCATCACCATCCCCTTCGCGCTTGTTCGTAAGTACGATGCCTTCACTAGTTGCGAGCTTTCATCCTTGACACAACGCTGGCTCATTTGCTCCCGTATCTTTGCTTTCAGCGGTGGTACCAAATCTGCCGTTCTTCTATCTGGTGTACAGGGCTTTCAGTCACTGGAAAGGTAGGTCTGCAACGGCTCATATCATCTCAATCGCCGTCCACAACGGCTGACACAGTCTCTCTCACCTGCTCTCGTATCGATGCAACCTTGTCTACAGCGTACAAGTCGTCTCAGTATCTCTCTACGCTGATCAGTCAGGACCGCGTGCAACCTACAGAAAGCAAGGAGCTCGACGAGATCTTTGCTCAGACATCTCCGCCTCCACCGACGGAGACGTCAGAGGCCTCTGACAAGCCACAGGATGCCGTGGTGCCCAAGGTTCAAGACGACCGCATGCTGTTCCTGCCGCACCACATCCCCATGCTTATGGAGCGCATGGAATTCCCCGAATGGGTGAGGGCGGACTTGCGTCGTGCGCGTCTGCAGGTGGAAAAGAGTGCGGCAGAGAACAAGCTCGAAGAGCTCGAAAGCAACGCCGAGCACGAACATCCCGAGAACAAAAAGTGACGACATCCCCACTCGACCACTCGATTCTCTGCTACTTGCTCACGATAGAATAGGACTCTAATGACATTGGATACCACTCAGAATCAACAGTATTGTATCAGTATCGTTGAGAATTGCCTGTCATGCTCCTGATCAAAACTGCAGGGAAGGGAGCTCGAAGAGACCCGAGGAGCTGGAACGCTTGATCTCGATGGGGTCCGAGAAGTCCGACTGCGGGTTGATGCTCTAATGGCATAGACGCGACAGAAGGAGAGATCAGAATGTGCACAGCGATCAAGGATAATGTCTGAGAAGCTTACGCCGTAGATGTGGCCGAAGAAAGTGCCGATCGCCGGGTCGAATTGAAGCTTGATGGGCGTTTCACGCGGCTTGTCCACGGTAGCTCGGTCGAAAGTGTAGAGGTAGAGAGTGTCGCCGCAGCCAGTCGCAGGGCTGAAGAAGCGTTCCAGTGTACCAGCGAGCTGATCTGCCGACGAGAGGTGGATAAAGCCGTCCTTGGTCTATAGCAAGCGTCGTGTCAGCTCAGCGGCGCATTCCGACCAACCAGACTGCATGAACTTACATCAAGAGCGGTCCCGGCCCAGTTGGTGGCAGGGAGCGCATCCTTCTCCTGCGGAGTCAGGATCTTGTAGAGGACGGTGCAAGTGGTAGGATCCCTCATTGTGTCTTGACTGCGAAACGGCTTGGTGGAGAGAGCTCGAGTGTGGGGAGCGGCTCAGTTGGCGTCAGCTTGCGGCCTTCTTCTCCGCACTGACGCACAATCTTCTCGAGCCTCGTCCGACTTCCGATTTTACGCCCGGCGGGAGCTTGTGTCATTCATGTCTTCGCCTCCACTCTTCGGACGCCGATTTTACGAAGGCGCTCTCGACAGCGGATTCGGAAGCTTCATCTTTGTCACAACCACCTCATCGCCAGCGAAACCTCTTGTCCTCGTTGCAACGTAAACAACTCGCAGCCATGGCAGCTCGCGCGAACGGTGCCGCCGATACCATCGACGCCTACAACCGCACCGTGGCAGCCATGCGAAGCTCGGTAGGACAAAAGCCGAGTCTCCCAGCGTCCGACCTAGAGGACACTGTCGAGGCACTCGTCGACGACTTTCTCCTTCCATCAAAATCGCTTTCGGCCGCAGAGCTGACGCGCGCTCAGGTGCACTGGTCTCGCAAACCCAAGCTCGACCACATGCTCTGGGCCGAACCAAGCACGTCACTCCACTCGCTCGAGTTCGTGCGTGCTGGTCTGGACGGCCGTATCGTGTCGTACCGCGAAGTATCGCACACCTCTGCGCCTCTTCTCGACTCCAAATCCTCTGCCTCGATGGCCAGGAAGCCCGCGGCGTCCAGCAACTTCGTGCGCGGCAAGTCGGCCTACGTCCCCTTCGCCCCCGGTGGACTCGAGAACGAGGTAATGAAGACCGATGAGACCGATCCGGTTGGAGAAGGTCTTTCGGAAGCTATGCGCTCGCAGATTGCCGACATGGAAGAGACGCTGAGGTCGGGTAGGGGCCTTTGCTCGAAAGCCCCGGGCCTCAGTCGAACCTTCATCGACCCGACTGTGGAAACGCCTCAAGGCGACGATGATCTCGACCAGGGCGCCTCGGCCTCTGCAAAGGTGCAGGATGCATCTCAAGCTCTGGATGTCGGTCTCGGCCTGGCCCCCATCCCGGTATATCGCCCCATCGAGCAGCAACGGCCGGGTGCTTCCTCGCGCCGTACCCAGGTCAACGGAGACGCCGCTGCTGCATCGTCTGGCAACGCACAAGACGCCGAGCTTGATGAGCTCCTGCCAGTTGAGCGTCCTCAGCCACTGGCGCACGCCAGGCGCAGCGCCAAGATCGAGGCCAAGCGCGATTGGGCGCACGTCGTCGACGTCAACCAGCAGCTGACCAACTTCCACGAGCTCGTCCCGCAGATGGCACATGCGTTCCCCTTCGAGCTCGATACGTTCCAGAAGGAGGCCGTGTACCACCTCGAGCAGGGCGATTCGGTCTTTGTCGCCGCCCACACCAGTGCGGGCAAGACTGTGGTTGCCGAATACGCCATCGCGCTCGCGCAGAAACACATGACGCGCTGCATCTACACCTCGCCCATCAAGGCTCTTTCCAACCAAAAATACCGCGACTTTAAGCAGACATTCGGTGCGGCCAACGTCGGTATCCTCACTGGTGATGTACAGATCAACCCGGAAGCGCCGTGCCTCATCATGACCACCGAGATTCTGAGGAGCATGCTCTACCGCGGTGCCGACCTCATCCGCGACGTCGAATTCGTCATCTTTGACGAGGTGCACTACGTCAACGACCAGGAACGCGGCGTCGTCTGGGAGGAGGTCATCATCCTCTGCCCGCAGCACATCAACCTCATTCTGCTGTCGGCCACCGTTCCCAACACCAAGGAGTTCGCCGACTGGGTGGGACGTACCAAGAAGAAGGACATCTACGTCATCAGCACGCCCAAGCGACCTGTACCTCTCGAGCACTTTCTATACGCGGGCAAAGAGATGTTCAAGGTGGTTGATGCGCGTGCGCAGTTCCTGGGCACGGGCATCAAGGACGCCGGCGAGGCGCTCAAGCGCAAGCAGGAGAAGGATCGCGAGGCCATCGCAGCGGCCGGGGGCGGAGCCGCACGCGGCGGTCGAGGCGGTGGTGCAGCCGGCTCCAACTCCAGAGGAAACCGTGGTGGCATGACGCCCGCACGCGGTGCAGCAGGCCGGGGTCGGGGCGGCGCAGGTGGCGGTCGAGGTGGCTTTCCAAGTACCACCACGGTACGCACAGGCCTGGACAAGAACCTCTGGATTCACCTGGTGGGCCAACTACGCAAAAAAGACCTGCTGCCCTGCGTCGTCTTCGTCTTTTCCAAGAAGCGCTGCGAAGAATATGCGACGAGCATGCCCAACACGGATCTGAACACGGCCAAGGACCGGTCCGAGGTGCACATTGTGATCGAAAAGTCGCTCACGCGGCTCAAGGGGAGCGACAAGGAGCTGCCGCAGATCAAGCGCATGCGCGACCTGCTCGGGCGTGGCATTGGCGTGCACCACGGCGGCTTGCTTCCTATCGTCAAGGAGATCGTCGAGTTGCTCTTCCAGCGCGGCCTGGTCAAGGTTCTGTTCGCAACCGAGACGTTTGCCATGGGCGTCAACATGCCCGCGCGCTCGGTGGTGTTTTCCAGCATCCGCAAACACGACGGACACGGCTTCCGCGAGCTCCTGCCTGGCGAGTACACGCAGATGTCCGGCCGTGCCGGTCGTCGTGGCCTCGACCCCACGGGAGTGGTCATCATCAACGCGGCGGACCAGCTGCCCGAGACGGCGGTGCTGCACAAGATGCTGCTGGGCCAGCCCACCAAGCTGCAGTCGCAGTTCCGGCTGACGTACAACATGATCCTCAACCTGCTGCGCGTCGAGGCACTCAAGGTCGAGGAGATGATCAAGCGCAGCTTCTCGGAGAACGCTGCACAGAAGATGCTGCCGGACCAGCAGCGCAAAGCTCAAGAGCTCGAGCGTCAGCTTTCCAGACTTCCGCATCCGCAGCCCGACGAGCTGGACGCACAGCTCGCAACGTACTACGACCTGTGCGCGGCGGTGGTGGCGTCGAACCAGTCGCTCTTTGAGCTTGCACTGAGCCACCAGCAAGGAGCCAAGAACTTTGCTGCTGGGAGGGTCGTCGTGCTGCGCGATGCGCACTTTGACTTTGATGTGGCGGCGGTGGTGAGGCAAGTGTCTGCGAAAGAGTTCCTCGTGCTTGCTGCGGTGACGGCGGAGCGCAAGCGTGGGGATCTGGACCAGCTTGTGTCGGATGCGGGCGTGCCGCCGCTGTGGCCGCCGCGCATCGAGCCGATCGAGGCGGAGCTGGTGTACGACCTGCGCGAGGTGCCGCTCAGCAGCATTGCGCTCGCGACCGACCAGATGGTCAAGCTCGATGTGCCGCTGATCATGGCGCATCGCATCAGTGCGATGAATCGTGCGCTCGAGGCGCTCGTTGCCGTCCGCAGCGACTTTTGCTCCGCCGAGACGATTCGTGAGGCCGAGTGGAGCAAGCTCCGTCGCTTGGACTTCCAGGAAGCCGTGCGCGCGCGCGATTCGTACGCGCTCAAGACGCAGCAGCACACGTCGCTCCGGTCCGATGCTTTATTCACGAAGCAGTATGCCATGGTGGCTCGGTACAAGGAGGTGACGTTGGAGCTCGAGAGGCTGCTGCGTCTGCAGTCGGACGAGAACCTCGAGTTGCTGCCGGACTATCACCAGCGCGTGAACGTGCTCAAGACGTTGCGCTACATCGACCCTGTCACCGAGTCGGTGCTTCTCAAGGGCCGCGTTGCGTGCGAGGTGAATTCGGCCAACGAGCTCGTGCTCACGGAACTCATCCTGGAAAACGTGCTGGTCGAGTACGAGCCCGAAGAGCTCGTGGCGCTGCTATCGATCTTTGTGGCGCAGGAGAAGACGGACGATATCCCCGAGCTGCCACCGCGCCTGGCGCAGGGGTACGAGCAGATCATCGGCGTTGCCGAACGCGTCTCGGCCGTGCAGCTGTCCAACAGCCTCGCAAGCGAGGACTTTACAGTGCCGAGCAAGATTGCGCTTGTCAATGTGGTGTACGAGTGGGCCAAGGGGACCGACTTTGCCACGATTGCAGCCATGACCGACATCCAGGAGGGAAGCATCGTACGTGTCATCACGAGACTCGACGAGACGTGCAGAGAGATCCGAGACGCCGCGCGTGTCATCGGCGACCGCGACCTCGGAGACAAGATCCAAGCCGCCCAGGCGCGCATCCGACGCGACATTGTCTTCGCCGCCAGCTTGTACTTCTAGACACATCCTACACACGAATGCTCAGCCACTCTGCTCCGAACACAGACACGAGTTCGGCTTGAACTGAAGATGAATTGAAAAGAACGGAATGGTGATGAGCTCGCTAGGATGTCTCGGTGGCAGCGACATTGACCTCGAGGCTATCCGTCTTGGGCTCGGCAAGCTGGGCTTTGACCTGGTCGGCACTCGTCTGCACGGCCGCCTCATCGACCGTCTTGGGCGACGCACCAGGCGTGACGGCCGTGTCAGCCTCTGCCTCTCCGGTCGTCTGCGCTGCCGCAGGAGGGGTGACCAGATGCAGTTGGCTTCCATTCGTCGTATGCTCGCTCTTGGCGTACGCATTGATTGCCGCGTTGGACGCGCTGGTCGACAGAGGCACCGACATCTGCGTCGCCACCGTCTTTTGCGACGGCGTCCTGTGCAGGCTGACCCTGTCTCCCGGTGCACCTGGTGCTGCCACGCCGACGAACATGGCCTGGTGCGAGTTCTGACCCGTGGAGCTAGCTGCCACCGACTCGCGTGTGCGCGAGCTCTCGTCGCTTCCGCGTCTGCTCAGCGGAGGCAGAGCCTTGAGCGATGCTGCCGTGTCGCTGCTGTTCCTCCTGTCGCCCATCAGACTGCCGCCGATGCTCCTGGCTCCGCCGAGGCTAGGCGCATGGTGGTGGCCGCGGCTGCTCGTGGCACCGCCCAGGCTCATGCCCGCCGTAGACGACGCCAGCGTGAGGATGCTGGCGTTGTCGGCGGGCTGCGCTGCAGGATGCGGGTTGTTGTTCGGATGCGGCCTCGAGTGCGAGGGTACGGTGATGAAGTTGCTGCCAACTTCTCCCGTGCTGTTGGTGCTGGCGATCTGCCCGCTGCCGCTGCGCGAGCCGGTGGAAGGCGCAAACTGGATGGCAGATCCTTCGCGGGGCCCGGTGCTTAGTCGATGCGGATTGCCGAACGAGTCGTCGCCGCCGCTGCGACGCCCCTGAGCGATGTGAGTGGTTGGCAGCACGGTCGGCTCGCGAGTATCGAGGCTCATGAGCGTGGTGGGCTTGGTGCTGGCGCGACTCTTGGAGGTGTCCATGGTGCGGTTGCCGATGGAGTCGCGTCCATCAAAGCTGCTCTCGTCGTCCGTGGTGGGCGCAATCGCATCGGTGGATGGATTGACGAGATCCGAGACGACAGCAGTGGGAATGGCTGGTGCTGCATTCGTGGCAGGATCATCGCTTGGGACAGCTGATGCGTGAGTGTCCCCATCGACGATCGGCTCCGTCGACACCTTCGCAGGCACGCTTGGCGGGGCCATGGTTCCCGCTCCATGGCCGCTCGGCTGTACACCAGCATCCGGACGCGGTGATCTGGGCAGATCGATCGTGCCCAGGGGCTCCTGCGTCGGAATTCCATCCAGCTGCGGGGGCGGCGTCAGCCTTGCCTGGGCCGGGCCATCGTTGGTGGGCACCGTGAGCGTGTTGGCCAGAGCATGTGCATCGTTCGAGGCGAACGCGGACGAGAACTGCGACTGCTGTCCATCCGCATTCGCATTGGCGCCTGCGACAGCACTCGAAGTGCGAGACCGTCCATCCTTTGCAGCGCCCTTGCGAGCGCTCGAAGGATCGCCGGAAGGCAGAGGTGCCTCGCTTGGCCTGCGTCCAAACTTTTTGGAGAACCAGCTTCCGATGCTGTTCTTCTTTGGACGCCCGCCGGGCTGATTAGGTGGTGATGTGCCTGCACTCATGGTTTGTACGATGCGACGATGCAGCGAGTGCTGGTGATCTGGCAATACGGTGGTGGTGGTACGGACGGTGGAAGGTGGAGGTTGTTGGGCGGTGCAAAGGGTGGCTGGGCAGGGTCCAACGCGCGCCGCCCTCCCCTTGTGCGCAACGCTCGGGCCGTTGGACTGCGATTTTGCGCAGAGGCGCGATCCTCGCCCGATTCGGAATGCGCAAGTCGCGCACCTGTCGCACCCGTCGCCGTCGCACCCTGTGTGGAGAAAAAGCTCACCCGCAACTCCGACGTCACGCCACC
>NW_014639009.1:1100821-1316078 GCF_000747765.1 Moesziomyces antarcticus | reverse complement strand
GAGTTGTCGCTACCATGAGAATTTCGCACCGACTCTCGGTAAGTTATGGCTTTCGAGAGCACTTTCATTTCAGCCTACAGTAAGTACTATACAGTACAAGGGGAGGGCAGGGGATTCAATGCAACTCTCGCAGCAAGACTGGCAACATTTGCCGTCGCAGTGGCACGATCATCTTGTGTTCTGCCAACGACACGCATGACGACACTCTCACGATGTAATGCAGAACTTGCAGCCCACACTCGTCCTCATGCCTACAGCCACCGACTAGCGCCTTGCAGTCAATGTCTCTGAGCCGCTCTTCGACATTCCTTCGGGAGAGACTACTGAGCGAATACACTGAGTCCATTCAACCAGCCTGGTAGATGGCGGGACCAGCGACCACATGCTTGTTGATCAAAGACAGATTGGCGGGAGTGTAGAACGTGTCGGTGTCCGTCAGCGCAACAAAGACGGTGCTGTTGACCAGACTCGGTCCCTGGGGGTAGACAGTACCACCAGGCTGCCTGGCCTTTGCCGTGCGTGCATTCATGTCCACGTCGTACAGTTCCGTGTAGGACACGTTGAACTGCGAGACGTAGGCGGCGAACTTGGGCGTGCCCGACGTGTACGTCCTGGTCTTCTGCCTGTACGGTCCCTGGATCTTGCCAGGCTCGTCCCAAGAAAACAGATTCTCTTGGCCTGCGTGCGTCAGCGCCGTCACGTTGTTACTGATCGACGGTCCGCCGGCCGCCTTGCCGGCAGCGATCGCATCCGGCTCGTTCAACCACTTGAGCGCAGGGTAGATGTCCCAGGCCAGCGGCTGATTCTCCTCGGGACACGAAACGATCCACGGGCTCAGCAGCGTCCAAGCCCACGACTGCGGCAGGCCCGTCTCGAACCACTCGGGCATAGGGAAGAGTCCCTCAAACTGGCGAAACGTGTACTGCTGTCTCGCCTCGGTCGTGATCGACTGAAGGAGAATCTGAGCGCTAGCCCGATTGTCGAGCAGATTCAGGAATCCGTACACGCCCGACTCGCCCCACTTGGTGAGCCTCTGGCAAAAGTCGACGAACTCGGGCACCGTCTGGAAGTCGTAGCGATAGGTGCACTGCTTGGGCGCCTTGGCTCCCAGCATGTTGGACAGCGCCACGGCATGTCCGATCTCCTGCTGAGCCATGTGTCGGATCAGATGGCGATCCTCGGCATCGAGGCCGTGAGCATCGTAGTCGGCGTCCGAAAACTTGACCAGGCCGTAGTTGAAGAGGTCGAGCTCAATGTACTCCTGGTGCAGAGCCAGAGCGATCGACTGAAAGTCAAAGTCAGAGATCACCTGATACGAGGGGTCCTTGACAGCCAGCGAAGAAGCTGGTTGGTAGCTCGACGAGATATTCTTGCCCGCCTTACTAGGGTCGGCGCCGGCGCCCAGCTCAGCAGAAGTCACAGGACCGCCCTGCTTCCTGCTCATCATGCTAGGTGCAGCCGACGCAACATCGAGGAGAGAGGCGCACCCGAGGGCGATCTGCAGAAGCGTCGAAAGTTTGGTGAGTGTCAGCATCTTGAAAGGTGCTGGTCGGGGGTGGGAGAGTACTGGTGAAGAAGTGGCATTGCAGACGGAGTTTCAGCGCTACTTATAGGCGTCCGTCCATTCCTATCTGGCAGAAGGACCGACCAATCAAGCTATCACCCACACTTCGGGAGATAGCTCTGTCCTACTCGGTCATGGCCAAGCCAGGGCCACTCTTGGTCCAACCTTGCTCCTGTAGGCTGTGCTTCGCGAAGATCTGCCGGCGGATGACGATTCTCGCCGATCGCGGTGTCTCCGCTCTCGTCCGTCGGAGCGGTCCTCGAGCTCGCTATGCATGACCAGCTTTCGACTGGCCAGCGTTCCCCGAAAGGGTCTCTCCACCTCGGTTAGTGCCACGAAGGGTCCGTAGAGACTATGCAAAGACTCTCGGCACACACGGCACTAATGACTCAGGGATGACCGTACGTAGAACGTCCGGCAAGCCAGCCTACCACATGCAGACACTAGCGCGGCAAGCCGCGTCAAAGCCATGTCAGCATAGCATGGATCGAAGATCACCCTGCCGAGCGTGGCATTACTCACTTTGCAGTCTTCCACACGATGGATGTGACGCGGTATCACCTGTTGGCCGACTTGCTAGCGGCTGCGCGAAAGTCCGCATTGTACACTTGACCGGTGCGGTGCCAAGCGTCTCGGCGCCGAGACGATCTGCATGGAAGCCTCTTGGGCGGCATGACAGATGGCGATGAGTGATCCCTGAAGTGATTCAGCGATCCGCTAGATCTTTCAGCGCACGCTGCGGACCCTGGGTGTGGCTACGGAATTTCGCTAACGAGGCTGACCTTGTGGACGCTACCCGCGCCGAGTTTGACAGCGCGGGACTGCGGTATTATTACGCGCAATGCTCCACCTCCACCCCCGGAAATTTCCCAGCGACGGAGTTGATGATTCATTGCGGCCCCAGCAGGACCCGGAGTCTGAGCTCAGCTCTTGGACGCGCCCTTTGCGCACTCCACCTTCGAAACGGGTCGAGAGCATTCTGCTCTTCCACCATCTGCGTCCTTGACCGACTTGATTCTGTGCATTCTTGCCCGTCGGAGCCGGTGAAAATATCGCAACATGCCGCAGACTAGAAGCAATGGAGGCGCAGGAGGGAAGGAGCAACCCAAGCCTCCTTCGAAGCGTAAAGCTGCCGACTCCGAGACTGATCAGAATGGAAGCAGCAAGAGCCGCCGCAAATCCGATGGAGGCTCGAGCAGCGAACAGCCTCCGTCTGGCCAGAGCGGCGCGGATAAGAAGCTCAAGGGCGACGACATCGAAACGCACGAGACCGGCAACAACGAAAATGACGCAGATGCTCCCAGCGAAGTGCCTTGGCACGTTACCGAGAAAGGCTTGTACGTATGCTCGACTCAGGCTTGGCAATGCGACTCTCAATTGACCATCTGCTACCATTCTCAATCGTGTTGCATTACAATGGCATGGCTGTTACAGCATCTACTGGCTGTATCGACCCAAAGTGGTCGCGGCAGACAAGGCCGAAACAGCCAGTGCAGAGTCACTCGACGAGGTGCAGAGCACCTTTATGGTGCTCGTGCCCCGAGCAAGTGAGTCGGACACAGCACCGGCCTCAAGCGCCGAGAAGAAGGAAAACGAAGAGGGTGACAAGCGGGAACCGCCGAACCCGACGACGTACCGCCTGATCTCGCTGGGAAAGAAGCGTATGCCCAGTCCCGAAGCAGCGATCGCTAGCGGCAGCGAGCCGGGCGGCATCGGAGGTCGACATAGCGAAGCCATCTGGGCCACGGTCGCAGACATTGGCGCCGACCTGAACAACCTCGCTCAAGGCATGGGAGAGGAGCGCTATACGACCAAGACGCGAGGAGACCGCGTCAAGCCAGCCGCCAGACCCGCAGGTCGTGGCCATTACGCGCTGAGCATCAAGACGACCGATCCAGCGTCGTCTCGAGAGGTCCGGCTGACCTATGACATCTCGCATCCGAGTAGCAACGAGTTTGGTGCGGTGCAGAAAGAGCTCGGTCTGCATCCCTCGTCGTCGATTCTTGTGCAGATGCGCAACCCGACGTTGGCACCTACCGGACCTGATGCGCTCGCAGCCGGACTGCCTGAGGACAAGAGGGCCAAGTTGACCAAGGGGGAGCTGGAGGAGAACTTTGGCGGAGACGTCAAGAGCAAAGGCAACCGCTATGCACGTCCGGAGCAGCCTTCGCTGCTCGATCGCCAGGGCGTGGAGTTGCTGTTGATCAAGAGGGAGAAGCAGGAGAAGGAAGGACTCCAGGGTCTCGGCGACGAGCAGAATCGCGCACTTGCCGATCTGGCTGAGCGCGACCAGGAGAGACTCTCGGACGAGGCGGTTCTGAAGGAGCTCAAGCTGTCCGGCCAGGATGTGAAAGTCGAGCCCTTGTCTGGCGAGTGGGCGTGATCTCATGGCTACTGCTTACCGTAACGAAAGCTGCGCTTGATCTGAACGGACGCGTTTGGCGTGATTGTGTGAATCGAACGCTTCGCAGCGAAGAGCGAGATGACGGGATGCCTGGTGTGCAGGCTATGCCTACAGAAAGACGCCGCCGGCATCTTCCTGCATTGGTACCGCGTCCGACGATCCTTCTGGTGCGCTTGCGGGTCGAGAGACACCGTAGTGGCTCTGCACGTCCTGCTGTCCTGTCTTCTCTTCGAGCACGTCGAAGAGCTTTTCCACGACGCCGTTCTGCTTGGAAATAGTGGCGTCGTTGTCGGTGCAGGCGTTGCGCATCTCGGCCTTGTCGTGGTCGTCGAGCTCGTCTGCCGTCTCTTGGACGAACTGCTCGATCTGGCGATTCGAGTCCTCGAGCCGTGTGACGCTGTCTTGGAGACGCTTGATTTCGTGCACGAGCGTCTCGGCATTGAGGCCACGGAGCGCCTCGGTGGTGACGCTCGAGTAGTCGCCGACCACGGTGGGGACCTGCGTTGCGTCAGGGATCACGAGAGGCATGTTGTCGCGAGCGGCTGTTGATATGAGGAGGCCGCCAAGGGTGGGTTCAAACAACGTCAGCTCTTTGCAGTCCGGGTGGAGGGTTGTATGAAGCCACGCAACCATGGCTCAGCGCCGAAAGTTGATCGAGTGCCGAGTCCCGGCTAGCCGCACAGTCACAGAACCCTCTGCGGGTCGGGGTCTTGAACGGCCTAAAAAGGCTCGCGGGCCCTTCCGATGTTAGGTTTCCTACCTCGCTTCGGAACTTTTTGTTAATATGCTCAAGAGCCAAGCCAAACAGCCACACGGCAAGTCGATTTGGCGAAATTCATTCAAATATTAATCGAGCAGCGCTCACCTGGCAACCGTGTGGGAAAAGCGGCAGGGCGACTGGGATGTGGGAGCGGTGGGAAGGCGAGTGAGCTTCCCCGCATTTCGACAGCCCCCACGCCTATCACCGAAAGGCTGCTGCCGTCCGAGTGTCGGGTCGCTTTCGGAAAAGCCGAGCGTTGTGGCGTGTCTGCCAGAGCCAAGCTAGCCGCGCGCTGTGCGGCGTTGCCGGAGCCTCGGTCCACCGCTTACCGGGCCTCGAGAGAGAGCCTGGAGCGACAATGCACGCCAGGGCATTGGGTCGGCTGGTGCACTGTGCATCTTGCACGGCGTGCAGCGTGGGACCCTGGAGACAAATGTAGTCCTGGCTGCAACGGCAACTGCCGTCAGAGTCGCCACATCAGATGCCGCCTGCTGCAGCCCTCACTTACCTGTATAACCCGGCTCATTTAGGGCTCGATTCTTCCACCGCCCCGTCTCCCCACCGTCACTCCCTACTTATACTTGCCGCTTGATACCGTGCACTCTTTCGTCGTTTCCCCATCCAATTGATCCTTCAGCCAGCCATTGCAGCAGATTCGCACCCATGTCTCCGCCTACTGCCACCGACAACGTCCCAGCCTCCCAGACCGGCGCTAAGGAGGTGCAGAAGGGCGCACCCAAGTTCAAATTCCCCAAGGTGAGCACCAACATCCCTTCGTGGCCAGCAACCTGCCGCATGGAGAGCATCTACTAAGTCGTATCGTTCCTCTCGATCTGCCAGCCTACCACCTACGACTCGCTCGAGGCCGAGCGCCAGGGTCGCAAGGAGAGGCTCGCTCAAGCCTTCCGTGTATTCGGCCACCTCGGCTTCGAGGAGGGCGTCGCCGGCCACTTGACGTTCCGAGACCCCATCCTCAAGGACCACTTCTGGGTCAACCCCTTCGGCGTTCCGTTCCGATTCATGACCGTCTCTGACCTGCTGCTCATCGGTCCCGACGGCAGCATCGTCGATGGCGGTCGTCCCGAGAGGATGATCTACAACCAGGCTGCTTTTGCCATCCACCACGCCATCCATACTGCTCGCCCCGACCTTGACGCCGCTTGTCATTCGCACTCGATGTACGGCAAGGCCTTCTCTACCCTTGGCAGGAACAGTAAGTGTTTCACATCAAGCTTTCGAGCGCACTGCAAAAGCATGCGAGAGGAAAAGAGGCTGACGTGTGCAATCGTTTCAATCTTTGAAGTCGAGATCACGACGCAGGACAGCTGCGCCTTCTACAAACAGTGCGCGCTCTACGAGAACTTTGGCGGCGTCGTGCTTGCCGACGAGGAGGGCAACAACATTGCCAAGGCGCTCGGCGACAAGAACCGCGCGCTCGTACTCCAGAACCACGGCATCCTCTCGGCTGGTACCTCGATCGAAGCGGCCGTCGGCTACTTGTGAGTTTCCATCAAAGACTAGCTAGAAGCACAATTCCGCTGCTGACTTCTGATATGCGTCTTGTCACCACCACAGCATCATGCTCGAGAAGCACTGCCAGGTGATGCTTCTTTCGGAACCCGCCGCCGCGGCCCGAGGCACCAAGGTATGTCCATTCTGCCCCCGATTCACGCCAACTTGCCGACTTGAAAACATGCGACTGACCTGGAACGTTCCTTGGCTCTTTCCACTTCTCCTCTCGCGAATGATAGCCTATTGTCATCGGCCACGAGGAAGCCGAGTTCACACGCCGACAGGTGGGCAGCGACCAGGCGCTTGCCTTCCAGGCCTCGGTCTACTTCGACACCATCGCCCGTCTCGACAAGGGCGCCTGGAAGGAGTGATTCGTCCCGCCTTTTCGTCTCCGATCTTGTCTTTATTCTGCAACTCTTTTTGTTCGATATCATCATCACTCTGGTGCATGGAGTGTGTCCAAGACCCTGTCGCAGTCGAGCGAAGATGCAAGGCGATCTTTTTAGCGAGGAAGTTGAGTGTTAGACCGGCAACCACATTGTGACGCGAACATGCCCGCTCGATTCCGAGGTGAGCCTGGCAAAATCGCAGTCTGCGGCGTGCAGACGGTCACAGACCACCACCGACGCGAAGTCGAGCTTCTCCAGCGCACCCGCGGCGCGGCTGGCCGGGCTGCTGGATTGATGCGGAATCGGATTTTTGAGTGTTCAAAACCGAGTCGCGGTGGGCGAGCCAACTGCTCGACAGCGGCGCCCTGGCTGGAAATCCCGCTGAGCAACGCTGCACGAGTCGCATCTCGCCCTCGCCCTCGCTCGCCCTTGCCCAGGATCCGATTGCCGCTCGCTCGCATCCTCCTGCAAAGCTCCCGAATTGCTGCGCCTGCCACCTCGCTCCTCTCCACCATGCTCATCGACCTCTTCCGGACTCACCGCAGCGCACTTGCATGACAATCCGTCGTCGAGCTCCGGTTCCGGTTCCGTTATCCGCAGCCGCCGCGTCCATCCCAGCGCTCGCTGCCTCCACCAGCATTCCCTCGACCAGGCTCCATACCATCCCAGCACCGATAACGAGCGTCCACTGCTAGGGCCTAGGCGTCCCTACACGGAGAACTTCTTGCGCTCCGCTCCTCCCACTCTCTCCATCCAGCCTGCTCCTTCTCTCCGACCCTCCGGTCTGGTCGCGCAGTCCCACTTCAGCCCAGTCCGCATTGCTCGACCCTTCTGAAGCCGGCGCTATCCTCCCATCCACGCCACTTCGCGGCAGCTCATCCAGCCCGGCCCGCTTTCCTCCAACTCGGTTTCCCCTAGCACATCATCATGGCGGGAAGGCACAGCAAGTCTGGCTCGTCAGAGACGGACGCAAAAGCCTCAGAGGCAGCTACAGCTGATTCGTCTCAGCTCGAGACTAGCGAGGCAGCCACCAATCTCAAGGCAGAGGAGACAGAAGCTCCAGCTGCGAGTGCAGAGGGCTCCGCTGAACAGACAGAAGCCGCCGAGCAAGAAGACTCGACAGCCCAACCTTCCGCCGAAACCGCCCACGACGATGCCGCCTCGCGCGAATCGTCTGGATCCGACGACAAGGCTGTCGCATCGTCACCCTTCAAGAAATCATCCAGCAAGTCCAAGAAGGGCGGCAGGAACTCACGCGGCAAGTCCAATGGCTCGAAGCGCAGCAGCGACGAGCTCGACTCCACCAAACCCGAGAACGCCGATCCATCTGGCTCCGCGGATGCCAGCACCGACGCAGAAGCTCAGCAAGGCGGTGGCGCTGAGGCTGCTGCGGATGCGGACATGAACGGAGTCCAGGAGCAAGCATCCGCGTCTTCCGCAAACGAGAAGGAGGAAGAATCTACGAGCACCGGTTCCAACGGTCGAGACACTGCCCACGCCAAAGGCGCCCCAGCCAGCAAAGAGCTCGCTCAACTTGGCCTTGGCTCCTTTGGTGACGGTGCAGAAGACGCGCTCGGCCCACGCCGCTCTCGGCGTGGCCCAGGCGCATCGCCCGACCCGAAGGCGCGCGTCCCCAAACCTGAACCTGAAACAGATGCATCTTCACTGCAAGGCATCCCAACCGACTCAGCCGAGGCAGATGACATCAACGATGCTACCGCCGTCAATCAAGACGCTCAAGCCAGCGCAGACGCCGTCGGCGCCGCGGACGACGATCAGAAGGCAGCTGATGCTTCCGCCGTGCCGCAAGAAGCCATGCAGCTGGAGGAAGGCGCCGCCGATGCCAAGGTCGAGGCGGACAACGGATCTGGTCTCGAAGGTCAGCCCGAAACAACACAAGAAGCAGCCGAGATCGACGGCCACGACGTGCAGCCCGACGAAGGCGAAGCCGATTACGGCAACGCCGACGAGGCCGACCTCGAGGGCGAGGAAGGCGGCGACGAAGGCGTCACTCGCTGTGTGTGCGGCAGTGCAGACGAGAACGTCGGGCTCATGATCCAGTGCGAGACGTGCAAGTGCTGGCAGCACTGCGTGTGTATGGGCATGCAGGTCGAGGAGGACTGCCCCGACGTCTACTTCTGCGAGCAGTGCCGACCCGAGCTGCACATCCCCCTCTTGCGCTCGCTCGGCCTCCTGCCCAAGGCCGCCAAGAAGAGCAACGGCAAGGGCGGCGCCAAATACTCTGCTCGCGAGCTCAAGGAGGCCAAGGACGCCATCGCGCTGTTGGCGCAGGAGAACGCACGCAGGACGCAGGCTGCCGAAGCCGCCGCAGCCGCGGCTGCCTACAACTCTCGCGACCGCAAGGGTGGAGCCCACTCGCGAAACGACAATTCCAAGGAGCAACCCAAGAGCCCCAAGAGACGTAGCACCATGAACAGTCGCGATTCGGCCTACGGCGGATGGGAACCGATCCCTCCCGGTCTGCTCGCCGACGGCGAAGTCTGGGATGGCGTGGATGACCGCAAAGGTGGCAAGAAGCGCAAGCGTGGACTTCCGGACGACCCGAACGAAAGCTCAGCAGAGACACCCGAGGCAGGTGCGGGCGGCATCGACCCGGCATCCGCATCCGCGGACTCCAAGCGACGACGCATGAGCGCCAGTGACGCTGACCACCACGGAGACGCCGACATGGAGGAAGATGAGGCTGCCGCCGCGGAGGTGTCGACCTCAGCATCACGGGACAAGAGCAAGAAGAAGAAGGGCAACAACCAGTACACGGTGCGAGAAGCCTCCGTCACTGCTGAGGCCGCCTCGTCGAAGCCACGTCACCCGAACCAATATACCTACCGCAACAAAGACAGGAACGCGGCTCCATCTGCCAACGGTCAAAAGGCAGGCTCGAGCTCGACCTCGAACCTCACATCGCACTCGCCGAGCCCGAGTCCGAGCAAGGGCCGAGCGGAACACTCGCGTCGTGCCGCGGCGCGCGAGAATGCCAGTCAACTCGGCACACCCGCTCCCGGCGAGTCGTCGGGCGCTTCGGCTCGCGGGGCGGGCTCAACGGTGCAGTGGGGTCTACCCGACCACCTCACGCACCTCGCCTACCTGCTTCCTGGCCCGGGACATCGCAATGGATCCGGCAAGACGTCCGGATTCGCTTCGGGCGAGGAAGCAGGCAACGGAGGAGGTGCGATGGACAAGAAGGGCTCGTCGAGCGGCTCGGGCAGCTCCGTGCCTTCGCCGCCAGCGTCAGGATCGGTGCCGACGCCGTTCCACGTTCTTTCGTCGATCGAGTCTTCCACCAAGGTGCGCTTCCCGAGCCGTCGCATGACGCTGGGCGAGATGCGCAAGCGAGTGCGCAACATTGGCGAGTATGTGACGCGGAGCCAGATCGAGGCGGTGGAGCGAGAGAAGCGCATGAAGCTGCTTGGCATCGTGCCGCCGTATGTCGAGGAGATGGAGGCTGAGGCCGAAATGGAAGCCGAGGCCATGCAGAACGGCGCCAAGAAAGCCGGGGATACGCGCGCAGATTCGGCTCCGGAGCAGGTTGTGGACGGCGAGGGGAGCAAGAAGACGACTGCAGCCACACTGGGCAACCAGCAACCGCTGCCACTCAGCATGCGACTCATGGAGGAGCTTACACGCGAGCTCATCCAGTTTCAGCGAAGATTCGGCGTCGGCCCGGGCAGCTACGGCAGCATCAGCAATGCGCAGCAATCGGCAGGCGTTGCTTGATGCGGGGCATAACATTCAAAGCAGAGCCGGACTGAGTCACACCTGCAATCATCCAAATTTGCTTTCTTGTTTGCCTCTGGAGGGCGAGCGTCGCTCACGGCAGTGACGTGTATGGATGAGGATGGACTTGAATCTGATAGATGAGTTCCGTCGGAGAGAGTGTATCGATGCGGTGCGCCCGGCAGATTGTCAGCATGTGAATCGCTTTGGGGCGGCAAATGGAAGGTTCCAACGCAGCGTGCTAGGGCCTGCTCGGACCGATCGCTTCCGCAAAAGTTAAGGTCGATGCGTCGGCGGTGCCGTCGATGGTGAGCTGGGAAGCAGGGATCGTAGACAGGAAGCAATGGAAGTATCCTCGGTATGCCCGTCGGCGTATCGAAGAGATAAGATTGATGCTAGCCCATCCTTCGCTAGTTTCGACTACAAACTTCCCGATTGGTAGTACTGTACCTTTTCAGCCAGACACAGTACTTTCGATTGATTTTAGCCAGAGAATCGCAACAAGTTGCCTCAAAGCCTATGATCGAGTGGGCGATCGAGCCGTGCGTTACCTGAAAGTGGACCTGTAAGAACGTCCTCACCCGCCCGAGCCAAACCTCGTGGGGCGCAGTCGAGCCTCGTTGAGCTAGGAAATACTGACCTGGTTGGCCACCGAGTTGCGTGAGCAGCCGCCAGTCGCCATGCTCCTGTGAAAGGACCTGCAGCTATGCGCTCGACCGTCACCCAGCGGTCAAAGATGACAATCATCTCTTCAACCGTTCGACGCTGCCCGGAAAACCTCTACGGACTGACTCTTGGGCAATCGCACCTTCCCTTTGAGCATGCAAAGGGCAGGGCCAAGAGTGTCACCTTTGCGACGCGCCAAAAAGAGATGACTGGAGCTCTAGCCACCTTTTTCTTTTTTTGCAAAAAGTCGGGAAAAAAGGGTGCATTTTTTTTTAGCCCAAGTTCACGCAGGACCCTTGCAAGCGAGCGGAGAGTCCTTGCCCCAGCAGGAAGACACGCAAGCAGGCATGTGCAGACGCGCTGCTGCAGCTTGGACTTTTCTTCGCCCGCCTCTCGCGACCCTGGCATGTCGGCGTTCACACCGGTCCCGACCTGCGTGCAGCCAGCCAGGTGAGGGGGAAACATGCAAAACAGCAGCAGCGCCATGCCCGCTCGCTGCATTTTCTTGTGCCTTGTGCATTTCGCGCGTACAGTAGCTTGAGCCTCTCCCCGCCCTCTCCTGACGCAGCTGCGCCTGTTGGCGAGCCTCACCTCGCTGGAACCGACGACGGTGCAATTTTGGATTTCCTGCCAGCGTGAGGCGCCTGCCAATTCTTGCCTTCCGTCCACACCCATCGTTATCCGTCGCCCTCTTTCCCACCTCCTCCAATCCCCTCCCACCTACCGCTTCGAACTCCATCCGTCTCTTTCAGCTTGAGCGCCTTCGACTCACGATCGGACTGCCACGGCCCATTGCCGTGTCCGCAAGCAATTGTCCCACGTCGAGCTCAATCTGCCGTCTCTCAAAGTGGCCGTCGCCGTAAATTCAATTTCTCGTTCGAATCACCACAACTACGCGCCACGTCGCTTCGGTACCGCGCCCTTGCGACGCGACCCTCACCACCTTTTCCCGTGGGCCTTGCGCGCGTCATCTTGGAGATGAGCAAGACCCCCATGCGCATCTTGGCCTGACCATCGAACGTCGTATTGTCGCAGCCGACACAGCATATTTGCACACACCCATTCCCGCATACATCCATACGCAGGACCGCCCGCGTCGTGGTCATTACCCTTTCGAACGAAGCTGACGAAAACGCTGCGACCATCGCAGGCTGACTTGGGCACCGTTTGTGCCATCCTCTCAGTCAGTTTGGCCGTCCTCGACCGCTTTTGATATCTCCACATGCCTCCGGCACGCACATCGCGCCGTTCCGGCCTTGCAGCCTCGGCCAGCTCCTCGAGCATCGCCTCGCCCTCCACCAGGTCTCAAAGACAGGACGCCCCCCTCACTTCTGGCTCAGCAGCAAGATCGGCTGGACCGTCAACTTCGCGCGCTACGCCTCGCTCGACCGGGCCGTTGGCACCAGCCTTGACCGCGCAAAGCAGGCAAAGCGCCGAAAGAGATTCCGTCCAAATCACTCCGACAAAGTCTCCGGCTTCAAACAGCTTCAATGACCCCATCATTATCGATGACAGTGACGACGATGCCGATCCTGTCGCTGCAACGCAGCCGCTTTCGAGCTTGTCTCCCTCCTCGATCGTCAATCCCGACGAAAGCACATCGACCACCACTCTCGACCAGTCCTATGCCACCTCGCTCACCAGCGATCTCAACATGGTCTCCGACGGCACACTCACGTCAGTCAGCTCCGACGAGTCAGACAGCGACGTTCCGGAAAAGTCGGCCAAACGCGCTCTTCCCTTCGCTACGCCTCCGAGGCGCACAACTCGTACCGTACGCAGCACCCGCGTCGGAACCACGGCGACGCCCGTCTCGTCCACAGGCCGCAAAGCGCCGAGTCAGACCCCTTCTGAAACACCCACTCCCAGCCGCAGGTCAGCTCGCATCGTCTCCTCGGGCTCAAGCGTGAAGAAAGCGCTTCAAAGACGAGATGAACTCGACGCCAAACTACTCGCTAGCCCTTTGCGTAGGAAGCCCGACGCCCTGGATCCACCATCAAGCCCGCCGACCAAGAGACAGCCTGGACGACCGCGAAAATCCGCTACTGAAGCCAGCCTTATGCAGACGCAAAAGTCTCCGGCCACAGTGCAGCCACCAGCAAACCCTCTGGCTCAGATTTCGAGCTCGGCTGCGTCTCGTCGCAGCTCCCGGCTGTCTTTACCAGCTGCCGCAGAACCAAAGGATGTCCAGACAAAGGCGGCCAATAAGGCAGATGGCGAGTCGCAAGAGCCAGAAGCTCAGCCGAAACGGGGCAGGCGCTCGCAAGGCGCTGCTGTCTTGGCAGACACTCCTCCCGCCAGCGTCAACGGAAGTCAAGCTGCGGAAACTCCGCCAGCGAAGCGCGGTCCTGGTGGGCCACGGAAAATCACGCCCGAGGAGGAGTCGACCGTGTCTATTGCATCGAGCTCGTCTGCCAAAATACCCACGCGCTCTAGCAAACGCAGCTTCTCCGATCTCGCGAAGGCGGCGGACGCTGCTCCAGGCGGAACCTCGGAGCAGGTTAACGAGCAGTCACCCAGGCGCAAGCGAGGAAGACCACGCAAGCAGGCACCCGATGAGGCTACGGATGAGGACCACGGCGCAACTCCCGCCGACATCGATCCTTGGAGCGCCCAAGCCGAGGCGGACGCCATCGCGCGACAGCAAGCGATCGACATGCTCGATGAAAACGTCAGCGAGCTCAGCGATGCCAGCGAAGAATCGCAGACTTCCTCGGCACCGTCGCAGCCGGCAGCGCTTCCGCGCCGACGCGGACGTCCACCAAAAGACCGTTCGCCTGACGGAGACAGCGTCAAACGTGTGAGTCGCCCGGAGAAAGGCGGCAAAAAATTCCGCGTCACTGGTCTCTATGCTGGCGAGGCCGAGGCAACACCGTCCGTATCCTCCACCAAGCCGACACAGGAGCGAAACGTGGTGTTCCCGAACCCCATACATTTTGGAGCCAAGCTTTTGGTCGAGGAGCGCGACTTTTGCTTGCCCTATCCGATTCATCAAACCATGGACCAACTGCGCGAAAAGGTGCACGCCAAGCGCAAGCCTCCTCGCTACCAACAGATCAGCAAGAACAAGTACTATTCGCGTCCCAAGCTTCAGGGCGAAGTGCCTCTGTGCAACTGCCAGCCAGGCAGTGGATGTGGCTCGGACTGCATCAATCGCATGCTGCAGTTCATTTGCGATCCCAGGACGTGTCCCAACGGGAACAGCTGCACCAACGTCAGTCTCGGTCGCCGTACCGGCATCAAGACGGCTGTCGCCTACTACGGTCGCCGTGGATTCGGCCTGAAGACGCTCGAGGCCATCAAGAAACACGACTTCATCGACGAGTACCGCGGCGAAGTGATCAATCTTAGCGAGGCCGCCAAGCGGGTGACGGAGGAATACAAGGCGACGGGCAACTACTATTTGCTCGACTACGACTCGGCGGCTGGAGAGCTGCTCGATGGCGGCCGCAAGGGCAACATCACTCGCTTCGCCAACCACTCGTGCGACCCCAATTGCCGTATCGAAAAGTTCATCATTTGCGGCACCGACGAGGCATTGTCGGCCGAGTTCCAGATCGGTCTGTTCGCTAATCGCGACATCGAGGCGGGCGAAGAGCTCACCTACAATTACGGTTGGGCTGCCTTCCAACCTCGCGACACTATGACCGGAGCGCCGACGGCTCAGGTGCCTACCGAGCAGTGCTTGTGCGGTGCTGCCAATTGCTCAGGCATCCTCGGCGGTAAGAAGGCACCGGCTACTAAGCTGACTGCTTCCGATGTTGCTTCTGGCTCGCGCAAGAAGGCGGCCAAGGGTAAGGGCAAGGGGAAAGGAAAGAGTCGAAAGACGGCGCAGACGACGGCACGCCCTCGCCTGCGCGCGATGACGCCCATGATGAGCGCCACGCGCCTGTCATCAGCGACGATGCCGGCGTCGGCTCGCTTGAGTGCGGCAGGTTCCAGGAGCTCGAGGAAGCGCGAAGAGACACAGGCGAACCTTGTCACAAAAATCGTGATCAAGCGTATGGAGCGCTCTGCACGCATGGCGGCGGATACCGTAGCGTCGAACGCCGAGCCTTCGGCGGCCAGCAAAGCCACGCTCGAGAGCACGATCGCAAAGCGCGGCGTAGATGTGGCGGCTCCGACGCCCAACGCTGCGTCTCCCTCTTCACCAGCCAGCGTTCCGACCCCCGTACGCCCTCAAACCGCGGTGCGGCTCCCCCTGGCGACGCTGGGCACCGCAGCATCGGCCATGCCTATTCAGACTACGCCCGCCAGGGTGCAGTCAGAAGGCTCCACACAGCAGGCGAGCGGTGCGAAGCAATCTGCGTCAGCGCAAGGCCGGGTCGCCTCGGAATCGGGCGGTGCTGCATCGACGGCGCTCAGCAAAGCCAGCGACAAGAACGCCAGCGGGTCAAACCCTCGCGCGCTGCTCGCGCAAAGCCTAGCCTCGTCACGGCTCGGAAACAAGTTTGGACGCGCAGCGACGGTGACTCGCGGTACCAAGGACCGAAGATGGTCTGCGGCGCAGGCGATGGTCTCGGACGACGACGACGCTGCCTGGAACGTGTCGGATTCCGAAGAGCGAGCTTCGGATTTTCAGGGGCAGGACGTTGCAGCACAGCCGACTCCTGCTCTGGATAAGGCTGTTGCTGGCCCGCGTCGCCGCGGGCGTCGCAAACTGGTGCTTACCCCCGAGGAGGCTGAGCGGCGAGCGGTGGATCGGCGTGCAAGAAACGCCTTCCTAGCCCGCGTGCGCCGTGCCTCGAAGCGGGGCATTGTGATCCAGGATCCCACCCAGCATCCGCTCAAAAAGATTAGCATCCAGTGCACGGCAGCGCCAGAGAACACGTATATCCCGGATCTGCCCTCGTCGCTAGTGACGCTAGGCATGACCACGGCAGATGCTCGTCGTGCTCGCAACGCCTTTCTTGCGCGCGTGAGGAGGGCCGTCAAGCGGGGCTTCCCCAAGGACCTTGCGATCAAGATGGCCGCCAAGCCGCTCCCCGGCGATGGATCGCGAGACACGCCCGTGATGCAGGCACAGCGTGCGTACTTGGAACAGTTGGAGCGCGAGGCAGTCAGCGAAATGGAGGCGGACGCAAGGGCCTCCTCCAGTCGAGACGCCGCACAACAGAGCGCCCCGCTCCCGTCAGCAACATCAGCCGTCGATGGCTAGGTGGACACATCCATCTAGACAGCTGTGCAGTGATTCAACCCTACGAGCAGCACTCTGCAGATGCGAGAACATCCTTTGTACGGCTGCTACAGCCGATGTAACCAAGCCGTTTGCACTACTGACAGCTGCAACGATAGTCAACTTAGCTGTTGGTGTGGTTGGAGGCGCACTGCTGCAGGGTCCGGCCGTGCATTGACCAGATCCGGTGGGAGGGGGGAAAGGTGGCGATTTAATTGGCAACTGTTAAGCTGAGTGAAGACGCGCGCAAAGGAATGGCGACCCTTGCCCTGGCGATTTTGCCTGGATTCCGCTTTCGGAGGTTTGAGGCGGATGGGCGCCAGCTATGCTGCGCCGTGCCTGGCCGGGAGCGCCTTTAAAGAAGGGTCGCTCGCCATCGCTCGGATCCGCTCTCCCCTCCCAAATTTCCATTCCATCCGGATACCAGTTCATTCTCGGACCCGCACCAACCCCGCATCCCCGCCCCCAACCCCGGCTCCCGCTTAGCTCGTGGGCCGAGCTTTGCGGACTTCAACGATTGGCGCCGTCGTCAACAGCATCGCACGCCTCCCACGGGCCCTGGCCCCGCAGCATCATCGTTGCGCTCGCCACCGACCGTGTGCGGAGCGATCGCAAGACGCACGGCGCCTCGGCCATCGCTGACGAGGACGACGCCGGGAATTGATAAGTGCACTGACTTGCCTGAGTGCTGGCGAGGCTCAGCAACTTAGCACAAAGCCTAGATGGATACCGGGGCGTCTGAGACCGAACCGTTGGTAGGTCTGAGCGAGGGCGACGACGTTGGCAGGCACGAGTCGGCGTGGCAGCATGCGACCGATGCGAATCACAACGGCATCCATGCACAGGCGAGCTCGGCGCTCAACATCGAGCGTGATCCAGCAAGCATGAACATGAACGGACAGGACGCAGGCGACGCCAGCCCAGCACAGAGGGGGATGGCAGAGCATGACCACGATGCCGACGACGGCGGCCGTAATGGCAGCATGGGCAATGGCAGCGCCGATCTCTCGGTCTATCGATCGCCCAGTGGACCGCCGTCCGCATCGGCATCGCCGAGCCGCAGTGGGCCGACGATCCTCATGGCCTCTCGCAAGCAGAACAGCGCATGCGACGCATGCCGCAGCCGCAAGGTGCGCTGCAACCGCGACCCGGGCGAGGCCAAGTGCAACCACTGCAAGGCCAAGAACATCGAGTGCACCACGCTCTACGTCCAGTGGGCGACGTCATCCTCGAAGCGGCCCGTGAAGCGTGCACGCACTTCGCTGCTCGCTGCTTCGGAAGAAGAGAAGAAAGAGATCCCCAAACCGCCCGAGATCGCCGACGCGGCGGTAAACGCCCAAGACCGCTTGCTCAACGCCCTCTTCCAACGAGATACCGAGTATGCACCCATCGACAACCATGTCTACTACTACAACATCCTGCCATGCAACACGCCGCTCTCGGCAAGCGGCTATACCGTGCGCAACATCCTCCCTACCGCCTACCTTCCCGGACCAAAACCCGCCGCCATCACGAATGCCGAGCTGCATCTGCTCGATCGGCAGAGGAGGGAGGACTTTGTCAACGACCTCGTCGAGACGTTCTTCTCCGTGGTGCATGCGCGGCTGCCACTGCTTAATCCGCAGACCTTCCGCAAGCGCTACTATGAGCGCAGCAAGGAACTCGGCGGTCCGCCGTCGGACGTCACGCTCGCCATTGTCATCGCATGGGGCGCCAAGTTCAGCGAGAATCCGCTCATCGCGCAGGACCGTGCCGAGAGCGCTGTCGAGCTCCAGAGGGCGCACCAGCAGGCGCAGGCAGCTCTGCTCAAGGGCGAGTCCGAAAAGGCGGATCAAATCACGGGCATCAAGGGCGGCATCGAGCAGCCCATCCTCACCGTCCCCGAGGAGCTACGCGACCACGGCCGCAATCGCATTGCCGACCACCTCACCTGGCGAGCGCAGGACATCATGGACCGTCTCCGCGTGGCGCGTGTCGCCACGCTCGAAAACGCCCAGGCGTGTCTGCTGATGGAATCCATGCTGCTGCATCCCTCGGTGTACTTCAATGGCAATCCTAACATCGCCGGAACGCCCATCGCTGCGCCTCACCGCAGCCTGCTCGAATACACCAATGGGCATTGGTACGTGATCGCGATCAAGCATATGATCGACCTCGGCATTCATTGCAAGGAGAAGGTCATGACCATCAAGGACCCAGCGTTGCGCGGCGAGACGCTGTTCGCGTGGTGGCTTGCGTGCATGGCCGACGCCGCCTCGGCGCTGTACTTCCAACGCCGCTCGCTCATTTCGGCCGAAGACTACAACAGCGACCCACCGGTCGCAGACGCAGACAACAAGAAGGTGGCGCCACATCCGCTCGACAGCATCGACTCGTACCTCGCCTTCTTCGGGTCGATGCACGACGCCGTCACATTCCAGGGCAAGGTCTCGGCGATGCACTTTGCGCCGCGTAGCCACATCGAAGGCGTGCCCTTCGACAAGGTCGCCGAGGCCGCCGAGCTGCTCAAGAAGTGGCGTGTGGATCATCTGGAAAAGGTCGGTGTGCCGCTGCCGCACTGGCCGCCGCATTGGGACTACATTGCGGCCGTGAGCGCGTGTACGAGCGATATCAACTACCACGCCAACTGGATCTGCCTCTGGCGACTCGTCGACGAGACGGGTATCTTGGGCACGGACCGCTCCGACGCAACATCGCCTATTCACCAGGACAGGCTCAAGAGGAGGAGTGCGTCGGAGCGCGAAGTGCCGCGTGGAGACGCGCCTGACCCTGACCGGGTGCAGGCCGTGCTCGCCACGATCCAGGAAGAAGCGCTCAACAGCGCGCTGCGTATTGCTGGGCTGACCGAAATCCTGCGCAGCAACCAGTATCTTCGACTTGACCCGGCGAATTCGCTGCAGAGTCTCGAGATGGCGGCGCACATGCTCATTCGCTTCCAGCGCTCCGAGGTCGACATCATCGTCGCGGGTTTCCGTCAGTACGGCTTGTCGTACGAAGACTGCTTCGACAAGGCCGACGTGATGGAAGACCTGGCGGCTGCGTACAATGCGCGCGCGCGCACCGACCCGAGCTTCGTGCCCGGTTCGGCGCTCGGCTTGGCCATGGAGCGCGATGCAAGTGCGGACCAGAACGGCATCCCTGAACTCGCGATTGCGGCCGCCGCACTGTCGAACGCCGCTGCGTCCGCAGACACCTCGGCCGGGTATGGCTTCGACCCGCAGCAGTCAGGGCAGGCGCAGGCCGTCGAGGATCCAGAGCAGAAGCATGCAGGCGCCGCAACATTTGATGCTATCTTCACCGCGTCCGGCGACGCAGTTGCAAACAGTGCTATCCACGACGATCCTACACAGCGCTCCGACGGTATTGCCGTTCACTCGAATCAGGGCACGGCAGTCCATTCCGACCCTACACAACCCGCTTCGCTGTAGACCATTCATACCACGCAGACGGCAAATACCACAGCCTGTGCTTTCAGCCTCATGCGGTCAGAAAGGCAATCCGAGTGGTGGGGAGTTTTGATGGCATTGACATGAGATTAGTGCGCGAGCAAAGCGATTAACGTGCAAGTGCAGGTCAATGGCAACGGATCAGGCACCAACTCCGCTGATCGCTCGAGCATCACGGTTGCAGGGCACGGAGCATCTAGGGGGAAGCGGCGTACCAGTCGACACCCTTCTTGATGTTCTTGGCGAGCTCGGGGATGGCGGCCTCGAGGAGCTTCTCCTCCTCGGCGGAGACCTTGCCGACGGAGTGGATCTCCTCGACACCGTTCTTGCCGAGGGTGACGGGGCTGGCGAAGAAGGTGGCGCCCTGGTCCTTGTAGAGGGGCGACTCGACGTAGGCGCACTCCTTGACGCCCTGCTCGCCGTTGAGGGCCTTGAGGAGCGAGTCGGAGAAGACGGCGGCGGCGTAGGCCATGGAGAGGGTGGCGGAGCCGGCGCCGTCCTTGGCCTTGACGACCTCGTCACCGCCGAACTGGATGCGGTGGACGAGCTTCTCGTACTGCTCGCCCTTGGCGACGGCGTCGCCGCCGTTGGCCTGCGAGAGGAGCGGCACGATGGTGACACCCGAGTGGCCACCGACGACGGGGACGATGGTCTCGGCGGGCTTCTTGCCCGAGATGCCCGAGAGGAAGGTGGAGGCACGGGTGACGTCGAGGGTGGTGACGCCATAGAGCTTCTTAGGGTCGTAGACGCCGGCCTTCTTGAAGACCTCGGCGACGATGGGCACGGTGGAGTTGACGGGGTTGGAGATGATGAGGAGGTGGGCGTTGGGGGCGACCTCGGCGGCCTTCTTGGCGAGGTCGCGGACGATGGAGGCGTTGGTGTTGAAGAGGTCGTCACGGGTCATGCCGGGCTTGCGGGGCACGCCGGCGGGGATGACGATGACCTCGACGTCCTTGAGCGCCTCACCGAGCTGGTCGGCCTGGTAGCCAGTGGTGGTGGAGGGGGTGTTGACGTGCGAGATGTCGGCGGCGACACCGGGAGCGAGGCGCACATCGTAGAGGCGGAGGTCGGTCACGAGAGGGTTCTGCTTGAGCAGCAGCGAGAGGGGCTGTCCAATACCGCCCGAAGCACCGAGCACGGCGACGGCACGGTTGGCCGAGGCCGAGGTGGAGAAGAAGCGGGGCGAGGTGGCCTGAGCCGATCGGAGAGCCTGACGAGCGAACATGGCGAAACACGGAAGATGAGATCGAGGAGACGTGATGGAGGAAGGTGACCAACGTGGAATCGGCGCATCACCACCGGCAAGTCCACGCCGATCGCAGCGCAGGCGCTGGGCACAGACAGAGTCACAATCGCATCCACACACTCACACTCGAGCCAGCCGGGCGCACCAGGCGACGGGATGACGAATTTCCCTTTTCTTCGGCGCCGCCCAACGGAAGCGCTCGGAGGCGCACGAAATCGACTTTTTGGGCCGACGAGCAGGCAAAGCGGGCGAACCGCGCTCTGCTGCCGCATCGCAAAGAAAGAGTGGAGTGCCGCTCCGCTCGAATTTCGTGCTTCTCGTCTGGCACTTTGACGTCGAAGACTCGGAAATTGCCCCGAGCGCGCACCGCCTGCGGAAGGATCAGGAAGAACATCTCGCTGCGATTGTTGGGCCAAGCTGCTCCTCCTCCTCCTCCGCCTCCTCCTCGGCACCACTTCGGCGATTCCCTCTGCCGCACGTAATCGTCCAACCATCGGGCCCATCACACCGTCCCGGCTCGTGGGCCGTACATTCGCTGTTAGCTCGTCTGTCTCCTCCCACATTTGCCGCGGCCTGCAGCTGCCTCGCATCTCTCGTCACCGTGAGAGCCTGATCCCGGCGTGACGCGGAGCGAGATACCCGGTCCGGTCAGCCTGGCGGTGCGATGCAACCCTGTCCAACGTGCGAGCCAAAGCAAATTGACCCTGACCTTTCTCGTGATCACAAAAGGATCTGCTACTTTGGCAACGTCGGTGTGCGCCGTTTCACACGCTACCGTGGCACTCTGCGGTCTGCTTCCGATTGTCTCCGTCTAGCCAGGGTCTTTGATCCTTCCAGCCGAGTCTGTCCTCTTGAATACGCCTGCACGCCGCGTGTTGCTCGTGGATCGAGCATGAAGCCTGATTCTTTCGAGCGGTAGCCTGCCGCTGATCCTGTTCCGCAACCCTGATCGACTTTGGTCCGCAGTTGGGGCCTGGCTTGTGTGGCAGTCCCGTCATGGCATCGGGTTCACACTGACGAGCCGATCGAGAATTTGGGATGTTAGGTCTTGGAGAGCTCGCGTCCCTGAATCAGCTAAAATTTCTCGACACGTGATTAAACGAAGCTCGGCCGAGGTCAGCCTCGAATTTTCGGATCGCGCGCAAGGCAGACGGTGGCCTCTCTGCACAGGCTGGCTCAGCTCGCGTGCCCCTCCCAGGATGCGAGAGAGTCGTCAGAGCCAAGTCTTTGCCATTCGCACGCCTCCCTCCTGTTTATCGACCATCATCACCCTCCCTCAAGACCGTTGATATCAGCCAAAATGGTACGCATCTCAGCACATGGCCCAACATAAGCGCCATGGACATTAGTAGATGCGGGATCTGAGGACATGATGCGGTGCTCCCAACCCCCGCCAACAGCAGCCTCTTCGCCGATGCCGCTCTGGCTGTACTCGACAATGCCCACCCGTCCTTGCATCGCATCGGAAACCAATCGTACTTCCAGCAGATGATCGTCGAAAGGAGTTGCTGCCTCTAGGAGTATCGCGCCAACCTTCACACGGCATGTCACGATGCTCTCTGATGGCATCCTTCCACTCTCCCGTTCGCGACTATTCGGCTCTCGCTTTGCATCGCGGTGCACTTGCCGTGGACCGGCGGACCAAGTGTATGACAGAACACAATGTCGTCTTCGCGTTGTCCCCGGACCTCCAGTACTTTTGGGGATGAAGCGATCCGCGCCGTCTCTCGCTACGCACGACGATGCCCTGGTCAGCTCGGGGACCACTAGATCCTTCGAGGTCAACCTTGGCTTTCGAATCGAGCATCGCTTGAGCGGCCGGTCGCTTCTGTAGAGCACTGAGTCTGTCTTCCATCCCGTTGCCCTACCAAATGTCTGTCGCTTCAAGCTTCAAACATGGCACAGGATGCTGACCTCGTCTCAATGACCCCCCTGCTTTTCTCCGCGCTCGTCGCATCCTCATCCCTGTTTCTCGTTGTGTGTTTGCGTTTGACTTTTCTCTCTACAGCCCAAGGCCAAGACCGGATCCGCCAAGAAGCCCGCCGCCGCCCCCTACTCCAAGGGCAAGGCTACCAAGGCCCCCAAGAACCCTCTCTTCGAGAAGCGCCCCCGCAACTTCGGCATTGGCCAGGACATCCAGCCCCCGCGTGACCTGAGCCGCTTCGTCAAGTGGCCCGAGTACGTCCGCCTCCAGCGCCAGAAGGTCATCCTCAACCAGCGCCTGAAGGTCCCCCCCGCGATCGCCCAGTTCGCCAACACCCTGGACAAGAACACCGCCACCAACCTGTTCAAGCTCCTCAACAAGTACCGCCCCGAGTCCAAGCAGGAGAAGAAGGCCCGTCTCGATGCTGCCGCCAAGGACATCGCCGACGGCAAGAAGGCCGACGCCAAGGCTGACGGCAAGAAGCCCCTCTTCGTCAAGTACGGTCTCAACCACTGCGTTGCCCTGATCGAGGCCAAGAAGGCCGGCCTCGTCGTCATCGCCGCCGACGTTGACCCCATCGAGCTCGTCGTCTTCCTGCCCGCCCTCTGCCGCAAGATGGGTGTCCCCTACGTCATTGTCAAGTCGAAGGCCTCGATCGGCGCTCTTGTCCACAAGAAGACCGCCGCCGTCGCCCTGATCCAGGAGGTCCGCTCCGAGGACGAGCGCGAGCTCGCCAACCTCGTCTCGGCCGCCAAGGCCAACTACCTCGACAAGGCCGAGGAGATCCGCCGCCACTGGGGTGGTGGAGACCTCTCGCAGCGATCCAACCACAAGCTCGCCAAGCGCGCCAAGATCGCCGCTCTCCAGCCCAAGCCCGTCGCTGTTGCCGCCCCCGTCGCTGCCGCCGAGGACGACGAGGAGTAAGCGTCTCGCACACTTGCTTTTGCGTCCCTTGTGCAGCTGGGCGCGAGCTCTCCAAAAGCTGGTTCCCGTCCTTGGGAATCAACACCCCTTTTTTCTTTCCTGGCCGATGTCATGTTCGCTCGCTCACGCTTGCTTGGTGAATGGATCGTGATGCCGCGCCTCCCTTTTGCTGACACGAGGCTTCCGCAGGTGGCTCGGATGAGCCGATGGCATCTCGGCTGCTCCGTTGTCCCGTTTTCTGTGCAGCCATCCAATGCGGTGCTGGGTGGTTCTCGCATTTGTACAATACCCTTCGAATCGTCCATCATTGTTGTGCCGTCGAAGCTGTTGTGCCAGTGTGAATTGATGGTTTGGCCAAGGGCGATGACGCTGCAAGCATTCTGCCACGGGCCCGTGTCGGCTCGGTCCCGGCGCTGGAGAGTTTGACGGTGGGAAAGTGGTATTGAGAGCTTCGGAAATGCCGGCGATGGGCGCCGAGGCTGCGGCGCCTTGCTAGCGTACGGCAATGGAGACGAAGCCGCTGGTGGGCGTCGGCATGCGTCGGCCGCAGCGATGCAGCAAACATCGGCGAGGCGCACAGACCGCTTTCACACGACCTCGAGGGATGCGAAAAAAGCACGAGCAAAAAAAAAAAAAAAAAAAAAAAATGATTCGAGGCCTTCGAGGCCAATGGGGTAAATTAGGCTCACGGTCGTGCAGGATATACGCAGATCAGAGGCTTCCTACAGTTGTCCGGATGGAACTGAGCCTGAGCTTACGGAGCAGTTGGACGCGGAACCAGACCAGAGTCAGCTGTACGGACCGACGGTGATACCGCACGGTTGTGTCCTTAGCTTGGGAGGACATTCTGCCAAGAAGACGGGATTAATTTTTTATAAAAAAAACTTCCCTTTGTTTAAAGCAGCCGACGCGCCTCCACATACGTTTCCAGTCAGACGCGTGGCTTGACGCCGATGTCTTCATGCTTCCACGGCGGAAGAGCAGTGTGGAACGTCCCAGCCGGCGAGCAAGAGGAGACCAACACAGAAACCTAAAAAAAGTGAAGATCGACGAACCGACGCGGTGGGTACGACTTCGGTGTTCGCACCACTGATCACTCTTTGCACTCCGTCTAGGGCAGAACTGATCCGCTGCTGGTGCAGCTCACGAGGACACATCGTGGCGTCTCGCGGGCATACAACGGCGCCAGGTAGCTGCGGTACGTGCGGGTCCGCGCCGTTGATTTCCACGCAAAGAAGAAACGCGACGCATGAAGTCGGCCCAGCACGGATGAGGATTTTGCGCCCTCGGCTAAAGAAGCCAGGCGCATGCGGGAACACCGCAGCGGGGACCACCACTTCTCGCGAGTCCCGCTTCGTAAGGCCTCGACCGGACAATTAGGGTCCAAAGCGAGAAGAAGAGATAGGGAGGTCGGGTGAGCCGATGCCTCAAATGGCGGCTGATCCAAGCCCAGAATGCGTTGCACGAGCATGTTGTTTCGAGCGGGCGGCACCCGACGTCCGCTGTGACAGGCAAAATGATGGATGGTTCGAGCTTGGCTTCCGTGCCAGCACGGCTTTGCCGAGCCGTCAGACGGTCTCTGCTCGCAAGCTGTCGGGGGTGTAAGGTTGAAGGCTTCGCATCGCAGCGGACGTAGTTGAGCTAATCTCGTGGACACGCCGGCTCTGTGTGACCGTCGCTTGCTCGACCGTCGGTGTTGGAAGAGCTAGACAAACACACTCAGCCCTGCCCATCTGAGCGGCCCACCTTGTGCTACGACGACTTGACCATGGCTACGCCACGGCTCACGACCTCTCCTCGCTATCTCCCTCTTACAGCCGCTGTCTCGTGATCCGAGCTGGGCGATGACTGTACATCGGGTCACATCCGAAAGTCGAGCATCCATAAGTTAGGGCTGGTGACGAGACTGCAAACCGCTTTCATGTCGGCAGCCCATCGGCGCAGCTTTGGCGCTCGTCGCTCCAACCTTGACCTTGTCACTTCACATTGGCTCCCTTGCGCATTGCTGCTGGCGGATTAGCCTCGACTCTCCTTCATTGAATCACCGCTCCGCCGTTCTGCTGCGGTTCGTGGCTTGATCCTCCTCAACTTTTCGGAAGCATCCCGCACAAATCTTTTTTTTTTCTTCCGGCTACGGTAGAGCTGCGCACCGTTTCCACCCAGCGCACTTCTGCGATGTGTGCATCCGATAGGCATTGCATGTGCTCAGAGGGTCCGCACAATGATCCAATCGCTCTTGCTCGCCGTAACGAAGCCGTGTGGTTGGTCAAATGAGATTTTTCTTCGCCCCCTTCCTGGCCGTCTGCTTGCCGCTTCCTTTTTTTCTGGCCCAATAAATTGCCCTCCATTTGGCCTTTTTTTAATCAATTCTTTTTTCGGTAGGCATTTCAGCGCTTGAAGTGTGCGTGCGTTGCTCTTTTTGGGCCCTTTGCGAGGCTGCGAATCGTGCACTGGCTCAACCGCAGTCCAGGGAGCGGTGAGAGGCTGGGATCGCAGCCAGGCCGCGAGAGTGAGCCCTGAGGCCCTTCGATGCAGCCTTGTCCTGCTTCACCGGCCCACTCACCTAGCCCTTCTCCCTTCTCCCCCTTCCCACCTCCCCACCTCCCCGCCCTCCCTTTCTCCTTCACCATATAACCGGGTGCTCCTTGCGCTATCACCGAGCCCATCTGCACCACATTCGGTCTTCTCTACATCCAGCGCGACACGGCTCTGGTGACTGCTGCCGCCGATTGCTGTGCCTCTGCCAACGAGCTGCCCATAGCTTCATCATCACCACCTCAAGCTCTCCCTCCCCCCTCTCGAGCTCAATCGCACCCGCAGTAGGTCCAGACATACGCTCTGCGCCTAGATTAACGAGGGCAGACTGTCCGAACGTTCGTGTTCACCGAAAAGTGGCGCCGTTTCAGTCGCCTCATCTCGCCAAGGCCGCTTCGGCGCTCGTCTGGAGTCAGGCTCATAGCCGAAAGCGGAAAGCCTGACGGCCTTCCAGTGTCCCGCACTCCATCGGTTGTCGCTCTGAAGGCAGGACCCACAAGCTTGCTCCTCGCAACCACCCACTCCCAAGGTCGAGTCACGCCTCTTTACGATCCTAACGATATCTGGGCATCCTGGTTCTCGCAAGTTGTTGCGGCTCACTCTGCTGCCTCCAGTACCCCTCCTTCGATCTCTCCAAAGCTCTCTCTCAGCCTCGGTATCCTTCCGCACCTACATGTCAAGCCGCTAGTTCTCCTGAGCTGCCGTGTCAGTGACTATCGGCCTTGCGACGTGCTTGACGGCCTCGCTTGGTGGGTACTGCGCCTGGCCCAATCTCGCATCGCGCATCGCCGAAAGCGGTACTGCATGGTCGATCGGTTTGCTATCAGAGGTGCTAAGCAAAACTATCGGCGCAATCGGCTCACTCACGTCGTACTTCATCGGCCCAGTCCCAGCCGAAGATCGACCTCGAACTCAAGATGGACGCACCAACCCACTTCAACGATGTCACAAACCTAGCCGCTTCTCCACGCAATAGCGCCGCTCACCGCCAAGAAGCCAGCATGTCGAATCATTCTGCTCAAGGCGAAGCTGCCCAGCAGAGTCACACGAGCGGCACGCCGGACGCAAGCTACGATGACGGCTCGCAGCACCTGCTCATGAAGCAAAATCAAGCAGACCTCGCAACTTTCGGGACTCCGATTCTTGACGGCAGCTCTGGGCCCAAAGAAGCGGATGGCTGTAACGCGGCCGTTTCCAACGACGGTGGCCGCATCCACAACGTCGATGCATCCTGCCACCCCCGGCAGCTCGACATGAGCGCACCGCTCCGACAGGCAAATGCTCCATTCCAAGGCCCTCACGCTTCTTCCCTCGAGCAAGAGATCGGTGCAGCGCTTCATACGCAGATGGGCAACGTGCAGCAGTCCCCTGCCACACACGAGCACTTCTTCTCCCCTGCAGACGGCCAACGAGATGCACAGATGGCCCAGGACCGATCTCATCAAGAGCTGATGCAGTTAAAGACCGAGCCTGCCAGCTTTGCCGATCAGCAGCATCAAGTCAAGTCGTACCCGCCATCGCCACCCAGACGGAACCAGATGATCCCGCAAGCGGAGCCGCGATCCTTCCAAGCTGGTGTGCGATCCACCGAGGGTCGCCACATGATCTCGCATCGTCCAAGCCACAGCCTCGGCCAGGCGGGTGCATTCATGTCTGGCATACCTGACCGCGATATGTTTGGGCACAGCCACGTCAGCGCGCCCGTCTCTCCCTCTGACGGTATGAACTCAAGCACCTTCGCAGCCTTGTTTCAGTATCCGGGCGCTCGCCACGAAGTGGGTCTCGGTATGACCGAGCATGGCCACATGTTCGATCAGAGCGTGGCCCCAGGCATCTCGCGTTCCATTGGGCACTTGCCAAAGTCCTGCGCTCCCTCGGTCCGTTCCGCGTCGCCCTCAACCAGCATGGCATCAACATCGATGGCGTCCATCTCTCCCTTGGGAAGCGCTCGCATCAACGCCGACGGCTCCTTCACTTCGCAGGAGACTTCCTTCGATAGCATCTCCAACGCCGCCTCCGGCTCCTTCAGCCGGGCCTCCTCCACGTCCGAAGAAGCCTTCTATCAAGAGCTGGGCTCGCTCGGCCTCGCCTCGTCTTTGCGCATGACCAAGCAGAAGAAGAAGCTGCGCAACATTGATCGCAAGATGATTTGCGATTTCTCGATCGCGAACCCTCTGGTCAAGCAGGATGCCATCGCCAACGAATTCGGCATCGAGCGCAGCACCGTCAGCAAGATCCTCAAGCACAAGGACAAGTGGCTGGCAATCGACCCGCAAAGCGACGCAGCGCACATCGCCAAGCACAGAGCCGTCAAGTTTCCTGCTGTCGAAGACCGCCTCACCAGCTGGGTCGCTGCGCTCAAAGCCCGCGGCGAGCCTGTGCGCGACTCGATCATCCGACAGGAAGCTCTGCGCATCGCGCGCGAGCTTGGTCTCGGCGAGGACAAGTTCAAAGCTTCCGGCGGCTGGATCGAGAAGTTCAGAGAGCGCAACATGATCCCCAAACCTCAGCTTAGCGATGCTGCGAGCGCAACGTCGGGCACGGGTGCAGATGCCGCGGAGCTGGATGCGTCTTCTTGCGACGGCGGATCGTCGCATCCGACAGCTTGCGCCGAGGCGTCGAAGGAGGCCTCAGTCATGACACCGGGCGGTGCAGCGGAAGCGGGAAGCAGCACCAGTGGCCAGTCGCGAAGCGTTCGACGCCAGCCTGCGCGGGCAAGCAAGGCAAAGGGCACTCCTCAGAAGCGCACCCGAGACGATACAGAGAGAACACAAGCCATCTTGGGCATGTCGCCTCTAAGCCACGACCTGGCCCGCATGCACTTCCACAATGGCGCACCCATTCCGCTCATGCCAGAGCCTGGCTTCTTTCGACCCAACTTTTACGAGACTCATCCAGCTGCCTCTCAGTTCATGACGAACAGCAATCTCATGTACGGCGGCCATTGCGTCTCCCCCACGATGCAGCCCATGGAGGATCAGGACGAATCCGAACGCAAGCGCAGGCGTTCCGGGCAGCACTTTGATGCCGGACATGCGTCCATGATGCTGGATGCCCCAATCGAGTTCCAGTTCCCCGCGGCTGGCGCCTCCGCCCTGTCTCCTTTGGACGGCCTGCCCGGTGCTGCTCCTGACGGTCAGGCACAGTCCGATGTGGGCCTACAGACCACAAGTCCTCGGAGTCGTCGCACTGTCGCCAAATCCACCGCTGCAAGTGGCGGACGTGGCCGCGCACGCCGTGGCAAGGGTCGTCTTTCGGGCGCAAATCATACACCTCAGACCCCTTCGCCCCTGTCGATGTCGCCCACCGACGCTCGAGGAGAGGCAGTTCTGCCGAGGTTCAATGCAGCTGACGCCGAGCAGATCACGGCAGCCACGCTGGAGCGCATCCGCGAGCTACAGAGCTCTGGTGACAAGTCGTCGATCGTAACAGCGGAGCAGGCGCAACAGTCGTTGGAGCTGGTACTGCGCTTCCTGAGCGAACAGCCGAGCGACTTTTTGCCCGCCAACCACTTTGTCGTCTTCGGCCACTTGCAGGCCAACATCGAACAGAAGATCCGAGACCAGGCCAAGCAGAGCCCTGCTGCCGCCGACGGTCCTGCCTCGCAATTTCCTGCACCTGGTGCCTCCGCAAATGCGGAGGCGACCTCTGCCACCCTTGGCGACGACATGAACAATATGCCTCCAAGCTGCGCCTAGCGTTCGGGAGCGCAACGCGCCTGCCACGAGCGTCATCGGTTCAAGAAGGCGGCTCAGAATCGGACCTCGTGCTGGCAGACGTCCCCTGCGGTTGGATGCTTCCTCCGCGTCTCTCTCCAAATATTATTCTCGCATGGCCTTAGGGGCCCGTTCTTTTGCATCGACTTCGCGCACGCTCACCCTCGCAGACATTGCTTGCTGCCGGAACGCAGAAGCGCAACCCAAAAAATGGCTTGAAGATACCTTCTAGCATCGCAGTCTCTCGTTATTCATAATCAGCATCACATCCCCGCTTTCTCCCCTCATACTGTCAACGCATGTCTGATCTCGTAGCATCCACCCCCTCATCCTTCCATATCGTCCATCCATTCAGCATCGCAGCCGTTCAATTCAGCATTTCAGACCGCGTTACGATGGAGTCTGAGATTGTGGCAGCAGACGTCTTGAAGATTCGGGAGAGACTTGGTGGCAATGCGGCAAAAACGCGACTGTGGGGCCGGTGGGCCGCGGTTGCGGCGCTTCTGGCGGCAACCTATGGGGCGGCGCTGTTGAGCTCGGTCGCCACCCGAAAATGCTTTTTTCGTTTTATTTTTTGATTTCTTGATTTTTGGCTGTGGTGGAGACGGAGAGACAGGTTGGAAGCGGGGTAACGTTGGACGGCGAGCGGCCATCGCGGTGGTGTGCGCACGGTCAACGTGGTGTCAGAGCAGGTTCTAAGCTGCTCTGATCGCCGCCTCGCCGCCGCATATAAACCTCCACACCGCTCAATCCACGCTGATCATCGCCACGTCTCTACAGCCTCTTCTATTGAACCCAACATAACGACGCGGTCACAATGACGGTATTCTCAGGATCGAGTGCGCTTTCGAGTGTGCCCAACCACTCGTACTATGCGATCCCTGCTGCGTGGGTGCTGGCAGTCCTGCCGCACTTCTATGCTGTTGCGCTGTCAAAGGGCCAGTTCAAGAACGCGCACCCGCGCCAGCTGCTGCACGACCTGCTGGCCAAGAAGACCAAGACTGCCAACGACGCCAAGATCATTCGCGCCGAAAGCGCCCAGCTCAACGGGTAGGCCTCGAACCCTTTCCTTCCTCGACGTATTGAACGAGCACTGACCGTGAAAATTTACGTCGATAGATTTGAGAACCTCGGACTGTTTGCAGCGGCTGTTGTCGCGGCGAACGTGGCCAAGGTGCCCAACAGCGAGCTCAACACGCTCACTGCCACTTACCTCGCCAGCCGTGCGCTCTTCAACCTGTAAGTCGAAGCTATCCTACCCCGTTCCAACGACATCAGTTTCTGACGACTGCTTGACTTTCATGCGCAGGCTCTACATCTTTGTGACGCAGGAATCGACCGCTACTCTGCGCAGTGCGTCGTTCCTCACGGGCGTCGGCACCATCTGGACGCTCTTCATCAAGGCAGGTCTGCGTGCGGTGTGAGCCTCACGCACAGGACGCCATTCTCCATGCCAGTGCTGGTAATTTCATCACATTTCTTCATCTCTACGACTGTGGAGCGGGGAGTTAGACAGAAGAGACAGCTTTTGCGATGGCGTCGCCGAGTTTTTGTGTGGTTCCGTTACCCTTCATGTCTGGAGTGAGGATGCTCGAGTCCGAAGTGCCAAGCACAGCGTCGATGGCCCTCAGCACAGCTGCTGCCGCCTCGTTCTCTCCGAGATGGAGCAGCATCATCTGGCCCGCCCAGATCATGCCGACGGGGTTTGCAATGCCTTTGCCCATAATATCCGGCGCCGAACCATGGACCGGCTCGAAAAGGCTGGGGAACTTGCGCTCTGGATTGATGTTGCCCGAAGGAGCAATGCCGATCGTACCCGTGACTGCCGGGCCAAGGTCAGACAAGATATCGCCGTGCAAATTGGATCCCACCACCACATCAAAGTAGCTCGGCTTCTGCACAAAGTGCGCCGACAGAATGTCGATGTGGAACTGCTCCGTCTTGACGTCCGGGTACTCCTTGGCCATGAGTTTGAAGCGCGAATCCCAGTAGGGCATGGTGATCTTGATGCCGTTCGACTTGGTTGCACTGGTGAGCTTCTTCCTCCTTGTTGTCTTTGCCAGGTCAAACGCATACTTGAGGATCCTGTCCACGCCGATGCGAGTCATGATCGTCTCTTGGATCACCGTCTCGCGGTCGGTACCCTCGAAGATCTTTCCGCCCACCTCCGAGTATTCGCCCTCGGTGTTTTCGCGCACGATCCAAAAGTCGATATTGCCCGGCTGGGCAAGCGGACTGGGCACTCCCTTGACGAGCCGACACGGACGCAGGTTGACGTACTGGTCAAAGTGTCGACGCATCTGCAGCAGCGAACCCCACAGCGTCACGTGGTCCGGGTGGCGGTTCGGATCGCCGACTGCGCCAAAGAAGATGGCATCGAACGGCTGCAGCAGCTCGATCCAGTTGTCAGGCATCATCTTGCCGTGCTTGTCGTAGTAGTCGCACGAGGCAAAGTCGAACGTCGTCAGCTCCAGCGAGAAGCCGAAGCGCTCTGATGCCGCTTGCAGCGCCTGCAGGCCACATGGCATCACCTCTTGGCCGATTCCATCGCCAGGGATGACTGCGATCTTGTATGATCTTGCCGACATGTTCTAAAAAAGATGTTGTCGAGGAGCAGTGGAACAGTTGAGTGAGCGCAGCTGAAGCTTCAACACCTCTGATGGCGTCGGGAAGTCAGCAACATGGATGTGGTGGAAATAGCGCCTCCCACTCACCTATGAGGGCTCACACCGGGCACACCTTCGCACGGAGCAGCCTCCGCTCCCCCACCTGCACGAAGCCGCCGTGCAGCTGCTTGTTTTAGCCGGCAAATTCGCCGGCGAGGAGACTTTGCGAGATTCTACGGGTGTTAGGCTGCCACCGAAAGAACATTTTCAGGCGAAAAAAATCAGGCAAAAGTCGGAGCCGAACAACTCGAAGAATTTGCTGATTGCCGGCCTGCACCCTCCTTCTCCACCATCTTTGCCCCTACTACCGTCACCATCATCACACCCGCCGACAACGTTCATCTGGGTGGCTCATAGTGCAGCGCAATAGTCTGACTTGCCGCCGACATCACAAATCAATCATTCAAATGTCGCAATTCGTGGGCAACGTAAGTACAGCTTCCTTCTTGCAGCACGCTGTGTCGCTCCTTCGCACCATCTCATACTGACGGGCCACTTCTCTCGAATCGGCACTACATCTGGAACGCTTCCGATCCCTTCACCGACCTCGATGGTTCAATTGAACGACAATGCAGACATCACTCGCCTTCGCGCGCACATGGCATGCAGTGAGCGCGCAGGACCGCGTGCTGGGTCCTCTGGCAGTCAACATTGCCAAGCTGCTCATGGGCAAGCACAAGCCGATCTACGACCAGTCGAAGGACCTTGGCGACTACGTTGTCGTTACGAATGCCAAGCAGGTTGTGGTGACGGGACGCAAGGCGGACCAGCGCGTGTACCGCCACCACACCATGTACCCAGGCGGCCTCAAGGAGATCAAGTACAAGGAGATGATGGAGCGCAAACCCGAGGAGATCATCCGCAAAGCAGTGAGCGGCATGCTGCCCAAGAACACGCTGCGCGACCGCAGACTCGAGAGACTCAAGATCTTTGATGGCGAACAGCATCCGTATGCCCAGAACATCGTGCAGCGTTATGTCGAGACTCCCGCGCCAGCACCAGCACCCAAGGCTTGAACAGAGCTTTAAACCACAGCGTCTCGATGTACGGCTTTCGACGAGACAGATGGAAGCGCCGTTGCCAGACCTTGGACAACATATAGACCTACCCCCTGCATCCCTTTTTTTGAATCCCGGCGCACAGGCTTCGTGGGTTCGTGTACTTGTATCGTCTTCTCCGCTCTCATTGTGGTGGCTCTGAATTCCAGCGCTTTCACTGTTTGTCTCTTGCCTGTTTCTACTCGTTGCGAGCACACTTCGCTGGCTGCATCCTTGTGATCTTTGTGAGCAATGGGCGCTGGTCATTGCGCGGCTGGAAGTCGCCAACCAAAAAAATGCCGGGTCTCGGGGCATCCGGAAGGGCTGTGGAGAAATTTGGAGCCGACTTTGAAATGCACCCGTGTTCACCACTTGTCGTTTCGCCACCATCGCAACTGGCTACTCGGGATCAGCCATGCTGCGGTGTCTTGCCCGCACGTCTCTTGCACCTACACAGCCGCTGGGGCTGACTCGTTCTCTCTCCACCTCCACTCCACGGCACTTTTGGAAACGTTTCGTCGGGTCAACCGAATCCACAAAGGCATCTCCCCCACAACCAACACCAGAACCAATAGCCTCTGCATCAGCATCCATGCTCGACACAGATACCCCCTCGCAGACAGCACAGACCGCCGAGCCAGTAGTGAAGGGCAAGATGCTGCAGCGCGATGCTGAGCTGCTCGCCAAATTGCTCGACCGCGATGGAGGATCCGCCGCCGTCCCCATCATCAACGGCTCCTACGCAGAAGGCCTAGGCCCCGAAACCAAGAAAAACATGTTCCGACTCATCTGAATCCACGCACGCATTGTACCACCACCCCCCAGCACTCGGCGATCTCTCAATCAGCCCAAACACAGACGAATCATGGAGTGAAGAAAGGTTGTATTGGCATAATCTAGCTGCGTCGCTGCGTCGCACTCGACGGCACCACGTCGCCGTACAGCGACACGAGTGGCGGCATGGGCGCGCGCGTGCGCGAGCTCACCTTGACCGTCTGCGCCGCACCGGGTCTTTGGACAGCATGCATGTGCGCCTGCGGATGCATCATGTGCTGGGCCTGTTGCATCTGCTGCGCCTGCATGTAGGCATGCGCATGCAAGCTCGTCATGCTCATCGAGTGGCGCGGATCCGGTCGCAGGAACGCCGACTGGCTCGCGGCCATCATGGGCGACGCCATGGGCGATGCCATGGGCAGCTGCTGCATCGACGTGGCGTGGTGCAGCTCAGTCGGCGGCAGCAGCGACGCTCTGCGCTGCGTGATCTGCGGCGACACGGGCAGCGCGCCCATGCTGCGCTGGTGCGGGATCGCCGACGGCGGCACGAGCGAAGCCATCGAGCTCTGCCTGTGCACGTCCATCAGCGGCGACGCGGACGGCGACGCTCGCACGCGCGGGCTCGCCACGGGCGACACCACCGACTCCACCGCCGCCACCGAGCTCCTCGAGCGCCGCTGTGCCTCGTGCTGCGCATACAGCATCGACGGCGAGCGTGGCGCACCCGCACCCGCCGTCCCCTGCAGCTTGGCCAGCGCCGCATCGTGCTGCACCGCCCTTCCCACAGTGCTCGATGCCTCGCCCGCCAGCACCGGCGAACTCGGCGAGCTCGTCACCACCTGCTTGAGCCCGGGTCGGTGCTGTCCCAGCAGCGGATTGCCCGCGCCGTAGTTGGGCTCGGCCAGCAACACGGATTGACGCGTAAAGCCGCGTCGGTCGCGCGCCTCCTGGAGGATCTTGCGGTTCTTCTCGAGCCTCCTGGCCTCGGCGGCTGCCTTGCGCTCCTCGTACGCGCGCTCCGCCTCCAAGCGCCTCGCCTCTTCCTCCCTTGCCTTCCTGTCCTCCTCCTCGCGCTTGCGCGTCTGCTCCTTGAGCCGCAGCGTCGCCACCTCGCGCTCGAGCTGCTGGATGCGCTCCTTCTCTGCTGCGCGGTGCGCGCGGAAGAGCTGCAGCTGCGCCAGCGGCACCTCTTCGTCGCTGCTATCGGCTCCGCGCTCCGCCGCCTCGCTCACCTCCGGAATCGAGACTGCACTCCCATTCGCATGAAGCGTGCTGAACGCAGGTGCGCCCTCTGAGACCGACCTTGCGTCGTGCGACGGCGATGTAGGCGACCGCGGCGAAAGCAGCTGCGGCGCGCGTGGCGCCATCCACGGCGGCAGCCGCTTGGGTTTGCCCGACGGCGATGCGAGCGGCGACTCTCGCGAGGGCCGGCTGGAGCTGCGTCGGTTCGGCCCCTCCCACACCGCCGAATCGCTCGCGGACATCATGCGCGATGCGTGCTTGGACTGCATGTCGCGCGGTCGGAACTTGCGCGTCGGCGGGTACTTGAGCCGCCTCTCCTCCTGCACCGACGGCAGCCCCGCCAGCACGCGGATCCTCGGCGAATACGACACCGCCGAGCTCCCCCAGGCCGATCCACGTCGTGCGGATGCAGGAACCTCCTGCACAGCATGCTGGGCGGTCGGGGCCACCACCAGCTCGCCCGGCGCAAACTCGTCGGCAGGCAGCCAGACGGCGGTGCGCGCGAGGTAGCTCGGTCGGTGCGCCCAGGCGATGATGCCGTTTTTGTCGCCCTGCGCGTGCACCTTTTGGCCCGGCTCGAGGCTCACGATGCCACTCAGGCGGCGACTGGCGGCGAGACCGTCGAGCCCGCCCGAAGCCGAGTCGTGCGGTGCAGCGATGGGCGGCTTGGCGAGCGCCTCGGGGCTCACCATCTGGCGCTGGCGCAGCGCCTTGGCGATCAGCTCGGGCGCGATGCCGGCGCTGCCGTATTTGCGCTGGAACCACGAGATCTCCACCTCGTCCTCGATGCGCAGCTTGTCGCGGCGCAGCTTGCGCATCACCTCGGTGCGCGCGAGCGCCACGTGCAGGCTGCGCGAAAAGGCATGCGTGCTAGAGTGGCCGCGCAGCTTGAACGCATCGTTTATGGAGCGTGGGAATCGGAGGTCGTCGTTGGCGTACAAGACCTCACCCGCCGCGATGACCGGGATCTGCGCGCGCGCCTCGGCGTCTCCTGCCAGTGTAGACGCGAGATGTGCGTGCACTTTGAGTAGCGTGCAATTGTATAAGGCCTTCTTGGCCGCGCTGTCGAGCCCCGCGGGTCTGACCGAGATTGTGTTGGAGCTCTCGTCCGGGTCGTTGCTCGGTGACATTGTGCGCGCCTTTGCGAACGAGGACGGATAGCGTGCAGCATTGAGGCCTTGAGAAGCCGTGTTTGCTGCCTCGGGCGCGGGAGATGCGGGCATGGGTGCATGGTCGGCTCGCTCTTCGTCGTCGTCGCCGTACTCGTCTTCGGACTCGGAGTCGTTGCCAAAGAGGCCCCTGCGGTACTTGCGATGAACGACCACGTAGGCTGGTGCTGGTTTGTCGTTTGCGAACGTTCGCGCAGCATCCTGCGTCAGGATTACGCGCCCATCGGATGTGCGGCGCGGAGGTGGTGGCGCTGGCGACGAGAGCGTGAAGCTGGAAGGGCTCGATGTAGCACCTGCGATCTGACCGAGCGAGCTCGAACGTGTCGGCAGAGGCGCGGCTCTTCCGCCACGGAAGGAAGGCGTTTGCATTTGCATGTCGGTGTCGCCATCGCCAAAGTTGAGCACGGCGCGAAGGAAGTCTGAATCGGCCTCCTCTTCGATGACAGCGGGGATCTCGCGACGGCTCAGCTGGCTGCCGAACCCAGCCGGGCTTGCCACTGCGCTTGGCAGCGCGGGCAGGGCAAACGCGCTGGAATGCGAGTGGATGCTGCTCGAGGCGTGGCCCTGACTGGAGCCAGAGTCGAAGGTGTGATCGCGCGCAGGGGCATCATTGAAAGCGCCCTGCTTCGATTTGGGGCTCACGCCGGCGTAGCTGTCGGCTGGCGTGCGAAGTTGTTCGTGCTGAGCGAGGTTGACGTTGGACGGGAGATTGGAAAAGTTGGAGAAGAAGTCCTTTTGGCCGTTTGCGAGCCAAACCGGCTGGACGTGGGGCGGTGTGGTTGGGGTGAGCGGTGGCGACTGGGCGCCCGTGCTGGACGACGAGGCGGACTGGGATCGGGAGGTGAGGATGGGTGCGGCCTTGAGGTTTGAGCTGGAGCGGTTGAACAACCTGCGTCCGAGGCCTCGCAGGGTGCCCACGCCGCTCGACTTGGGCGGAGCGGAGGCGTCCTTGGCGCCCTTGGAGTCGGCACGTTTGCGTTGTGTGGTCGGCTTGGCGTAGTCAGCATCGCTCGAGGCGCTGAGCTGCGTTGAGCGATTCGATGGAGGATCAAAGTCGTTGCGCGTGTGGCCACGCGATGAGCCGCTCTGACTCAAGCTCTGGCTCTGACGCATGCTGGCGCTGCCAGACCCTTCGGCATCGTAGCCATCGTTGCTGCTCGAGGTGAAGGATGCGACGCTGCTGTTCTTGCGACCGAATGTCAAGGAGCCTACTCCCGACCGCGCCGGTTGTGGTCTCTGTGGCTGTAGGAACATGTCTGCAAGGTGATCCCTGTCGTAGTGTGTCGGTGTGCTCGTGGGCCAAAGCAAGGTTTGCGTGTCCAGGATATGAGGGTGATTGGTTGAGGTGAACGAGATGAAGCGGTTGGCGTGAATGAGATGAAGCGGTTGGCGTGAATGAAGTGGTCGGGGACTAAGCAGATGAAGTGGCGCCGGGTTGGTGGAGAGAGAGTCTATCCGCTTGGAGCGCGTGGGTATGGGTGGGGATTTGTTTGCTCTGCACTGCCGCGCGCTGCCCAAGTACGACTGCGCCGCTCTATTCCGGTGTTTGAAGCGCAGGCAGTGCCGACGCGACGATGTGATTTGATGGTACGGACCGGTGGAAGTGATGATGATGAAGGAGGAAAGTGAGATGGGTCGACTGGACGGAGTGGCGGATCAGGGACGAACGCAGCAGGAAGGGCAGGACGGAGGCAACCCGATGCAGGTGCGCGCTGCAAGCTCCAATGCAAGGGCAGAGGGGCCAAGCCACAGGACAGTAGCGAAATGGCCCAGTGAGGATGCGGTTCAGGGCGGCGGCGGCGGTGAAGCATGAGCGAGGATCGAGACGAACAATGATGCCATCCGAACCTGACTGGGCGGCGGAATCAAAAAATCCGGAGCGTGCTTTGCCCAAGCAGGCAAGGCAAGGCAAGGCAAGGCAAGGCAAGGCAAGGCAAGGCAAGGCAAGGCAAGAGGTGCCGTCATGACGGGACAGAGCAGGGCCAGGTGGGGCGAGGCAGGGCAGGAGGAGGCGGACGGGAGCGGTGCAGTGCAAACAGCGGATCTCACGGGACGTCCAAGAGCTCCAACCCGCCCAAAACGCGAGACGATGTGGGCTGACAGCTGCCGCCGCCTCTGCTGCTGGGCTGAAACGCAAGCGGGGCGGAAGGCGGCAAAGAGAAAGAAAAAAAAAAGAGGCGAGCTTCGAGGCATCGGTGGAGCTGCAATGCGATATGCAGGACGAGCACGAGCTCGACTGCACGGCTCCAACCGAACGAGCAAACGGCCAAAAAGAAAGGGAGCGGAATGCAAGACGGATGCAGCGAGGCCTCCTCCAAGTCGACAAGGCAAAGCGCGACAGGGGCCGGCAAGAGGAAGCGAGATTGGGGCTTGGCGAGAGAGAGGGTGTGATTGAGTGGTGAGTGGTGCAGCCGAGGATCTTCAAGTTGCTTTTCGGCTGCTCCTCCCATTCCACCCAACCACACTGCTCCAGAGCCGCAGGCGCAGAGTGACAGTCGGGGCGACGTGCGCTCTGAGACAAATTCGCAATTGACAAGCCGCTTCCGCCGTTTCCCAGGGTCTTGCCATGAAAAATAATATTTTTTTTTAAAAAAAAAAGAAAGGTTCGCACTCGAGGCACGTCGATCGGACCTCACCGACCGTCGCGGCCACCATCCGACAGAGCTGATATGGCGCGCGACTCATGGAAAGAGGCTCATCGGCCCAGCCTGCAAGGCTTATGCTTGCAAACGTGCGCCACTCTCGACAGTGTTCATCCTCGATTCGACGATGGGCAAGGGCGATGCTCGAGCAAGGCAGAGTGGCCACGTTCTGTCGATCCTCTGGCGATCGCCGCTTGCAATCCTCGCAATCCAGCCCGATGCATCCACAAGCTCAGCCAGAGTCCACCTCTGCCTCGCCCAACCGCGGGTTGCCACCACCTTTCCCGGCGCTCGCCGCTGCATGCTCGCTTTCGCGAAGCCATTTAGCCTCTTTCACCAGGTGTCGAGAGCCTAAAATTGAATCGATCGTCATTGTCAAGAGGGCGCGAGGCGGCGAGAGGTGCAAAGCGGATTCGATCGAAGGCGCATGGGTGTTCTTGCGAGCTCGACGTGCGTCGCGCGCCCGCATCGCCGCCGCACCCGCCCACCGCTCCGATGACACGCGCATGCAGGTGTCATGCAGCCCTCTGCAGCGAGATTGCAACCATGCATTTGCCTCTCCATTCTCCACTCTTTCCTTTCAACGAAAAGAAGATGCGGCGGCCTTTTGTTTTCCTGAATTCGTGCCCAAGGGTCCAGTCCTTTGCGCACAGATCGCCAAATCTCGCAAATCCGCGAAACCGCAAACCCGCAACGCAAATGTCGGAGCACGATTTCAGGTCGGGTCTCAGCTCCCAGCGGTTGCCATCGATCGTGCGCAGCCCGTCTTGTTCATCCGGGACACGGCCCTCCCCGGCGTCAATTGCCTCGTTTTGGGGTCCGTTCCCTCTTCATCAGCCCATCATCAACTGTCATCGGCTTCAATACAAAAAGCAGAAAATAACACGCCAAAAAATGAAGCCTGCCGCCTCATCCCGCAAAAAAAGCTGGAAAAAAAGCAAAAAGAAATCCAGATTTGTCGACACCCGTCGGATTTGAACCGACGCAGGCAGAGCCTATAAGTTAACCCGTCCTGTAGGACGGTCGAATAATATAATTCGAGACTTACCCCTTAACCACTCGGGCAGAGTGCCTTAGATATCTTTTCGACAGCAAATTGCACATATATAGTTGCGCCGCTTTGCCCACATCGACTCCCTGTCGCAGAGTCGTGAGTGGAGGTGTCGTTGCGAATCCGAGCCGAAGGCCGTCTGACAAGCGCCGCATCTTGCGACGACACACTGTCACTCACCGATCGTGGTGCGCTTGCATTGGACATAGCGGCACTGGGATGGCATCGTCGCCACTCCTGACGCTGCGGTATGCAAGCCTCGAGGATGTGGCGCAGGATCTGGACATGGTGATCCAGTCCGCGTCCGCCGATCAATGGAGCTGGCAGGGCGTCAGCGCCGGCGAGGAGCAGGCTTGGTCGCGCTTCGTACAAGATCCGAGCTCGGTTTCCGCTGAGGAAGCAGCGTCTGCGATCGCAGGCATGGCTGGCAAGATTCAGGTGACGCCGGACGTGGCGCTGTCGTTCGCGCTGCTGTCTCGGCATGGTGGGCTGGATGGGTCGCCCATCGAGGCGGGAGTGGACATGTCGGCGCCCACTATCTCGAGCCAGGGTGTAGCGACGATCAAGGAGGCGCTTGTCGGTCGCACGCGTGCATGGGACGACGACGGCGTGGAATCGCTCTTTCTGTTCGACTTGCTCACAACGGCTCAGGAGCAAGTAGCCTCTGCCGATCTCGCACCAAGCGCCGAATCAGGCGGGCGCGAGCAGGGCCTCGAATCTGTCCTGCACACCAAGGAGTCCGACTCGGCCACTTCGATCCAGATGGCACGTGCGCTGTTCTGGTCGCACCATCTCAAGGCACCTTCCAAGCTCAAGGACTTCAACAACTGGTGTCCCGAGCTGCGCATCTGGGGCATCGTCCGCACAGGCTACCCCGGCTACCTCTGCTTCGAAGGCGAAGCTACAGCGGTAGCGCAAATGGTTCGCCGTGTCAAAGCGCTTCAATGGCACGCCATACAGCTTCGTGTCAACGAAACCTGGACTTGGCACGCAACCTCACCCGGTGACGGAACGAAGCTTTCACCGCTCGAACAAGCGCTTCTTTCGTGCGCCCTGGCGCGGGATCACCCCGACAACACCGAGGCGGGCAAGGTGCGCACGGGATGCCAGGTCCTCGAATCGCTGGGTGAGCTCGTGCAACGCCTGCGCGAGTGTGGCCTGCCCCACGACGAGATCTCCGACGCACTAGGCATTCGCATCAGCACGGCACAAGGCTCAGATTCGTAATCCCACACACACACGTGTCAAATGGACGAAAGCAAATGCGGGTTTGATTGGTGTTGCGAGTTGTTGGATGCGGGTGGCGAGGATGTCTAGAGCGAACGGTATTCGCCGCTGAGCGCCGCCATGCGCACCGCCTGGCCCTCGGTGAATTCAGTCAGGCAGGCATCGCTCGAGTAGCTGTTGCGACCAAGGTGGAGAGACGCGAAAGGGTCAGTGAGTCTGATCCACGTCAAGCGAACCCACGGCGGAACTTACTCCATGTAGCTATCGGAAGCGACAGCACGAAAAGGGTCAGAAGGTGTTCAGAGGTCAGCAGTCGTTACGAGCACGGTGATGCAGTATTGCACTCACTTGTGGATCGAGTCGGGGCCTCCGCCGGAGCAGCTGTCCTGTCCCGCGGGGCATCCGCTCGTCGCAACGCTCTGGGGCGGAGTATCATCGACGAAGTCACCCGGCGCAACGCATCCGCCCTGGAAGACATGGTACAGCCCCAGCCAATGTCCGACCTCGTGCGTTGCGGTCTTTCCCAAATTGTACCCCGTCTCGCTCCCACCGGGTACAGTCGAGTACTGAAACACGACGCCATCGTTGGTGAGATCCTCGATGTTCCATGGGAACGAGCTGTAGCCCAGCAGGCCATTGTTGAAATCAACGCTGTAGAGGTTGAGCGTCTTTGCGTCTCCCCGTCTGAGTTGGGCCTTCATCTGGTCCTGCAGCGATCCGTCGGGCATGATGTTTCGGTACCAGCTGGCGTTTTCGACGCGGTTGGTGGCGTTGAGCTCAAACGCAAACCCGTACGCCTTGTAGTCGTCGTTGAGCGTCTGGATCTGGTCGGCAATCATGGCATCGGACAGGTTGCCGGAGTTGCCAGAGTAAATCACATGCCAGACGACGTCCACCGTCTTGCTCTGCTCGGCGAGCAGCTTTGCATCGGTCAGGGAGCGTGCATCGGTGGCGTTGTGACCTGTCGACTTGGCCTGACGCTGCTTGCGGATCTTGGCGAGCCGCTTGCGTTCGGCAGACACCAGGTTCTGCGAAATGGCATCCACGGTGCGGTTCGTGTTGGCCGCTTGGGCACAGAAGCGCGTGCGTGGCTGCTGCAACGTCTTCATCGCCGCTTTGGCCGCATCGCTGCTCTTGCCACCCTGACTGTGGGTCTGCGGCGATTGAGCGCCGTTCTGCTTCGACGCACCAGACTGGGTGGAGGACTTGCTCACCGTGCCGTCGGACGATTGACCTGGCTTGATCATGCCTCCTTCACCGTGATTGATGGCCATGTAGGGAGTGGCGCTCTGACCCGTCTGTGGCTGCGACCCAGACATGGCGTCGAGAGCTTTGAGTACCGCGGGCGGGTCAGCGCTCGAAGAGCTGTCCTTCTCGGCCGCGGGTCCGGTCGAGCGAGGGCTCGTAGCAAGCACAGGAAAAGCCTCACTGCCCGTATTTCCATGTACCGGCCTCGCAAGGACTCGACCGCCGCCGTTGGGCTGCATCTGCTGCTGCAGCACGAGCAGGGCGACCGAAATGGTCGGGGCGAGCTTGAGGAAGTGCAGCATCTTGTTCGTCTAGATTGTATGTATGATCTTGCTGCCTGTTCTGAGCAGAGGAGGGGAATGCGAGTGAGTGTTGATGTCGATCTATCCAAGGATTGCCTTTATACACGAGCGGTTCTCTGTCGATCTGTATCCGCAAGTCGGAGCCGCAAGGTGGGTTGGGGGAAGGTGCGTGGTGAAGACGGGTGTAGTTCTGCTGACTGGTGGGATTCCGACGGGTGAATGAACGCTCGGCGGATGTTGCGATCGGCGGATGTTGTACAGGAAGCTGAGTTGGCGGGGCGATGCAGGATGAAGCTCGACCGGCGAGCTGTTGGTGAGAGAGAGCGGGAGGTTAATCAGGATAAGCTCGGCAGGTGGGAGAAAGGTGGCGATCCACGTCGGAAGTCAAGGCGATAAGAATACAGTTGATCGATCGAAGCAACCTATCAAAGGCTGTCGGCGGCGATGGCGATGTGGACGGAGAAGAACGGATAGCGGGTAGGAGTAACACGACGGGACGATAGACACAAAGCTTTGGAGAAAAGGGAAACTGCTCAACAGGGTCTAGCTCAAGGCCCTATATGAGGTGAAAGAAGGTGGCGCTCGGTTTCAGCGCCGCGCTCAGGGGAGCAGCCATGCATGACGGTTCGCGTTGGATGTACAAGTTAGCGCGCACGTCTGGGATCTGTGCCCAAGCACGGAGAGCGGGACGGCACAATGGGGTCCATGTTCAGGAACGGAACGGAGAAGTTGAACGGATCTCAGAGTGTTCCTGCCCGTGCAGCGGAGCATCTTGCTATTGCTGGCCGATGCTCAGATGTGAATCAAGCTTGTGGGGAAGGGCAGGGCTGGGCAGGGCATCCGATGCCACCACCGGCCGGACAGGGTCACTTCCTAGTTTTTGCAGGATCTACGAGCGGCAAGCGAACGCAAGATGAACAAAGTAGACATGATCGCATGAAGTCCGGGACGACGAGGTGCTCGCATCGCAGCCTACGAGATACACAAGTGCAGACGGAGAGCAAGACTCGAGACGAGGCTGGCCAAAGCCGAGGCGCTTTGTGACATGTCACACTGCGCCAAGCATAGCGTGTAGCGGCCTGCTTTTTGGCTCGGCTGGAGGGTGCGTATCGACGTGGAATCGAAAGTCAAATCGGGGAGATCGGCAAAGTACAATCTTGATCTACTTCCTGTATTCCAAATTTTGTTTCTGTTAAGGCGGAAGGCTGAGCGTCAGGGTCGCCGGAGACGGCCACGTTCGCATCCAGGTCCGGAAGAGCGGTCCGGCGGATTCGAAGTGGCGCGGAGCAGCGGACTGGAGGCCGCGAATTGACCGCACCGGCGCTCCGCCGAAGGTCTTTAGGCTTTGGACCCAGGCACACGCCGAGTAGTGTAGAGCAGCTGCAAAGCCGCGTGGGGAAAGCAAGCAGCAGCAGCAGCAGGAGCAGCAGCCTCCGCCCGCCTCCCACAATGCTGTGGGTGTCGTCTGTCGCCCCACGTTGAGCCAACTCGCAACGGCCATTTCGCCTTGCACCCTCGCTCCAGCCCATCATCTCGTTTCGCTCTCCCGCAAGCTCAAACAGTCGGACCAGCCTTCCGGTTCGCAAACAGCCTTTCGTTCAGTTCGCCAAAATGTGAGTAGCCGGCCGCGTCCGTACGCCGCTCGGTCCGACGCGACCGCTAGCCCGTCCACCCGTTCCCCCGCGGTCCTGTTGGGCTTGCACCTTCCCCACGCTGTCACCTTTGGCTTCGACGCCTGCTACGGCTTGCATCGTCCATATTATCGACGCTGACCTGCTTTCCTTCCTACCTCCCACATCATATCCTCTCCTCCTACCTACGGTGTGCGCTATCCCTGCTTCACCGCTCTGCCGTCTGATCGCCTCCGTCTAAAACATCCCCCGCAACGCACATATCCGCCATGGCTCCTGTCGCCGTGACCGAAGCAGCGCCCGTGTCTGCGCCCGCCACCAAGCTCAACGGCACCAGCGAGATGAACGGCACCTCCTCCTTCGGGCCCAACACGTCCGCCGTGCTGCACGGTGCCAAGGACCTGCGCATTGAAGAGCGAGCCTATGTGGCGCCCTCGGGCGACGAGGTGCAGGTGCGCATTCGCGCCACCGGCCTGTGCGGATCGGACCTGCACTACTACCTGCACGGACGCAACGGCGACTTTGCGCTGCAGCACCCCATGTGTCTGGGCCACGAATCGGCAGGCGAGATCGTCGCACTTGGTCCTGACGTCGCCGCCGCGACGGGGCTGGCGGTGGGCGATAGGGTTGCGATTGAGGCGGGGCGATTCTGTGGCTCGTGTGGCAAGTGTCGCGATGGAAGGTACAATCTGTGCAAGCAGATGCGCTTTGCGTCGTCGGCCAAGACGTTTCCGCACCTGGACGGGACGCTGCAGAAGTACATGAACTGGCCCTCGTGGCTGGTGCACAAGCTGCCTGCCAATGTCTCGCTCACCAGCGCCGCACTCTGCGAGCCGCTCTCCGTGGTTCTTCAGGGCATCCGTAGGAGCCAGTTGCAGCCGGGTCAAAGCGTACTTGTGTATGGTGCGGGTGCGGTGGGTTTGTTGGCTTGTGCGGCTGCCAAAGCTTCGGGTGCTGGATTCGTTGCTGCGGTCGATATCGATGCGGGTCGACTGGAGTTTGCGGCTGCAAATGGGTGGGCGGATGCAACCTACCTCCTCCCCCGTGCACCTCCTACCGAGTCGAATGGATCGACTGAAGAGTTGGATGCACGTGCTCGTAGGACAGCCGAAGACAAAGCCGCGATCTCTTCCGCCTCGACCTCTGCCCAAACCCTGCTCTCTTCCCTCTCGACCCCACAGCCCTCCACCACCGAGTACGCCGTGCAGCCGGCACCGCTGGATTTGCGCAGTGACGGATTCGACGTGGTGTTCGAATGCACCGGTGTGCCCGCCTGCGTCCAGACGGGCATCTTCGCCACCAAGGCCGGCGGAAAGATGGTCCTCATCGGCATGGGGAACCCCATCCAAACGCTTCCCATCGGCTCAGCAAGTCTGCGCGAAGTGGATATCGTCGGCGTCTTCCGATACGCAAACACCTACCCCACCGCCCTCGCCCTCCTTGCAGGTGGAACCCTCCGCGCCCAAGGAGGTGGCCTCCACGCACAAGCCACCCCCTCCAACTCCATCGAGGGCAAAGGAAGCGCAAGGAAGATGGGCGGTATCGAAAACTTGGTCTCCCACACCTACCCCCTCGCCCAGTCCGCTACCGCTTTCCAAACCCTCGCAAACGGAAAAGACGCAAACGGAAGAGGCGTCGTCAAGGTCTTTATCACCGACGACGAACCCTAAACCCCCTCCCCCCCGACTTTCTCTCAAACTCTCGCCTGTCACTCCGTTCGCGCTGAATAGACTCGTTTGCAAAAAATGACTCCCTTGATTGTGGTGTGAGACAGTGCATGCGTGCGTGCCGTGCGTGGGCTAGATCTGGTCAACAACAGCAACGGACGACGATATCGACGGCGGACCCACTTCGCCGATGGGCGTGCTGGCGCTCGACCCCGCATCTGTGTCGTCCGTGTCGCGACTAGTGCGGTCGATGGCATGGTGCGTGCGTTCCAGCGATGGCGACACATCCTGCCACGACTGCGCCGTCGGCAACGAGTCCATGAACCCCATTCCAAACCGCACCGGCGTGCTCTGCTGCGGGCTAATCTGCGCAGACTCGGCCGCTCCAGCTGCTTCGGGGGATGCTTCAGGCTCGTCCGACGACGGCCTAAACGGCTCGTACAGCAGCGGTGGCGATTTGACAGCCGCCCCGCTTGGAGGCACCGCGTCTGCTGGCTCGTTTGACGCCGTCTCCAACGCCACGTCGCCCTTGGCGCCCTCTGTCGCCGCTTGTAGAATCTGGTCGATCTCGTTGGAATCGCGGCCGCTGAGCACTTGCTCGAGGGATTCCTCGAGGCCCAGTCCGGCCTGGCTCAGTCCGAGTCCAAGCGTTGTGTTGCCCAACGCCGTGCCGCCCAGCGCCGTTTCGCCATTCGGACGCGCTCCGTCTTGCGCTGCCGTTGCTTCGCCCGCAGGCTCTTGCGACACTTCCGCATCGGTGACGCCTCGCTCCGCCTGAGGCGCAGAGGCCGTCGCCTCCCCTACCGCATCCGTCTGCGCGCCAAGCTCGGGGTCTTTGTGCGGCGGTGGTGTGCTGGCCTCCACATCCATATCCTCGTCGTCTGCCGTGCCGTCCTGCTTGACCGCATCGGCCAGCTGCTGCTTCTGCAGCTCGTGCTCCTTCCACAGCTCCGAGAGCTCGTCGGCCTTGTTGCGCCAATACTGTCGCTTGCCGCTCACCTCGCCCGCCTGCCACTCGGCCTCGATGATGTGCTTCTGCTCTCGCTTCTGCTTGTTGCGCGTCGAGGCGCTCACCTTGCCAGTGAGTGTGCGCGGCCCGCGATTCTCGAGCATCATCGTGAGCAGCCGCTCGGGCTCGCGGAAGAATCGGTCAAAGTAGTGCAGCATGTAGATGCCGCAGTCGCAGAAGTTGGGCTGGATCGGCACGTCGGCAAGGATGTACTGGAGCTTCGGTAGACACTTGGCCAGCTCCTCGTCCGTCGGCCGATCCGCTTCGGCCTCGGCTGGCTGTCGCGTATCCAGAACCTGGATCTTGCGCGTCGGACTCTCGGTCGTGTCGGCGGAGGGGCTGGCAGCGTCGACATCTACAGCAGCTCTCTCCATGCCCGCTTCCTGGTGCGCTTGTTGCTGCGCACGTGTCAGCGGCCTTCTGTTCCTCGCAGCGCTCCGCTTGGCCCTGGCCGCATGCTCTTCTGCCAGCTTCTGGAAGAGGGCCGGCGAGATTCGCTTCTTGTCCAGCGCCTCCCGCCACAAATACTCGTAGAGCTTCTTGTCCACGTTCTTGTGCTCGCCCTCCAGGCTGTCGAAGATGATGAGAAAGGTCTGGCTGAGATCAACACTGGGCGATGCACCCTTCGACGGCGTGCTGGCGCGCGAATCTGCGTCGAGATCCATGGGAGATGGCACTGTGTCCACGCGAGCGTCCCTGTTTGGCGTGGGAATGACCAGCGACGGCAGCGGAGGCGTCGAGACTTCGAACTCGCTCAGCGGAGCCTCCTCGTCCTGCCGTGGCTTTGCGGGGACATCCAACTGAGTCCATTCGCCGTCCGGAGACAAGCGTGTGGAAGCTTTGGGAAACGTGTTCAAGGCGGAAGCTACTTGCTCCTTCTCTTCATCGCTGCCGATCTCGTGATCGCGATCGCCGTTCGTGCCGTGCACGGTCAACATGTGACCGGGGTTGACGATGAGCGCCAAGTACCAGTGGTAGTTCTCGTTGATGGGGACAACAATGTACTTTTTCGAAAAGAGGTCCACCTTGGACGTCCACTTGCGCAGCTTGCGATACGCGGTCTCGACGGTGCCTTCGGTGAGGAGCTTGTTGAAGAAGAACGTGTTGAACATGTACATGCTGTTGGCGAGCTCCGGATTTCTGGCACAGATGTGCTCGAACAGCACCTTGAGCCCGAACTCGATCACGGTGTCGTTGAGCAGTTGACCGTCGTAGAGGCGGTCATAGTCGGAGCGCAGCAGTGTGACGGCACCGATCCCCTCGTATGGATACTGCAGCATGGGCTCGTGCGAGGCAGCATGGCTCGCCGACCGCGTCTGGACTCTGGTTTTGGCGTAAGTGGCGCGCTTGCCCTTGCGCATCGAGATGGGCAGCTCGGGGTCGGGCGATGGTGACGAAGCGTCGCGCATGTCAACGTCGAACGTGGCTCTCGCCTTGGACTTTGGAGACTCGGCCTGGATGTCGAAGGTCTTCTTGCGCGGTTGCGGTGGACTGAGGTGGCCGCCGTAGCTGGAAGCGTTGGTTGTGTCGACATCAGGGCGGCGGCCTTCGCCGGGCCTGATGGCGGTGCGGGTGGTCTTTTGCTGCTTGGCTTGAATGGATGCTTCGACGGGCGACAAAGATGTGGGCTTGGGCCACGGTTTGGCCTTTACGTCTGTGACCGCGCGGATCTTGGTGATGGAGTTCTGTTGCCGCAAGTAGTTGAACTTGCATTCGTCACCGATCGCCCGACGCATCAAGATCGCCGCGGCTTTGAGCGCTTCCACGTTGGCGCGCTCGCCTTCTGCGATCAGGTGGATATCGGACGCTTCCTGAGAGGCCTGCGGATCGAAGGCAGGAAAGAATTTGAGCAAACGTCGCACGCTATCTGAGCCCTTGCGGAGGGTGATGGAGAGGATGCCGTGCTCGAGCACGTCGTCGTCGTTGCTAGCTTCGACGCGGACAACATCGGTGTACTGGATCGAAAGGGAGGAGCCGGGAGCTGGCACGAGATGAAAGTTGTAATTCAAGAACCTCGCCGTGGGATGTTCGCCGTCCTCGGATTTCCAAATATCCGACACAACGATGGTGTTCAGGCTGACTTCGTGCGGACCGGACCTTGAGGGGTCGTCGTGACTGCTGTCAGCCAAGTTGCGGAGCTTATCTGTGCGCCTGCGTTTGGAAGCAGGTGATGTGTCGCTGGCAAAAGCACGCTCGCCCGAACTGGCGTGCTGACGACTGGACGCCGGTGCATGAGCTGCGGAGCCATTTGAGAGACGATGCGACGATTGCGACGAGGCCTCTGGGGATGGATTCTTTGGTTTCATGCGTGAGGCGATGGTGCCAGCCGGGCGTGGATTCGAGCTGCCAGGCTGCGCTATCGGCATGCTATGCGATGACGAATGGATCGACCGGCGTGGCTCGTCTGAGGTTTCGAGCGGGATCGGACCATCTGGACGCTGGTCGTTGCGGAAATAGAACTTGTTTGGAGCCGCGGGCGAGATTGTCGTGGCTCCGTTCCTTTTCCTGTCTTTGGTCTGGAGGGCGGGGGCGATGTATGTGTCGTCGGCCAGCGGGACATGGCGCGGGGAAGTCAGCACGGGTTCATCGTCGTCCGAGTCGTCTATGACGACGGGATCGTTGTCGGCGTGCTTCTTCGAGCGGGTGGCGGAGCGCCGGGCGGGTGCGAGATCGCGAGCCTTTGCCTTGCCCCTGTAGGTGTGTGAGGGGTTTTTGTGAAGAGCGGCTCGGTTGTCATTTGGGCTGTGCAAGTGGTGACTGCGCGGCGAGCGGGATGACTGGGCTTGCTGTCGGCGGTCGGCAACTGAGCCTGTACGTATGGCAGTCTCTGTTCCGTCGCTATCTAGGTTGTCGTGATAGGAGTAGTTGTGGGTCGGAAAGGTGGGCTTTTTGGCCGGACGCGCACGCTTGGAGGAGCCGGAGCCGGAGCGAGAGGGGATGTAGTCGTCGTCATCGTCGCGCTTTGTGCTTCCGTGCTGCGGAATGTTGATCTTGGTGGGGACCTTTTGGCGCGCATGTGTGTCTCGGGATTGGCTCGATGCGGATCCGCCGACGCCGTGAACGTCTTCCAAGGCGCGGCGTTCGAGGCGCGAGGTGCCAACTCTGTCAGTGACCATGATTCGGCATCTGTGAGAGCGACGTAGCCAGCGGAATGGGTGTTCAGGTGGTGGTGCGTCGAATCAAGCAGCGTGATGAAAGGATCGCGTGGGAGGAGTTGACATGGCCGAGGTGTGGTGGTGCGACGAAGGCTGTTGGAGTGTGTGGTGTGTCGCGAGTGGCGGTGCGTATCGATGTCGGCGTGTGTGGGTGGTGGAGGTGATGGAGGTGCGAAGGTGGACGGGAGGGTGGATGACAAGCTCGACGAGAAGGATGCGGCTGCGGACGTACGAGCGAGTGGACCCTGAATCCGAGGCCGAGATCCGCTCGCCAACCGGCAAGAGCTGAGCTTGTGCGTGGAGAAGGCAGGTTGCGCGGATCGGTGCGGGAGAAAAGCGCGCGTGCTGTGTCGATGCCGACGTTGACGCTGAAGCGCGGACGTGTCTGATGCGGGAGAATGAGCGGAAGCCGGTTGGGCGATGGATTGGAAGGTGAGAGCGAGATTCGTGATGGAAATGCACGGCGTGTGAGAGCGCGCAGTGGAAGCCGCTGAGTCGAGCGCCGAAAAACGCGGCGGCTCACTCGCCTTGGCCAGTGAACAATTTGAGCTGCCTTGCCGCCTTCTTTTTTCCCTACCGCGATTCGCACAATCTGCCATTCACGGCTGCTCTTCTTGCAGGTAGCTGGATTGCACACAGACTGAGTTATATAGCCTGATGTGACGAGAGCCAGGTAGGAAACAGTACAGTCCATCGCCACGTCGGGCTGGATCCGATCCAATGGCTCGCCGTGCTGCCACGGAAGAGTGTCGAGACGAGCTGCTTTTTCATCTCGGTGGTCAGTGGTGAGTGGGCGCGGTCAGCCAAATTTCGGCCAGGGCTGCCGTCTGCGGGAGGCTCAGTTCGGCTGCACTCGTTGGAGAAAAATGCGCGCCTTTTCTGCAGTCACACCTCCACATGGGCCGCAACACCGCACTGCCTTCTAAAGTCACAGCGCCCGACAGAGAGCCACTTTCGGCTCCACCGTGCAGGTCTTCCAACTGGACGACATCCATCTCAACACTCTTCTGCTATCATACTTTCAGTGCACGGACGCTCGCTCTCCATCAATGGCTGACAATGCTGGGTTTTGGTTGCTGATGCGACCTGGGCGGCTCGAATAGATATGATTCGACGGGCTTACCATTCGAGGTCGACACCCCACTGCAAGGCGAGACATGGAGAAAGGGAGAGGAGATCAGTACGATGCGCTCGAGCAATCTTCGGAACGACTCGACCAAGCGGATACTTACGTTGGGGCTGACAAGTCGGATCGACTTGCCCTCCTGCTGGTGGAGCTCGTTGAGCTTGAGCATCTCGTCGTCGGTGAGCGTGATGAGCTTGTGGTTAGTCTCGATGCGGCTCGGGGTGACGCTCTTGGGCAGCGCCACCACGCCCCTCTGGGCGGCCCACGAGACGACCACCTGCGCAGGGTCGGCGCTGTGCGCCTTGGCGATCGACTGCACCAGCTCGTCCTGCAGCACCGGACCACCGGACGATCCGAGCGGCGAGTAGGCCTGCATGAGGATGCCCTTGGACTGGCAGAACTTGACCAGCTCGTGCTGCGGCAGGAACGGGTGCAGCTCCACCTGGTTGGCCGCGGGCACCGTCTTGGCCTTGGCGAGCAGCCTCTCGAGGTAGGGGACGCTCCAGTTGGACACGCCGATCGCCTTGGCCTTGCCCGTGGCGGGCAGCTTCTCCATCTGCTCCCACGTCTGCTCGGGCGTCCAGTCGCGGTCGAGCGCTCGCGAGCCGTCCGGGTTGAGCGGGATCTTTTCGTCACCTCTCTTCTCGAGCGGAACAGGCCAGTGGACCAGCACAAGGTCGACGTACTCCAGACCGAGCTTCTGCAGCGACTCGTCCAGACACGCCTCGGGCTGGCGGTGGTAGGTGCCCCAAATCTTGGTCGTCACAAACAGCTCCGAGCGCGCAACACCGGACGCCTTGATGCCCTGGCCGACTTCCTCCTCGTTGCCGTAGATCCAGGCGGCGTCCTATCGGCGCGGAAACAAGATCCAACAATTAGCAAGTCGGCAAGCAAGGAACGGTGCACGACAGCAGGTGTACTTACGATGTGCCTGTATCCAGCTTTGATGGCAGCCTCGACGGCCTTGGCTACCTCGCCAGGCGGCGATTGCCAAGTGCCCAGGCCGACCACGGGGATCTCGGCGCCCGTGTTGAGCTTGAAGGTCGACTGACCAGGTGCGACAGATGGATACTGCGACATGATGATGGTACTGCCAGGTTGGTGGAAGGAGAAAGTTGACGATGAACTAGTTCTTGGCGTCGTGGAAGGTAGTGGTCGCGAGGCAAGCTGGACAGAGAGTCGTGGCGAGGTTAAGAGCAGGACGCCAAGTGGGGTTGCACGGAGGACGGAGGATCTGACGGAGTTGCACCGAGAATCGAATGGAGTTGCACCGGGGATGAAATGCAACTTGCACGGCCTCTTCATGACGCTCCGTCGCCGAGATCTTGTCGAACCTTCTTGGCCAATTTTCCCACACTTTTGCCGTCGTTGCCGGCGCTGTGAAGCAATGAGACGGGTCGGCCCCCGAGCCATGGACTGTGTGCACAGCGCACAGAGCAGCCGCAACCTTCGTCCTCGGCGACCAAAAGGTTGGTACATCCAGCGTCGGCGTGGGGCTTCGGCAGTTGAGGTCGACGTGGGCAGCAGTGTGCGCGTCGACAGATTGCCGGCTTTGCACCGAAGCGGGTGCGGTGTGGCTTTGCAGGGCGACTCGCGGCATCGGACCGTCCGCGCCGAATCCTGAATCTGGCTGATCTCGACCCCGATTCGTTGTGAATCGGGTTCGGAGAAGTCTGAGATCTCCGCCACGGCAATCTTTGGATGAGGTGTTGCGATGGACATGACGCAGTCCTTTGCCCCCACTTCTACCTCGAGTAGCCACATGAGGGCCTCAGTGACTGAGATCAGACAAAGTTGAGATCGTCATCCTCCAAGTCCAGCTTTGAAAGCGCTTGAAGCTGGTGGACATTCGGACTGGACCGGGTGCGTGAAAATAGAGTGGCTAGCGAGTGCGGATGTTACCGGCCTCCCTTCACGACGGGGTCATATGGATAAACGCCAAGATCGAGCTAGTGGAAGCGGTTCAGCAAAGAGTGCGGGGAGCGCGGGCGGGACCAAAGCCAAGCGTGTGCGTGGGAGGGCGGCGCAAACTAGCGCAAGCTTGGACCCGAGAGTGGAGGCGTGGGCGTGTCTCACGCGCATCCAAGCTCGGAGAGCCAAGCGCGGGGTGGTTGCGGGGATGGTCGCCAAACGCGGCTACGCATCGCACCCATTGCGAGGGTCAGTTGACTCGATCCCGCTTTGGCGCGTGTGACTGCTCATCCCAACCTCGTCTGAATTTTATCGGCTTCAACTTGCTCATCGCGGTCACATGCAATCGACCGCCTCATGGGGATTCGGGGTGGTGGATGGTCGGGGGATCGCGATCGGCACGTAGGCTCGTGTGTGTGTGGGGGGGACCCTGAAGCTTAACCTCGACACGGGAATGCGCAGGGGCTCGCCAATAACCGCATGCGCAATTGCGCTTCACAACTGCACGTCATAACCACCCTGGTCCACGTCACGCTCTTGCTCGCTTCAACAGCAGTCACCGCGGGTTGCGCAATCCCCCCCACCCGCAGGACCGTCAAGTTGAGCCGGTCCCGCACCCGCTTGACTGGAGGATGCTCCACTCGATTGGGTTTGGCATGACACGTCGACGGCATTTGACTTGGGTGGTGATCTCAAATTCACTAGCGAGCTCGGGCGTTGCCAACCCATCCTCCACCGCGGGACAGACATGTCGTCACCGGTGCCACCCGACATCGTGCAAGTATGCAACACCGGCCTCGCTCGTTAGAGACCAGCAGACAGCGAGCCGGAAACTTGGTGTCAAGATGGATGTGGGGGAAGGGGGAGGCTTCATGCACGACTGGCTCGTGCAGCAGAATGCTAAGTTCTTTTGCGGGGTGGCAAGTTCAGCCCCACACGCCAAGTCACCCGCTCGAGCCTCGCGACGCGGGAGTGCCTGGATTGGGCACCACGATCGCACGCTTCGCCCCACAAATGGATGCATTCCGTAGTGGTAGCAAACATGGCGTCGTGTCACCGGCGTTCATGCCTGCTGAGAGCGAGGAGAGAGGTGGGCTGACCGCGACGATCGGGCAGTGGAGCCACCGAGCGCCGAGCACCGAGCACCGAGCAAGGGCCGACCAAGCCCAGTCAGAACCAGCCAAGCCCAGCCAGAGACGTGGCGGCGCGTTATCTCGCGTTCTCTGTTTGCCGGTGTGCAAACAGAGAAGCTACTTCATGCGTGACCCCAAGCTGCGGGGGAAAGTCGACAAGGCGGGCGCTAGAGAGTCCCATACAGCGGAGCGGATGGTTCCGACTGGGTGGCGAGGTGCCAGAGCCGGGGGCAGCCCTCCCGACGCGCTCAATTTCCCTCACTTGCTCGTGCTGCTCGTGCCTGTGTTGAAGGTCCGGTCCGGCGCGCTCCTGTAGAACCGGCATGTTGGAGTTGAACCTCTGCGTCGGCCCCTCACCGTCTCTCTCCCACATTTCACTTGCGCAGCTCGCAAGATGAGGGACAGCGTCGTCATGTTGCCAAATGATGTCCTCATTCCGAAGTGTCAGAGCAGAGACCCTGGCATCTCATCGAGAGAGATGCTGGAACCGGGGGCGTCTCGGGCGAGGGCTCGCTCGCACTTCGGTCGAAAGCGCAGCTGGGTAGAATTGAGTTTGAGTTAGGCACGAGAGAAAAGGCGGGGGACCAGTCTCCGGCAGACACGGCGCTAAGGAAAAAAACAAAAAGGGAAAAAAGAAAAAAAAAGGGAGAAATCCGAACCGGAGAGGTCGAGGCGATTGGGCTGTGTGCCGACACCGGCATTCTCGTGGCGATGCAATGTGGGAGAGACAAACTCGAGCGCCCGCCGCCGCACCCACCTCGTGACGACGGCACACCCGCTCCCGACGGGCGCAGCTGCCTCATCGACCTCTTTGACTTTATCCCGCTGTTCGTGTGGGGTGTGACGTTCCCACGACGAGTCGATGCGCAGCTCCGTGAGTTGACGGAGCGAATTCTAAGCTTTTGCGGGAGCTGGGAGCTTAGCGACCACTCCTGAAGAAAGGGGAGATCAGCGGGTTGGTTCGGGCCGCTTCCCCTCTCTGCCCGAGGCGGTGAATTTTGCCGGTGGTCGTCGGCATGCGCTTTCGGCTGGCAGAGGGAAGCGCGGTGTGGAAAGTTAAGCCAGAGTTGAGCCGGGTGAGCAGCTGCATTTCTCACGCGCCACTCTCGTTGGGCGGCGGCGCTGCCTGGGCTCAACTTGCCCTTTTCGAGTTTCTTTCCGAAAAAAAAAAGAGGATTTTTTTCAGACTTTTCCGGCTCTGAGCAGAGGGTGCGGAAGTGGCTCAGCCCCGCGCTCTCGAGCCGCACCCGCCGCGATGCCACCGAGGCGCTGCTGCTCTGGCTGACCTTTCTTACCTCACGCGCATCTCTGCTCTCTGCTCTCTGCCTGCTGGACCTCGGATTGACACGCGTTGCGCTCCTCTGCCGGTCGTGGGCCGGTCAACCCTTTTTGACTCTGCCTTCGTCTCTCTCTCTCTCTCTGTGGCTCGCCTGTCACGCTCTGCTCGCCGGCTCATCTGACCTCTGCCTGTCTGTACCATACCCACCCATCCACGTTCCTCGCCCCACACTCGATCCCTCCCCTCCTCCCTTGTCTCCCCATCCATCACTCGACAGACCTGCTCGTCGTCTATTCGCTCTACACAACCATCGCCGTCCATCCACACACCAGCACCGCATCCCACACGCACAAACTCGCATCGCTTCGACCAGGTCCCACGAGCGTCCCTCTCGACTACCACACGCGACCGACATCGCATCCGACCAAGCGCGACCTCGAACCAGCTCGCCGAGCTTAGCACCAATCCACCACACTCAGCCTGCCGCCTAGGAATGGCGTATCGCATCTTGTAATGTGCACCGCGGTGCACCTGCTCCCGACTCTTGCTCCTACACCCCCGCCAATCTCGCCAAGCCTCTCGTGGCGAATCCACACCAGTGGAGCACCATGCCGTCGGCACTCCCAGATCCAGTCCTGGCCTTGTCCATGGACAATGTGCTCAAACTCAACGACCTCAACCTCGACCAGCTCGCCAACCTCTGGAATGGTGAGCAGACTCTTCCTTATTCGCTCGCTTTGTGCCTTGCGAGCCTCTCGCTGACGCTTTTGTCATCCTTTGCTACACACAGTATTCACAAAGTGCAAGGAATCCTTGGAATCCGGCCGCCGTCTCGAAAACCTCTCGTGGCGCCTCTGGTTCCGCGAGGCTCACATCCTCCCGCCCGACACCTCGCTCTCGGATCTCACCGACTTTACGCCGCTCGACACTCCTCTCATCAGCCGTGCCAACAGCATCGCAGGCAGCTACAGACCCACTCCTCTTCAAACTGCAGCAGCAGCGGCTTGCGCCGGTAGTGCGCTCTCCGATCCCGAGGACGGCAATGACTCCGACTACTCCACCGATAGCGACGTCGATGTTGGCCGCGAGCAAACGGTTGCTGGTCCGTCGGCACCTACTTCGACTCCCGTCAAGAGGCGTGTCAAGCCGAATCACAGCCGACCCTCTACTCCATCCACCTCGAGCGCAGCGACAGCCACAGCATCGCGATCCGCCGCCATGTCTTCCTCCGCCCTCCAGTCGCAGCGTCTGGCAGAGACGGTTGCAGAGCGCACCACTCGCGCTCTGACCAGTGTCTCGCGCCGAACCAACATGGCCGACATCGATGCAGACGCCCTCAGGCGCAAGCGTGGCATCTCGTCCTCGTCTGCGTTCGGAAGCAAGGCGCGCGTCAAGCAGCGCAACCAGGATGGCGCTCAGCGAAGACGTCCGCTCAGCTTCCAGGCGGCGCTCGAAAATCTCGTGCTGACCAGCCGCGCCGACAACTTTGCCTCGCTGCGTGGCAAGCAGGGCAGCATGCCTCAGCTCGACGTCCACATGGGTGCCAGCACGGGCGCCCTCGATGCGCCCCGCAGCCGCTACGACGTCGACACCGACGACGCCGCACGCAACAGCGCTCCTGCCGAGCTCAGCCCCATCCAGAGCTCTCACATCTCGCAAGCCGCGCTGGCTTCCCAGCTCCGAGATGCTCTCGAGCCTTCCACCACCTCGGCGCCTGTCTCGCCCAAGTCTAACGCCGGCAAGTCGCGCGACGACGAACACTGCGACGCACCCGAGACCCGCGGTCCGCTCTCGCCCACCAAGATGCCCGTGGCTCTGGCGCCGACGGTGGGTGCCATCTCGAGGCGTGGATCGCAGACGCTTCTGTCCGATGCCGCCTCTGCCGAGAGCAAGAGCGCAGCAGCATTGTTCGAATCGCGGGCCATGCCTCCACCTCAGGGTCTGCCCACGCCCACGCCTGCCGCGTCTGCCATCAAAGCGCAGGCCGGCAGCGACGCTCACGCCACCGCCGAAGCAGCATCCGTAGACGGCCACGCAGAGTTGCACGGCTCCACGGGCATGACTCGATCCGAATCCGCCTCGAGCGCCTCGACGCAGGCTTCGCACCGATCAGCAGCGCACGCCGCAGGAGGACGTCGCCCAAGCGACGTGCGAATCCGAGCCAAGGCGGGCGCCGGTCTGCACGCCGGACACCGCTCCAAGTCTGCGACGGGTCTGCACCGCGGCGCCAAACACAGCAAGAGCTCGGACAAGCTCGGCGGTGCTCCGGCCCGCGCTGCGCCGCGCCACAACCTGCTCTCGGGTCTCGCCATGACGCGCGCCGCTCCCGAGCCGGCTGCTACCCACGCCGTGGCACGCAAGCCCGTGCCCGCGGAAGCTGCCGCTGCCAAAGCTACCTCGTCGGCCGCCGCCAAGAAGGCGCCGGTCAAGTTCACCATGGGTGGCGACGAGACCGACTCGGAGGAGTACGAAGACGAGAGCGACGACGCCGACGCCGTCCAGCCGGTCGCCGAGCCATCGGCATTGAGCAAGCCTGCTGCTCCCGCTCAAACGAGCAAGGATGCCGACGAAATCGTCGAGATCGAGGGCGAGGGCGACGACGACGGCTGGTCCAGCGACAGCGAAGCTGAAGAGCAGGAGCGCCGCGCCCGCCAAAAGGCCGAGGCCGAGCGCCGAAGACGCGAAGAGGAGGAGCGCCACCGAAGCATGTTCCAGAAGCAGCCGATCCGCTCCAAGTCGGCCGCCGACGTGCGCCTGCTTGCCCCGCACCAGGTCAGCACCGGCCCTAGCCCGCCCGATCAGCCGGTGCGCGGTCTGCTTACCTCGCTCTTCCACCCGGACGAGCAGCACTCGCCTCCCGGCCAGCTTGCGGGCCGTCCGCACGCCTCGGCGGCGGATCTGAGGACGCGACCTGCCCCGACCTCGCGCAAGAGCGGCAGCGAGGCGGGGCGATCTCCGCCTGCGGTGCGCCGCCGTGCGCACCGGGACAGCAGCGACAGCACGACGCAGGCACCGCGATCGCTGCGCGATGCTGGCTTGGCTGGTCTGACGGGACTCAAGACGAGCAAGAGCGCCGTGGCGCTGCCGCTGCTCGATACGCACGCCACGCGGTCCTCCACGGCGGGCAAGGCGAAGAACGAGCATGCGGCCAACGGCGGCAGCAGCCACCAGTCGGACGGCAGCGCCAGCAGCCCGGACTCGCCCGTCGCGGCGTCGTCCTTTAGCCGTCCGGGCAGCATCGCGCTCGCTCGCCTGCACGCGCTGACCAATATGAAGGCGCACTCGAAGCGCGACGCATCGTCCAACGGCGCAGCCAGCAGCGCTACACCCGCACACGAGCGCCGCCACATGTCGGAGGCGGACGTGCAGCTGGAACGCGAGGCGTCGTCGCGCTCGCTGCGTCTCGAGGTGAGCCCGGACGACCGCGACTTTGCGATCCCTTCGCGCTCGTCGGCGACCAACCTGGCGAGCAGCCAGAGCCGGCAGTCGGCGCCGTCGCTTGCATCGCGCCACTCGGACCAGGTGCAGTCGCGCGCGCAGCGCGATGCGCTCGGCTCGGGCTCGCGCTCCAACAGCGAGGGCCTGCCTTCTGGCCACGGCTCGACTCAGCAGGTGGGCAGTGCACCGGGACCGGTCTCGATTTCGCGCCCGCGCTCGTCGCTCAACCTGCCCGATGGAGCGGCGCCGCAGACGCCCCGCACCACGCGCAGGAACATGCTGCGCGACGAGCTTTCCGAGTCGCTCCGACAGAACCTGCTGTGGGAGCGCCAGAGCCGCTCGCGAATGATGGGCATCGGAGCCCCGATGGCGCCGCCGATGCAGCCAAGTGCCGCGCCGCGCCGCGACAATGTGCTCAACGGCAATGCGCTCCGCCCACTCACCAGCACTGGCGGTGCCGTCGCCCACCCAAGGGACGGCGAGCCCAAACCTAAACGATATTCCGAAGAGTGGGGCAGCTTCCACCACAAGGGCTGGTGAGCCGCGGCTGTTCCACTTGTCCCGCTACAACTACATGTACTTTTACGATCACATTCACACACCTACGTCTACCTTGTCACGCTTTACCTGCACGCTCTCACTGATGATGCGCTAATATACCGCTTGGATCCGCTGGGGATCCCCACCATGCTTTGATGAACGGCAGCGGCCCGTGTGCGTGTTGCGATGAGCTATTCCGAGTCAGAGCCAAGCCGCGCAGCAGAAGCAGCAGCAGCCGCTGTCGGCTGGATTTCCTCAGAAAAAGGCGGCTGCACAGATCACGCGCCCACCCAACACACCCAACACAGGCACGCGCCCAGCCCCCAACAGCCGGCCCGCAAAATCGAGGAAAAGAAAAGTGCACAGCGCACCGGCCCTGCCCACCCGTCACTCTGCAACGCTCCGTCCCGTCAAGGCTCAGCACGCAACGGCCCTGAGGTTCCACTGAGACCACCACCATACGCCAGCCGTCTCCGTCTGCGGTCACGCCCTCGACCCCTCCGGTGCATCGGCAGAGTTGATACGGACTCGTGCTGCGGTGATCAGCCCACAAAAGCTTGCAAAGGGCAATCCCCCACCACCACCACCAGCAACGTCGGCCGTACACACCGACTCGATGGCGTCCAGCTTGGCATACGCGGAAGGCGCGCGAGGGTCCGGCTTGTCCGCTGCCCTGGCGCGCGCCACCTCGCCTACGACCCAACAGCAGTGGACGTGTCCATGCCTCAACGTCCGCCTCTCGCTCGCCCCGGGTAGCACGCCTTCGGCCGCCAACGTCGACCGCCAACGCACGCCGTGGCTGGCAGAACTCGCTTCCGACCATGCGATCAACATCCAGTTCCCATCGCTCACCTCGCGCGAGACGGTGACCGTCGCAGACAACAGCAACGTCGCCTGTGCAAAGTGCCTCAACTGCGACACGATCGTCTATGCTGCCACCAAACCCGCCCCGCCCGGTCCAGCGCGAGCGCTTGGCTTCAACACTGCTTCGTCCAATGCAGCTGCAGCTGCTGCGGTCAGCGACGCTGTCAAGGAGCCCAATGCCCCCGTCAGCCCAACCTCGGCAAGGATGTTCCGTTCTCCCTCGCGCGAAGCCGTGCCGACGCGTGCCCACCGCGCCAACTCGAGGTCCAACGAGCCCCTCGTCCGACCGCTCGATCGCAAAGTCTGGATTCTTCCAGACGCCCTCAGCCCTCAGCAGGCTTCGCAGGTTGCTGGCAGCGACGCATTCTCGCCTGCGTTCAACGTCTTGGTGCCACGCATCCCCGCAGCTTCGCGGGCGCTGCCGCTGGAAGAGCCGGCCGCCAACGGCGCCAGCGCAAGTCATGCAGACAATGCCCGCGATGCAACCCCAACACGTCCTCCGCCTGGCGCCGGCGCCCGAAAGTCGAGCTACGGAGCTGGCGCGAGCAGCATCGGGTACGCGCTTCCAGCCGTGCCACAGCATCTCATCTCTACGCCTCCCGCCTCGCCGCGCATCGGTGCTCCTGCTTCGTCTGCCACCTCGCCCGGTGCAACTTCTTCGCCAGCTCCCTCCATCAACCCAGCCATCGCGCTTCCGGCACCACACCCACTCGCCTCGCAGCTCGACTCGGTCGCCATCGAGAGGCTCAAGGACATGCGCTCCAAAGCAGAGGCGGAGGTGTTTGAGCTCGTTCGTCAGAAGCGTCGCGAGATGGAACTGCTCGAAAAGAGGTTCAGGGAAGAAGCAGAGTCGCTCCTCTCCGTCACAAAGACGCCCAGGACAACCAGGGGCACCACGACCAACGGATCGGCAGCCCAGCTCATTCAGAGGGCTTTGAATGAACAGCAGCAGCAGCAGCAACAACAACAACAACAACAACAACAACAACAACAACAGCAGCAGCAGCAGCAGCAGACCTCAGCAGCAACCGTCACTTGGACAACTCGCGACAATCTCGACAGCCGAGACCGAATCGCCGCGAATCCCTCCAGCACCCCGACCGGCGTCGCCATCAGCGCCAGGTCGACAGCCTCGGCGACTCCGCGGGAGGCTCGCACCGCAACAGGCGAATCACGCCGCGACAGCATCCACGACGAGTACTCGGATCTGCCGCCATCTGCATTCGAGAGGCGTCCCGCCTACACCACGCCAGGCCAAGTCAGCGCCTCGTTCTCCAACAGCGGTGCGCCCGGCGCCGTGGCATCCTCTCTCGGTGGCCTCAGCGCGTCGTTCGCCATGCGCGGTCGTGACTTGCCCGCTCAGATGCAGGACTGGTCCGAAAAGCGACGTCTGCGCGAGCGCTATCCACAGGGAGACCACTCGGCGCTCCCGTCGGCGGCCAACTCCAACACCACCTCTGCGGCCAACTCGATCGCCGACTCGGAGGACGATGCGTGGCACACTCAGCGTGGCGTGCGCCGCACGCAAGACGCCGCCAGGACGCGAGAGAGCAGCCGCAACGACAGCGACGTCGATGCCGAGATGGACCGCAGGGGCCGCGGACGCCAGCCCTCCCGCCAGAGGGCGGGCTCGTCGTCGCGAGAGCCACGCGAACGTCAAAGCCAGTCGGCCTCGCAGCTGTCTGCTCCGCCTGCAGAGAAGGCCGCCCCTACGCAGCTGTCGGATTCCCGCGAGGATGTGGGCCGTGGTCGCGCAGGACGCGGATCAGCTCCGGCATTCAATCCACCTCCGCTCATGTCTTCGTCTCTGCTTACAAAGCGGCCGGCGCTTGCGTATGTGGACGACGGACGCGATGCCGACGAGGACACGCCTTCGGTCGGCGGCAAGCTCATCTCGCCCCAGTCGGTCGCCGAACCGTCGGCGCAGGTGACACTCCGACCGCGCGACCCGCCTCCCTCGACCGCCGAGCCACTCAAGCCCGCCACACGCACCGTCTCGAGCGGCGAGGCAGGCAAGCCCAGCGCCGGCGCACGTGGTTCCGACCCGCCTTCGTCGTCCACCGCATCCACTCCCGCTGCCAGCCGTGGATCCGACAGCCCCAGGTCGCGCAAGGCTTTCGAGAAGAAGGTCGCTTTCGCCGAGACCGAGGACCGCGTCGACCATCTCGTGGCCTCGGACGAGTACGACGAGGACGGTGACGATGACGATGTTCGAGGCCCAACGCCAGGCCTCAAGTCGGCCAATGCAGGCAAGAGACCCGATCCACCCCTCGTTGACGAGGCTGCTGATGCAGTGTTCGAGATCGACGAAGAGACCGAGGAAGCCGATGCCGAGGAGGCCGACGTTGCCGAGGGGTCGCCCGAGGCACGCGAAGAGAGCGACCGCCTCAAGGTGGAGATGTCCCAGTCTGGCTTACGCACCGGCGCGTCTGGTCGGCCGAGGGGTCAGGCAGACGACGCGATTCCCGGACTCGACGACGAGCCCGTCGGCGCCTCGGCGCGGCGCGGACCAGGCTCGGGGTCTCTGTCGGACGACTTTCGCAGCGCGTCTTCCGACGACGACGACGAGGTGCCTCCCGGCTTTGGCGCCGCTTCGTTCAGCGCGCTTGCCGCCAGCCACAGCGCCATGCACACGCTTGCCTCGTCGATGGCCAGAGCGCGCGCCGACGACGGGAGCTTCGATCCCGCCTCGCTGCGCATGGACGGGCGTGTGGTCGTGCCGCCGCCCTCGTCGGCCCGAGACGAAGTGGAGCCCGGCTCGTTTGTCGTCGGCTCGCTCCGCAGCTCATCCCGCCGCATGAGCGTGCAGCTCGCCAGCGCGGGGGCTACTCCGAGCGGCCAAGCTGGCGACGCAGCTGGCGCCGGCGCGGGTCAGTCGGTGGGCGGTACGCGCCACCAGAGGTCGTCGTCGCGCACGCGCATCAGCAACATGTCCAAGGAGGACGCAGACACGGAAGTGCGTCTGTCGGGACTGCTCGCGCCCAACGCGCCCTCGCACCGCTCGCTGTGGTCGCCCAAGGACGCCAAGGCCCGGCGCGCCGGCAAGCACAAGTACAAGCTCGACGAGGAGGACGACCAGAAGTGGGACCTGTGGAAGCGCAAGGTGGGCTCCACCGACGCAGGCGCCGCGGGCGAGAGCGACAAGGACTCAGCCCGCGCCGCGCCCATGGCAGTCGCGCCACCCACGCAGTTCATCGCCGCCGGCAGCGGCATCGGACCGCGACCGCTGCGCGAATCCACGATGATCGACCCGGACTACTCCAACTCCACCACGGCCTTCTCGGCGTTCGATCGGCACTTGCAGGCGCGCGCGGCTGCCTCGGCTGCTGCCGACGTTGGCGCGGCGGGGGACACCGCCACCGCGGGCGGCCTCGCGATCGGCAAGAGGACGTGGGGCTACGGCTCGTTCAAGGACGACACGAGCGGCTTCGAGACGGAGCCCAAGACGTCGCTGCCGTACAAGGAGAAGATGATGGTGCCCTCGCTGCGAAAGGCGCTGCGCAGGAGCATCTTCGAGCCCGAGCCGCGCGCCAAGCTCGAGACGATTCCGGATGCCGAGGACAGCCCCGCGAGCGTGAGTGCCGGTAAAGCCACGACGGACGCGGCGGCTTCGTCGGTGCGTGTGATCACCACGCCCGGGTCAGCGGCGGCTGCCAGAGACGCCAACCTCAAGGGCGCGCTGCCCGGCAGCATGATCACGCGCGGCTTCCACATGCCCGGCTCGACTGGTGGCAGCGGGGCCGCTTCGGGCACCGAGACTCCCAAGGCGGTGGTGGCTGCGTCGCCCGCGCGTTCCGCGCCTCTGACGGCGGTCGGGCTCGGCATCCCCTCGGTCGGCACGTCGGGCAAGTCGACGGTGGCCGTTGCAGCGAAGCGCGATGCGGCAGTGGGGCCGTCGCTGCCCGGTTCTGGCACGGCGACGCCCACGAGCCTGGGTCGTCGCTCGCCGCGCCCACCGTACGTGGCACCTCCGCCACCTACATCCGCCAATACGGTGCTCGAGAGCGATCCTCTGCAGAAGCCTCGTGCCATTGAGCTGTTTAAAGCTCCCGCGGATTCGAGTTTCCGGCTGCACGAAGAGGGCGAGGAGGCCGAGACGGACGAGGGCTGGACGAAGGTGGTGCGGTTCATGCATGTGGTGGAGCAGCTCAAGACGAACAAGCGGACGGGGTGGATGCACCACCGCGTTCCGGCGCCCGAGAGTATTGCGGACCACATGTACCGCATGGCGATGCTGTCGCTGCTGTGTCCCGCCGAGCACGATGTGGACTTGGGCAAGTGTGTTCAGCTTGCGGTCGTGCACGATCTGGCCGAGGCGGAGGTGGGAGATTTGACGCCGTTGGACGGTGTGGGCAAGAGCGAAAAGGCGCGGCGGGAGAAGGAGGCGATCGAGTACTTTGTGCACGACCTGCTCGGGTCCTCGGCGGCAGGGCTGCGAATCGAGGCGCTGTGGGAGGAGTACGAGGCGCGCGAGACCAAGGAGAGCAAGCTCGTCAAGGACCTCGACCGGTTCGAGCTTGGTCTCCAGGCGGTCGAGTACGAGCGGCGGTATGGGATTGATGATCTGCAGGCGTTTTGGGACGGCAGTCTGCCGCATATTGCGCATCCGCGCATCAGGCGGTGGGCGACCGAGCTCGCGCTCGAGCGACAGCGCATGTGGAACGAACGCGGACGGGAGGAGTACATCCAGCAGCTGCCCGCCGAGCATCGCACTGCCGACGCCGCTGCGGTGTCGAAATGAACATTCATGTGCCGAATGCAGGTGTAATGACAGAGCCACGTACAGGAGCAAAGATGCGGCGACCATTTCTCGCATTGTGGCGGCTTGTGACGGTTGCTCAAAGTGCCGAGGCGGGAAGAATGAGGTGTGGAAGGCGAGCAAACCGATCCAAGTTGAGCGTCATTGACATCCTCGCCACGTCCACCTTGGCGTGCGCAGGCCAGTTTCTGGCAATGGCACTTCTCCAGCGCTGCGACGCTCGCCAGCTTTCAGTGGACTGTCGCTGCGCACGATTGCGTCCATCGGGCGCAGATTGTGTCTCCTGCTCCAGCTTCCCACTTTCACACATTCAGCCACTGTATCGCATTCGTATATTCCCTTTCTGTGCATCTACGACAGGAACCAGCTTGCGTTCTGGTACCAGGCGAGCAACGGATTGGAGCCGTCCCTCAGCACCAGCTTCTCCCTCTCTGCATACCTTTCCAAAAACGCCGCATGCGCCAGCACATGCGGAGCCCTGGACCTTCTCTGGTGCGGCGAGAAATGTGGGCTGAAAAACGCGCCGTTGACCGCATGGTACATCTTGGCCAGATGGGCGAAGTTGGTCGGGAAGAAGATATCAAAATACCCCTGAAGGACGAGGTACGTGGTAACTGGCACCATCTGGGCGTTGATGCGCGTCTGTACCACGGGAGCGTTCACGCCACCAATGGAGTCCGGGAGCGAGTTGAAGTCGGACATGACGAGTCGGTGGTGTGGGAAGAACCGGTTGAGTGTGTCGAACAACCGCAGCGCGTTGGTGGGGACAAAGACGGGTTCGGAAAGGTTGGGGAAGAATGGTGCATGTTTCGCCAGCGCCGAGCGGAGCTTATCGGGCAGGAAGCGGAGGTAAGACGATTGCAGGGGCGATAGGTCTTGACCGATGATCTGCAGGTATCGTTGGATGAGTGGGTCGCTGAGCGGTTCGTACAGCTCGTGCATATCGCCCGTCTCATCGATCGACACCACCCCCTGGTACGGCGTCAAATCCTCGAGCCCAAACCGCACCACGTCGTGCGCCAGGTTATCCAGCACCTCGAGTGCGATCACGAAACACGGCTCCTGCACCTCGTCGCTCCACGCCAGCACATCGCGGTGAACCACCTCCACCCTGCGCGCTTTCGCATGCCTTGCCAGCTTTCGCGTCTGCTCCTGTGCCAACCGCTCGCTGATTTCCACGATCCGATAGCGCGTACGCGTGTAGATCTCCGGCTCGCTCAAGGCGATGTAGTCGAGAATCCCGCGTGCGAGCGCACCCGACCCGGCGCCCAGCTCGAATATCACCAGGTCGTCGTAGGGGTAGTTGTGCAGCTTGTACTCGGCCACCAAGTATCGCGCGATCGCGTGGGCGTAGTACGGCTGGAAGATCTGCGTAGGTGTATGCCACACTTGCTTGGCCGCCATGCTCTGCACATCCGTCTCTTGCACTCCCTCCCTCGCCATTGCCCGCCCCCTGCGTTGGGCTGCTTCCAACCCCGCTGCCGAATACTCCGGCACCCGAGCGTGCGCTCGCTCCTGTCGCTTTGCTACGCGTTCTCGTCGCTCCCGCTGCACGGATTCGGCAAACTCGGCCTGCTGAGTTTGCGCATCGAGCGCCGCCTGACGCTCCTGGACTAGCACAGCGATCTGCGTCTCAAACGACTCGTACCGCTCCTCGACAAGCCGCATGAACTCGCTCTCGTTCTTGATCGCGTTGAACTCGAAGCCGCCGCTGGGTCGCAGCACGCCCATCTCGTGCTCATACGTCTCCCCTCCCACCACCTCGTACTGCTCTTCCTCCTTTGACGACGCGGGGTTGGAGTCGGGGAGCAGCACAGCCTGCTTGGAAAAGTACCCGTACGCAGGGTTGTACAGGCTGTCGTGGATAAAGTCGCGCGCCAGCATGCGCACCTCCCTAGGCCTACCCCCCGGTCCCACCTGCTTCTCCTCCCCTCCCTGCGTCGATGTGTCGCTGGAGGACCGCTCCGAACCTGCAGCAAGATCATCCGCACTAACCAGCGGATAGCTGTAGTGCTTCGCGTCTGGGTGCAGCGTAAACGGATCGTAGTTGTACTGTGTCCTGTGCCGTTCTGCTTCATCTTCAGGCTTCTTGCTCGACGTGCTTGCATGCCTCACCCCGCTCGAATCCAGCACCTTGCGGGGCCGGGAGGCAGTCGAGATGACGGGGAATCGTTGCGATCCACTCGCCAGCAGCCGTTGAGTGGGCAAAGCAGAAGTGTGCAGTGCAGCACCCGCGCGCTGCACGAGACGCTTCGACGCTGATGCGGTCGCTACCACCATCGTTGAATCGTCCAAGCCACAGCGAAGCAATGTTAAGAGTAGGTGCCGATGTTGGAGAAGAAAGTATGAGAGCTCAAAGCGCGGCCAAAGCGCCCCAAAAATGGCTTTCAAAAGACGAGCACCAGCGCTACTGGCCCGAAAGCCGAACTTTTTTTTTCACCGCCGTCCCCCAACTCGATGCGCACACAACAGTCTCTGAATGACCTTGGATTGCTACCCTTGCACAACTACAGCTCAAGACAGATCGAATCCAGCCTCGCTCTGGATGGCGTACAGCAGCTTCTCGCGGCACGTGGCCTCGTCGGCATAGTCTGGCAGCTTGAGCATGTTGACGCACGTGCTGGCCGTGGGCAGGCGCGAGGTATCGTCCCCTGCTTTGCGGATGGCAAACATGGGGTTGAGCTGGCTGAATCCCAGCAGCGGAGGCTTGGGCGAGCTGGTGACGAATTTAAGGAACGCCTTGCGCATGGGCTGGTCAAAGCCCTCGAGCACGTGCCAAAAGTGCTCCACCGTGAGGTCCTTCTCGTGATAGCCGCCCAGCACCGTATGCTTGCGCAGGTCGTCAATATCCACCGGATCGTCGCTGCCCGAGATGAGGATGGAGAGCTCCTCGTGGTTAAAGTTGCGCAGCCAGCGCGGATTGATGATGTCCGCAAGCCCGGTGAAGAAGGCGGCGCACTGGTGCTGGATCTGCGTCGAGAGCCGGTAGTGCGAAATGCGGTAGATGTACTCCATCCGATTCAGGTTCGTCACCGGAATGTTCGCCCCACCCGGCACCAGCTCGCGCGTAAGGCTCACGCCAAACTCCTCGTCCGTCACGGTAAAGTTGAGCGCAAGCTCTTCGACGTTCCCTTGGTAGTTCTTGAGCGAGATGAGCCCCTTGTACAGCTCCTTGTCCAGACTGTCGATCGAACCGAGGTCGTCCAGGAACGACTGCTTGCCCAGCATCTTGGACAGGAAGAATCCGGCAAACTTGGCGTCCACCAGGATACCCTCGTAGAGCGCCTTGCCAATCACCCGGCCCAAGAAGCCGTACCATTCGAGCTGATCGCCCGAGGTGGCGTACGTGTGCGGGTTCGGATAGAGCTCCTGTGCACCGGTGGCCTTCCACAGGCCGCGATTGGTGTCAAACGCTTCGCGCACCAGCGAGGTGAGGAACTCCTTGAACAGTCCACCACCGTCGATGCCCGCTTCGTTGTTGCCGAATTGGTCGACAAACACGATCTCGAGCGGCTTCTTGATCTCTGCGCCCAGAGGAGCGAGCGCGGCGAAGCCGTCCTGCGCCACATGACTGCGTCGGATCTTGACCGCCCTGCGTCGCTGCCAACGATCGGCAAAGATGCCGTTCTTGACCGCGTCGATCTGGACAAACTGACGGAAGATCTGCGTGCGAACGTCAAAGGGGATCATAAAGGGGACGTTGTTCAGGATACCCAGTCGAGGCGAGAGGAAAGCCAGATTGAGCGCAGTGAGATGGCGGCTGCGAGTATCTCCGCGAGCGCGTAGCTGTTGAAGGCGCGAGAGCGGCTGGCGCGACTGCGCATCGTCGTCTTCGTCCATTCCATAATCGCTGTCCTCGCCAACGCGCATGTCCGCATCGGCATCTTGCGCCACCGCAGCGATGTGAGAGGATGATGTGGAGCTGTCGGCATTGCTTGGACTGATGCCGCCAAATTGCTCCGACTCGTCGTGCTGCTCGCTGCTGAGCTGCTGCTCTTCGAGCACTACCGTGCGCATAAAGTCGTTGAGGTCGAGGTGGCTGACCATGAGCCAATGGTCGGCAGGAGCAAAGCGACGCCTCGAGTCGCGCAGGTGCAGCTGCTTGAGCACCTTGGTTACGAGCGAGCGGAGTGAGAGCAGCGTCATGCGCATTCCCGGCACGCGCGGCGTGCGTTTGTGTGGGCGCGCATCCGTGAGGTCTTCGTCGTGCAGATTGACGAGCGGAGCCTTGCCCTCGTACCAGTACATGGCAAAGGCAACGTTTCGAAGGAGGCCGCTGATGCTCACGATCTCGTCGCGTGAAAGCCAGGCGGCATTGGCAGCATTTGACCCGCCGAACTGGTTGTCGCTCGGGTAGAACTCGTCATCGCCGAGGGTAAGGAGCACATTGGACAGCAGTTCGAACACCAAAACGAGCGCAGGCCAATCCTCGGAGGTACTTGTGCTGGAGAGAGACGCAAGGATCTCTCGCGCACGCGTGTCGTTATGCGCCGAGGCAAGACTGCGGGCAAGGCTGCTGCCACGAACGTAGCCACGCCATACTTCACGGATGATGGCGGTGCCGGTAGGACCGTTGTGGCGCTGCTGCTTGTTGTCTCGTGCGACCGAGGTGTCGGTGCCCGAATACAGGATACGGTTGAGGACGTGGTCGTGCACATCGATAGGCCAGGCGGCGAGCGTGGCGCACATGAAGGAGAAGAAAGGTCCACGAGTGGCTGCGGGGAAGCGGTTAGATAGGGCAAGTACGTCGGAGAGGTGTTGATCGGACACGAGGATGCGCAGCCTTTCGTACGTTTCCTTAGCGTCGGAGAGCCCGGGCTCGACCGCAGCTCTTTGCTGTGGCGTCTTTAGAAGATGACCATCGGCGGCGGAAGCTGATGATTTGGTGGACGGATCAAAGGCCGAGGCGGGCAGCCAGTCCTGGGCACTGGTGATTGCACGAAGATACTTTGCATGAGTGGCGCCGTCCTTGAAGAAGGCGACCCGTTGCGAGCCGAATGCCAGCATGTTCGAGAGCAGACAAGGTTGCTCGAGCGCTTGAGCCGCCTGAGCTTCGACGGTTGACGACGGAATGGTTGCGTCCAGTTGGGGAGCCTGGACGGATGGTGGCTTGAAGCGCAAGATCCAGTCGAGCACAGAGGTGAACGGAAGGTGCTTGGCGAGCTCCGTCACGGAGTCGAGAGGCAGACGCTTGCGAAGTGCAGGGATGGTGAGGATCTCGACTGCGAACGAGTGGATGGCCTGGGTTGCAATGTCGGCGGCCTCTGCATCTGACGAAGAGGCGCCGTCGATATCGATTGCGTTTGCAGCGTTTACGCCCGATGCTGTAGAGGGTGGGACAGAGGCGGGTTTGAACCTGTGCAGGGGAGCCAGCGCCAAGGAAACGGCCGGGGAGAGGCTGGACGCCTTGGACTTTTGACGAGCTGTAAAGGAGAGGATGTGCGTGCGAAGAGTGCGGTGAAGGCCGAGATCGAGAAGCAGGGCAAGCAGCGCAGAAGCCAGGTTGGTCTGTTGAGTGTCGATGTTGATGGAATGCGCTGGGGAGCGAGCGTCTACGCCGGTGAGCAGACCGAGGAAAGCAAGGATCTCGAGATCAAGATCGAGCGAAGTCGGCGAAGCAATGGCTTCGGTGAGACGAGAGGAGGCTGAGACGGTGAGGAAGCGGAGTGAATGCTTGGAAGCCAACTTGAGGAGGGGAATCCAGCTGCTTGCGGCATCTTGGCTGTGGTGATGAAAGGGGTGAAATACGAGAGGGGTGCCATCGACGGGGTGCGAGACGAGCTTGATCCACTGAAGGAAGAGTTGTACGTCTGTGGAGTCGAGTGCCCTCGTGATCGGGCCGAGACTGACGAGCAGAGTGCGAGTGGCGTGGATGAGATCCGCTGTTGGCGGTGCAGCTGCTGTTGCGGCAAGATTGGCCTGAGCCTGTGTCAAGAGGTGGGCCGAGTCGGTGCGCCATTGGGACCTGGTGTGTTTGGATACGAGGATGCGACGTGCCTGCGACTGAATGCGAACCGAGGCGAGCTGCCTTTGTCTATGCTGTTCGCGTTCGAGGCGCTGAGCCCTTGCGCTCGACGCTGGATCGGCAGACGAAGTGGAGGTGCCACCGAGGGTGACGGGCGCCCTGGAACGGCCGGCGCCGGTAAAGTGGAAGCTCATGGCAGCGAGACACTGCAATTATGAGAGCGAAGGCGAAGAGGAATGAGAGGATGGTGGTTGAAGGCAAAACGGAGGAGGATGGGCTCTTCTTCTTGTGACACGACGCCGCCTCCTGCTGAGCACATTCACGGTTCACGCCCCGACGTGCGATCTCCACTTTCTGGCCCTGAGCCAGCGTCAGGCACACGAATGCAATTTCTCAAAGCTGCGCTGGGCCTGAGCTGAGAGATTGAGCGCTGCTCTGACGCGTCCCGAGCTTAACGCCGAGCCATGCCTCCACTTTTCAAAATCTCACATTCAACACCCGGCCCGGCTTTTTCTTCGAGGCGCGGGTGTGGACCCTGAAGAGGCTGAGCATGCAATGGCCCCTGCGCCCTTCTGCTCCAGCCGGTTCGGCCTCCTTCTCTGCCTCATACCACCTCATCCATCACCCTCAGCAGACACAAGCAAGCAATGACCACCAAGGAAGAATACACGCTCTTTTACTGGCCCGGCATCCCCGGACGCGGCGAGTTCGTCCGGCTCTGCTTCGAAAAGGCCGGCGTTGCGTACAAGGACAACGACGATGTGCCCTACTTTTCCAAACTCCTCTCGGGCAAGCAGGAGGACGGTGTTGATGTGCCGCACTTTGCTGTGCCAATCCTTGGCGTTCACGTTCCAGCCGAGGCATCCGATTCGATCAAGAAGGCCAAGACGGATGACGCGGCCGATGTCAAGCACGCATCCGGCGGTAAATGGCACTACATCAGCCAGACCCCCGCCATCCTCAACTTCCTCGCGCCTCGCCTCGGCCTGCTGGGCGATGCGGACAAGCTCGAGGGGCTCGAAAGAGACGTGGCCATCGCCCATATCCAGCAGCTCTGCGCCACCGCATTCGACCTCAACACCGAGACGCACGACACCCACCATCCCGTCTCGGTCTCGAGCTTCTACGAAGACCAAAAGGCCGAGGCCAAAAAGAGATCGGCCGACTTTCGCCAAAATCGCCTTCCCAAGTTTCTGGGCGTCTTTGAGCTCACGCTGCACAAGCAACGCGAGGCGGCCAACACCGAAACGACAGGCCGCCGCCTGGTTGGCACTCAGACCACCGTTGCCGACCTCGCCGTGTACCAGGTGATCGACGGCCTGCTGTTTGCGTTCCCCAAGTGCATGCAGCACCTCAAGCAATCTGGCAAGTACGACCGTGTCTTTGCGCACCACGACGACCTCGCCGCCGAGCTCCAACACTACCTCGAAAGCGATCGCCGCCGCAGATACTCGAACGGCATCTTCCGTCACTACCCTGAGCTCGATGACGAGTAGCGATCACCTTCATCAAGCCTAGACATGATCGTACAAATGGAGTCGGGTGGTGCTGGGGCTGAGCCAAGCTGCACTCTCATGCGCGAGTCTGCAATGCCCAACCGAGCTCAGGATTTTCGCAGCGAACGTTGTCGGATCGGACGTCCGAACAGGCGGCGGCATTTTTTTTGAGCTACGAGATTGCCGGAGATGCGAGCGGCACTCGAATCTTTCGCGCCGTGCAGCTGCTGCAGCCCTGCAGGCGTCGACGAGATTGCCGAGGGCCGACACTCGCATTGGCTCGCACCGAAAGGCGGGGAAGGCACGCTGTGCGGCCATCAAATTCACCGGTCAAGACGGCCTGGCCAAGCTAGGCGAGTTTCCCGAACCCCGTCGAGCGGAACACGACACTACTCTCCTCTCTCTGCGCCAACAAGACTCGCTCTTGCCCAGTGCGCGCGCGTGCAATGTCCAGCCTCGAAAGCGCTGCCCGCTCTTTCGCTGCGGTTCGGCTATCTCTTGCCACCCCCGGGTCGGCTTTTTGGGCCAAAGCTTCCTCGTGCTTCCCTCTCGGCACAGGGACGTGTGCACACAGCGTGGGTGTTGGTCTTTGCCAACCAAAGTCGGCCCTCCTTTTTGCCGGCCAGCTAGAGGCAGAGAGTACAAAAAGCTCAACACAGCACACCGAGGTCTGCTCCGTTCCACTTCTATACCCCACCCAAACTTCTTTGTGCCATCTCACTGCAATCGTTGTTCACCATGGCTCCTGTCGCCGACGTCAAGCATGCCGCCTCCGAACTCGAGCTCTCCAAGCTCAAGGAGAACCTCACCCTCATGTAAGCGTCCTATTTTCGAGCTCCGGTCACACCTCACGCCCCGCGTCTGTGAGCATGTACTGACACTGTCTTTGGATTGGATTGCCGATGCAGGGCTACGTCCAAGAAGGAGCTCGAGCTGATCAAGTCGGCTCCGGCGGCGCCCAAGCCCGGTATGGCGCTGGTGCACGTGCGTGCCACGGGAGTGTGTGGTTCGGACGTGCACTTTTGGAAGCACGCCGGTCTGGGTCCGTGGAAGATCGAGCACCAGTGTGCGCTCGGCCACGAGTCGGGCGGCATCGTGGTGGCCGTCGGCGAGGGGGTTGACAACGTCAAGCCGGGCGACCGTGTTGCGATCGAGCCGGGTGTGCCGTGCTTCAAGGCGACGTGCGACTACTGCCGTACGGGCAAGTACAACCTGTGTCCCACCGTCGACTTTTACAGTGTGCCGCCCAAGGACGGCACGCTCAAGCGCTACCACGAACACCCGGCCGGATGGCTGCACAAGGTTCCGGACAACATGTCGTACGAGGAGATCGCGCTGCTCGAGCCGCTCTCGGTCACGCTCCAGGCCACGCTGCAGGCCGAGATCTCGCTCGGCACACCTGTGCTCATCACGGGCGCCGGGCCCATCGGAATCGTTCAGCTGCTCTGCGCATCCGCTGCCGGCGCTACACCCATCGTCATCACCGACGTGGTTCAGGACCGTCTGGACTTTGCGCAAAAGATCGTCCCCGGCACCTTCACCTACAAGGTGGACCCCAAGCTGTCGCCGCTCGAATCGGCCACCGAGATCTGCAAGGTCTTCTCGCGTGCTTCGGGCAAGCATATCGCCGAGGGCGAAAAGGACGTCCAGCCCGCTATCACCATGGAGTGCACGGGCATCGAATCGTCCGTCCAAACCGCCTCTTACGCCACCGCTGCCTCTGGGCTCGTCTTCGTGATTGGTGTGGGCGCCAACTTCCAGCAGATCCCCTTTATGCATCTGAGCACCAACGAGATCACGCTCAAGTTCCTCTTCCGATACAGGGATACCTGGCCGCGCGCGATTAGGCTCGTGTCGAGCGGAAAGATCGACGTCAAGCAGATCGTCACCTCGCGCTTCCCGCTCGAACAGGCCAAACAGGCAGTAGAACACGCTGCTGACAGGTCCAAGTTTAGCGTCAAGACCATCATCTACGACGACCAGGAGTAGAGTCCCCTCCCGTCCCTGGTTGTCCGCTTTTCTGTATCTCCAAAAAGGGTTGCTGTTTGTTCACGTTGGTCCTTGAAATTCTTAATTCCCGCATCTGTCTTTCGTGTGGTGTGAAGGGTTTGGGGGATGTGAGGTGCTACTTGCGCGTGGCAAGTTCCTGGAGCCAGGCGGGTTCGATGATGCTGACGGTCCTGGCGAAGGTCTGGGTGGTAAACACGAGTTCCTCGAACAGGATAGCGTCCGTCTGTCGGCTCGCACGCTCGCGCGCCATTTTGGACGGATGCAACGTCGACGACGGATGGATCTTGAACGTGCTCCCTGCGCCTGCGGCCGAGGTGATGCGCTTGTACGTATTCGGCGCCGAAGGCTGCTTGAGCGCCGCATTGGCGATCCTACCCTCTAGCAACGACTGTCGCATACCTACAAAGCTCTCGTCTTCCTCGCCCCTCTCCTCGCTCGCCACCTTGTGCGTGACGAACAATCCATCCCGATCAACCCCCGACTCGGAATCCGAATCCGAATTCGAATCGTCGCTCGAAAGTTCAGCAGTGGTGGTGGAGGGATGGTCGTCATCGCATGCAAGCTTTTGCTGCCTGCAAATGTTGCGCAGCTGGTTGCGAATGTGCAGCACATTCTTGACCGCCTTTTGGTGCACGTAGTGGTTCTGACACCATGCCTTGAGCTGCTCGCGCCCCTCCTTTTCGACCACTTTGCGATCGGCCGACCCTTGGCTGCGCGTCTTGGTCAGCATCGCCACCTTATCCGCCTCGGCCAGGTAGGCATACAGCACACACAGCAGCGTGGCATGATCGCCCGAGGGATGCACAAACGTCGCCTTGGCCCGGTTGGCTTCCTCCCTCTTCTCCTGGTCGGTCGGTTCAACAAGGATCGAGCGGTCCGACGAGAGGACGGCGATGAGGTCGCGCACCTGGCGCGCCACGGTCGGTCCACGCGCTGCCGCCGCAATCAGCGACCGCGAGTAGGCAGGCGACACCGGCAGCATGGCCATCTTCATTCCAATGCCGGTGAGCACAAGTCTCGCCGTCGCCTTCTCGCCCTTGGCTTCCTTGTTGGGAGGTGGGGTGTGGATGTCGAGTGCGCCGAGCTGTATGAGTTGCAGCACCGACTCTTGCAGCCCCTCAGGATCGGGAGTATCGAGCCAGTCGAACGTGTATGGATCCTGACCCATCGCGCACAGCTGCAGCACCGCAGCCGCCAAATCGGTGCGTACGATCTCGGGCGTGCCTGCGAGCGGCAGCGCCTCAAACGCCTTTTGCGTGTAGAGCCTGTAGCACTCGCCTGCGCGTTCTCGACCCGCACGACCGGCACGCTGCCTCGCCGCCGACTGGCTGATCTCCTGCACCTGAAGCGTCTCGACGGCGGTGCCGGGCGTGTACACCTTTTCCTTGGCCAGCCCACAATCGACGACGAACACGATGCCCGGGATGGTGATACTCGTCTCGGCAATGTTGGTGGCCAGCACCACCTTGCGCGTGCGCGGCGGCGTCGGACCAAACACCTTCAAGCTCGCACTGGGCCCCAACGCCGCGTAGAGCGGGGCGATCATGAGCGACATGGGTGTCGGCTTGGACTCAGCCTCGGCCCACGCGGGCAGCTCGGACGAGTACAGCTCGAGCGCGCGCGCGAGCGTGTCGATCTCGTCCTGACCCGTCATGAAGACGAGGATGTCGCCGGGCGGACGCGAGACGTGGATCTGCAGCACGGTGCGCAGCGCCGCATCCGTCCACTCCTGCGCGGGCTCTTCGGTGTGAAACATGGCGACGTCGTGCTGGCGGCCCTTGACGTAGAGGATGGGCACCTCCTGCTTGGTGTTGGCGGCTGCGAGTGCGCGCGCGTCCGTTACGGTGGCGTTGGCCCTGAGCGCGGTAGAGGGCGTGGCAAAGAAGTCGGCGAAACGGTTGGCATCGAGTGTGGCCGACATGACGATGATCTTGAGCTCGGTGATCTCGGCCTCGTTCGCAGGCTTTCCTCGCGCGATCCACGACTGGCGCAGCGCCTTGCGTTCGCGTTGGATGCGCTTGGCCAGTCCAAGCACCTGGTCCGTTCGCAAGGTCCTCTCGTGCGCTTCGTCGATGATGAGTACCGAGTACTTGAGGAGCAGGTTTGAGCGCAGCGCAGATGTCTGCGATGTCATTGCTGAGCTGGAAGTCTGTACGGGAGAGATGTCGCCGATCATTTCACGAAGCACCATACCGTCGGTCATGAACTTGACGCGCGTGTTGCGGGTGGTGCGGTCCTCGAAACGGATGCTGTAGCCGACCAATCCGCCCGCCGCGGTCCTTGCCTTGCCCTTGACGTTCGGAAGTACCGCGGGATCCGGTTGGCCCATCTCGACGGCAACACGGCGCGCGAGCGAAGTTGCGGCCACTCGTCTTGGCTGGGTAACGCCGATCATCTGGACGGGCTGGCGAGAGGCAAAGCCAGCCTCGAAGAGGAACTGGGGGATCTGGGTAGTCTTTCCTGAGCCGGTCTCACCAAGGATGACGACGGTGTCGCTGGAGCGCACGGCATCGATGATGGCCTGCTTGCCCGAGGTGATGGGCAGGGCTGCGCGCGACTCGAGGATGCGCGGGTCGACTGCCTTGAGCGCATCTCGGATCCAAGCGGATGCGGCACCGCCCCCCTCGTGAGAAGGGGAGGGAAGTTGCTTGCGGGATGGTGAAGACGGCGCTGACGATGAGGAGGGCCGTGATGGCAAACCGTTGATTCCGTTGCTGAGAGGACTGTGTGCGAATGAGGAGGGTGCATTTGCATACTTGCTCTTCTTGTGCTTCTTTTTGTTGGGCGAGGACGGGACGGAGGTGGAGGGCGAAGACGGCAGCGAGCCGAAGCTGTCTCTGGACCGCTTCGCCTGTGCTAAGGCTGTGTCCAGCGACATGATGCCAGTCTATGCGCAAGGTGGCTGGTGTCAGGAGAGGGTGCAAGGTTGTAGAAGCAAGCCGAGCCGGGCACCGAGTTTCAGCGGCTTCCTGCATCCCTCGGACCAAAAAAAAAGTGGAACAGCAGGGTCAGGCCGATTTCCGAAGTACCGATTTTTCTTGAAATTGTCGCGTCCTCGCGGCGTAACATTCATGAAGCGGCCCAACCCTGCTTGCCTGGCTGTGATCATCGTGCATGTCGTATGCAGCCACTTTCCTCTGGTGCACTACTGATATGGTGTGAGTGCATGGCAGGTGCCATTGGAAGGAAGTCCAACAGCTGATGTGCGGCGAAGAGAGTTCCGAGCGAGCAAGAAGCACAGCCACGAGCGGCGAACGTGCAGCGGCTCCGTTGGAAGAAGTTACTGCGGCTACCTGAATGGGCAGGAAGAGGATTTGTGATGCCGGCGTTCGGGATTGCAGATCAGCGGAGCGGCGGTCCGGGAAGCGTTAGCGAGCGGTGTTGGACTGATCTTCTCGCTCCTGTTGGTCGACGGAGCTCCTTGGGCTGTGTTCGGAGCTGGCTTCGGCAGCGAGGCGCGCTGGAGCGAAGGTTGGTGTTCCTGCGTCTGAAGCTTCGACCTTCGCTCGGCCTTGGTCGCCTTGGCCCGCAGCAGAAGGGGCGGATGACGTTCATGCACGTCTGAATTCGGAGCTGCGCCGACGCTCTTCGCAAAAAGACACACGGAAAAATTCAGCCTAGGCAGCGCAACACCGGATGTGCAGGGCTGTGCAGCGGTGCATCTTTGGATCGGCTCAGGGATCTACGCTACGCGGCTCCCTGCTTCGACCTCATCTCGGTGCGCTCGTCAGGTCTGCTTCGGAGTAAGTTGATGCGATCGGAACTGCCGTCGACTGCCATGCAGGTTGGAATATTGGAGGATGGCCTTCTCCCTCTGCTGTGCATTGGCAGCCATGCGTGCCGAAGAGGTCTTGAATAAATAGGCGGCCTCAAGGCACAGTGCGAGAATGGGGTGGAGCCGCCGCGCCACGCATCGCACTCGCACCGCACCGCACGACCAACCAACTCTGTCATTTGCAAGCCACGCACGTGCCTCCGCCCGCACCCGCCCCGTCCGCAATACTTTGCTCCACACCACCATCCTCTACACCACCTCCGAGCATTCAAAAGCATCTCTTTCCGCTTAGTCTGCTTCTTGGCGCATATTATAGTCGACATACTCTCGCCCCACTGAGCTACACGCTCTAGAATCGTAACAGGAGCACAGCAGCCTCGTTCGACTCGAATCCCAGTGCTCCGCCTCACAACCTGGCCTAGCTTCCTACAGCACACCCACACACCACCGCCAGCATGTCGGGCTTCCAGTCGGCGCCGCAGCGCACTCCGTACAACGTGCTCAACCAGACCTTCCTCATCGACAATGCGTACGAGATCACAAAGGACCTCGGCCAGGGCGCCTACGGCTGCGTAGCCGCCGCAACCCACAGGGGCACGGGCGAGAGCGTCGCCATCAAAAAGATCACCAACGTCTTCACCAAAAAGATCCTCACCAAGCGCGCATTACGCGAGATCAAGCTCTTGCGGCACTTCCGCGGCCACAAGAACATCACCTGCCTCTACGACATGGACATCATCGACCCCGTCGGCTTCAACGAGGTCTACCTCTACGAAGAGCTCATGGAGGCAGACCTCCACGCCATCATCCGCTCCGGCCAGCCCCTCTCCGACGCCCACTTTCAGTCGTTCATCTACCAGACCCTCTGCGGCCTCAAATACATCCACTCGGCCAGCGTGCTGCATCGCGACCTCAAACCGGGCAACCTGCTCGTCAATGCCGACTGCGAGCTCAAGATCTGCGACTTTGGCCTTGCGCGTGGATTCGAGACCGACCCCGAGCTCGCCAAGCAGGCGGGCGCAGGTGGCTTCATGACCGAGTACGTCGCCACGCGATGGTACCGTGCACCCGAGATCATGCTCAGCTTCCAGAACTACACCACCGCCATCGACATCTGGTCCGTCGGCTGCATCCTCGCCGAGCTCTTGGGGGGTCGACCCATCTTCAAGGGTCGCGACTACGTCGACCAGCTCAACCAGATCCTGCACTACCTCGGCACGCCGAGCGAAGAGACGCTGCGACGCGTGGGCTCGCCGCGCGCGCAGGACTACATCCGCTCGCTGCCATACCAGCCACGCATCCCGTTCCAGCGCCTGTATCCGCAGGCGAATCCGCTCGCACTCGACCTGCTCGAGCGCATGCTCGAGTTCGACCCCGCCAAGCGCATCTCGTGCGAGGAGGCGTTGCAGCACCCGTACCTTGCCGTGTGGCACGATCCTGCGGACGAACCCGTGTGCCCGCGCAAGTTCGACTTTGGCTTTGAGGCCGTCGACGAGGTGGAGGGCATGAAGACGCTTATTCTTGACGAGGTACGTAGCTTCCGCACCGAGGTGAGGCGGCAGGCGAGGATGATGCAGCAGCCCAAGCGACAGGAGTCGTTGCCCATCCCCACACGCGAGGATATCCAGCGCAGCAGCCCCACCGACGCCGACAATCCAGGTTACGCCCTGCTCGGCGCAAGCACAGGCATCATCCACGGCGCATCCAACTCCGAACATGCAAGTGGCATGCTCGACAATGCGTGCGTCATGGAGGATCCTGCCGAAAGCTTTGAGCGCGAACTCACACAGGCAAGATAGATCCGCCCCCATCCTTCGCATCGTCAGAAAAGCTAATCGTCAAATCACATTATCTCGCATTAAATCGATTGTGAGGAGGTGGGGGAGATCTAGGCAACGAGACGCGAGGGAGAGTCGACAAAGTTGGCTGCGTCGATACCGGCCTTGAGCACGCCCGCCTTTTCGAGCAGTTCGAGTGTGTGTTTGACCGTACCAGCCGAGACGGACTGCGTGTTTGTATTCTGACCCGTCGCAGGCACCTCCAGACCTTCGGGATTGGGTGTCTGCTCGTCAGCCCATCGCACGGTGTTGAGCCACGACTCGACATCTTCCTCCTTGTAACCGTGGTGGTTGACGATAAACTGCTTGGCCTTGCCGCTAGCTCGTGTGTCGGGGTTGGCGAATTCGTGGATACTCTGCTGGAGCCTGGTGAGGAACTCGGCGAGCACCGCACCACGTGCATCGCCCTCGGCCAGCGCCGTATTGGTCGACGCTGCGATGGTCCACGACGGCCAAGGCGTAGGCACGCTGCCGATGAATCGCACCTCGCCCGAGTCGACGTAGGGCTTGGTGGTGTACCACTCCCACATGAAGCACGACGTCGTCCAGGGCTCTTGGCCATTGACGCCGTTGCGCAGGTTCTGGAAGGTGTCGTTCACCTTGAACTCGATCTCGGCACGGTCCTTGGGATCCGACGACGCATTCCAGCCGTGGTTGAGCGCCATGACCGACGCCATGATCTGCGAGCCCGAGCCGATGCGCGAGATGCCAATGTGCGTGCCCTTGAGGTCGTCGATCGACTGGTACTTGTCGGCGCTCGCATCGGTGCCGGTGATGACGGCCCAGTTGAGCGAGGTGCGCACGTACGATCCGACGAGCTTGTAGTCCTCGCGACCCTTGGCGATGCCCGTGATGAGCGCCTCGGTCAGCGCCACAGCCACGTCGATCTTCTGTCCGCCCTGCTGCGACGCATCGAGCGAGGTGAGCATCTGACCGGTGCCAGATGGCTGCAGCACGAGCTCGATGTGCTCCTTGCCCTGTCGCCAGAAGGAGGCGTGCCGAAAGAAGGGCGAGGGTCAGCTTCGAATGCCGATGCGATACATGAACAGCAGAGTCACCACAGCCCTTGATCTTACCCAGGCGGTGTCGGCGAGCTGGAGGAGCGGCGCAGCAAAGTGTTCCGGCACGTAGCCGCAGCGGATCTTGGAAGTCATGGTGAGAATATTCTACAGGCCTGGCTCAGCAAGTTGCAGTCAGAGACGGGATGGTCGTAGGGGGGAGAAACTGTCTGGTGGTGAAGCGAGGTAGTGAACAGGTCCGTGCTGCCAAGAAGCTTTTCATGCGGACCTCCGCGGTCAAAGCACGTCAGATTCGGGCCTGCCAAAATCATCGGGCATCAGCATCTCCAATCACACCGATCTCGATTTGGAGCACAGACCACTGCACAGCGGAAAGGCCGACAGGAGGCGACGCCGAGCGGACATCACGCAGCCAAAGCTCCAACGCAGCCAACACGCCTCTGCCGCGCCGCAGCCGCACCGCACCCGTTCGGACCTCCACCCGCAGCAATCCGCCTTTCTCTCCTCCTGACCTTTCCATCACATCCCTGCTCATCAGCACTCGCGCAACCATGGCCGCTTCAAGTGCGAGCAACACGCGACTCAACGAGGCGTGCTCGCTCCTCGTCCAGTCGCCTCCCGGCCAGACGTCGCAGGTGTACCACGACCTGCGCGGCATCCTCTTCGACGCCGAGTCCAACGCCGCCGACAAGATCGACGACGCCAAGCTGCAGGCAGCCGCAGCCGTCGCGCTGCAGGAGTACAACACGCAGCAGCTCGTCACTGCCACGCTCGACGCCGATGCGTCCGGCTCGAGCGCGAACGCCGTCGTCATCTGCCAGGCAGGACAGGCTCCCAACCAGCCCAGCGACGCGCAAGCTGCACCGGGCGTGAGGCGGTACATCCACCCGCGCCTGCAAAAGACGTTCCTCTTCGACCACATCAAGCGCACCGTCTCGGACGTTCAGGATCTGGAGCCGGCAGATGAAGAGGCAGAGGAGCAGAGGAAGGCCCTCGAAAAGGCGCTCGACGAGTACGTGCGCGACAGGTATCCAGACGGCGTCAGCTCGGTGTTTGCCGTGTCGAGCGCGCCCGTGCACGAAGCAGAAACGCTAGCCGAGTCGGTGCAGAAGGCGGCCGAGAGCGATGCAAGCGCGCCCGCAGAGAACACGGCGGCCGTCAGCGCCGACAAGGAGGACAAGGACGACGAGCCCAGTGCCGAAAGCGACGAGGCTGCAGCAGACGACAAGGACGATCCGGTCGCGGCCGTGGAAGCCGCCGAGGCTGTCGAGTCGTCGTCCGCTGCCGCCCCTGCCGCCGCCGCCGCACCGCGCGTTCCTGTCAAGACGACGTACGTGCTGCATCACGTGGGCAACCGATACAACCTGTCGAACTTTTGGTCGGGACGGTGGCGGGCGTCGTACGTGGTGGATGTCGAGGCGCGCGTGCTGACGGCGTCGCTGGGCGTGCACGTGCACTACTTTGAGAACGGCAATGTGCAGCTCAACGCGTCGCGCCCGCGCACCTTTTCGCTCACCTCCTCCGGCGCAGCAGCGATCGCCAACGAGGTGGCGACGCTCGTGGCGCAGCACGAAGACGCATGGCAGGCGCAGCTCGAACAGGCGTACGACCAGCTTGCCGAACACGCCTTCAAGGCGCTCCGTCGACAGTTGCCCCTCACGCGCCAGAAACTCGACTGGGACAAGGTGCTCAACTACAAGCTCGGCGACCAGCTCGCGCGGTCCTGATCGCAATCATCCGCCAATGATGAATCGCACACCTTGTAGCGGATTTGCATAAAACTGGTATCACTTATTTTTAAGAGTCTGATGACGTTTACAGGACAAGTCTTTATTTTGGGAGAACGAGAGTGCGTTCAGTAGCCCTTGCGGAGGCCGTTGTGCCAGGCGTCGTCACGGATGATCTCGGCGGCACGCTCTGCGACCATGAGGATGGTGAGCATGGGGTTGATGGTGGGCAGGGTAGGGAGCACACTTGCATCGCACACCCTGACGCCGTTGAGACCGACGATCCTAAGGTCCTTCTCGTCGACGACCACCGAGTTGTCCTTGCCCTTTCCGCCGTGCATGGGCGCCGGGGTTCCCATCCTGCACGTTCCTGCCGGGTGGTAGACGGTATGCGCCACCTTCCTGGCGTATTCACCAATGTCCTTGTCGTTGGTGATCTTGGGGCCAGGGGCGATCTCCTTGACGAGGTGCTCCTTGAACGGCGACTGCTCGGCGATCTTGCGCGCCCATTTGACGCCCTCGATGAGGATGCGCTCGTCGTAGTTGTCCTTGTCCTCAAAGTACTTGAAGTCAAGCAGGGGTTTGTCCTTGGGGTTGGCCGAGGCGAGAGAGACCTTGCCGCGCGCTTGGGAGCGGCAGATGTTGGGCGTCATGCAGATGGCGTGTTTGGGACGTTCGTATCCGACGCGCTCCGTGTTGTCCGCAAACGGCACCTGATAGATGTGGAACATGAGATCCGGTCCCGGGTGCGCGTTGGGCTCGGCATCCTGCGGCAGCACGCGCAGGAAGAGACCGGCATCCGAAGACATGACCGTCTCGGGCGGGGTGTCGCGCGTCTCCCACATGACGATCGACTCGGGATGGTCGGTGAGGTTCTCGCCCACGCCGGGCACATCGTGCTTGCACGGCAGTCCAAGCGCCTCGAGGTCCTTGCGCGGACCAATACCCGAGTGCAGCAGCAGACGCGGGGTGTCGATCGCACCTGCGCACAGGATGACCTCGCGGCGCGCAGTGAGCGTCTTGGACAGACCGTGCTTGGTGGTGACCTTGACGCCCGTGACCTTGCTCGAGTCGTTGGCGGCGTACTCGAGCTGGTTGGCCCACGTCTCGAGGAAGAGGTGCAGGTTGTGGCGCTTGTACGGACCGTGCGGCATGATCGGGTGGAGGTAGGCGACGGAAGCGCTGCTCCTCTGGCCCGAGTACGGGTCGTAGGCAATATCAAAGAAGCCCACCGCCTTCTGGAATCCGCCGCGGTGCACAATGTGCGCGTTGAGATCCTCGAGCACTGGCGCGCCCGTAGCGCGCGACGAGGCGAGCACCCAATCGCGCGCCACCTGGTTGCGCTGCTGCGGCGCAACCGGCACGATGTTCATCTTGAGGCGGTCGCCGTACGGCTGAACGTTGCTGGCGTTCCACGAGGGGCAGCCGTAGTTGTTGCTCCAGTCGTCCAGGTCGGCGTTGAAGGGACGGAAGGAGATGAGCGTGTTGTGCGACGAGCAGCCGCCGAGCACGCGCGCGCGCGAGTGGCGGATGAACGAGTTGCCGCGCGGCTGCGGTACCGTCGGATAGTCGTAGTCGAGATCCGAGCCGAGCATCTCGAGCCAGCGGCTGAGGTCGAGCACCATGTCGTTGCCCACGTCCGTGGGGCCGCCCTCGATCACGGCCACCGAGACGTTGCGGTCCTCGGTGAGACGGTTGGCCAGCACCGCACCCGCCGTGCCGCCGCCGACGATCACATAGTCGAACTCGGTGTTGCCGCCGGGCAGCAGGTGCGAGGCGAGCGAAGCGAGACGCTCGCGTGCCGAGGGGCCCGACGACGTCGACGGCGTCGGGTTGGCCGGCTTGTCCTCGACCGTCTGGCCGTGGACGGGGTCGGTGTCCGGCCTAGCAGGGTTGGGCTTGGGGGCCATATGGAGGGGAAGTCGGGAAGGGAAGATCTACAGCTGAGGTCAGAGCTACGTTCTATGAAGCCCAATTGTCTCTACCGTCTAGTGGGATAGTAGAAGCTGGCGATGGTGTTGAGGAAGCAAGGTGGAAGAAAGAGATAAGAGGGTGAGCGATTGAAGACGACCGGTTCTTATACACGAGCCACCGATCCTCTCTGGCGAAGGTGGGGCGAGAAAAAAACGGTGCCGGCATCCGGAGCCAAGTGCCGCGGGCTGAAGCTGCAACAGCAGATGTGCTTGCTCTGATCGCGCCTAGCGGGCCGGGAGACGATGGCAGGGTTCACCCGCGGATCGAGGGATGCAACAAAAGAGAGTGGGGCCGCTCTGCCGCCGTGCACAGCAGCAGCAGCCGCCACCGCCTGTTCATTTGTGCACGGCCTGAAAGGTTGCCACGGGCCACCTTTTTTGTGCCCTCTCGCTTTGGGAGCGAAGACTCCGCTGTGCTTTTGCAGCGAAATGACGAATTCCAACGCAAGTTTTCTGGTCCGCCCTTGCACACGCGCCCGCATGAGGCCTAGGCTGCACAGTCTCGAGCAGCTGCCGCGCTGAATTTTGGGACGCGGACAATTTTTCAATTTCCGGCTTGGCTGGCTGGCTGGATCAGCTGCAGATGCAGATGCAGATGCACGCTGCGCTGGACCCTTCGGCTCGTCTCTCCACAAGCCGAGTATTTTGGCCAAAAAGTCGGCCCGCGGCTCATCGCGTAAGCGCAGCGTGTTAAACCGGTTGCCTTCCATCCAGTGCCGCGGCCCAACTCCCGTCTCTGCGTCTCCTCATCAAGGACAGGGATCGGCAAGATCGGCGTTGCATCGCTTCTCCGTGTCTTGGTCTGTCCTCACTACGTTCAGCCGCTCGGCTGAGGGTCTTTGCCTCAACTCGCAAAGCTTGATTGCACGTCAGCGGCTTAGTATGTGGGGTATCTAGCGAGGCGAGCACTCAGGACGAGCCGGGGTAGTCGTTGGTGTTCAAAGGCGGTCGGCCGGTGGGTGTGATGCGGCGTGTACCACCGCTGTCACCACCGAGCTCACCTCCCAGCCCGCCGTTGCTTCCCAACTGCACCGGGCCGCGGAGCGAGTCGACCGTAGCCTTGACCGAGCTGATGCTGAATCCGTTGTACAGCTTGCTGGCCCCTCCTGCATCATCTTGGCCATGGTCGGCATCAAACGACTGCACCGTCACTCCAGGCACGTCCACCTCTCCGTCCGTAGCGGCTTGTGTATCTTCGCCAGCTCCTCTCAGCCATGCCGGCTGGAAGCTGCGCATGGCGGGGGCCGTGCTCGGTGCCAAAATCACCTCGGGAGTGCCCAAGCCCCCGCTCCCTCTCCCTGCGCTCTGCGTCCCCGACCCCGTCTCGCCCCAAACCTGCGGCTGGTGCGATTCGATGTGACTGCCTGTATCACGCAAGTCGGCCAGCGCCTTCATCAGATCCTCCGCCAGCGTGTCTCGATTCGGCGGGTCTTCCCGGATCGGCTCCCATCCGACCGGCGGACTGCCCGGCGGCGAAATCAAGAAGTTCTTGTCCGTAGTAGGCACCGCCAGCGTCTCTGGCTCCGTCGATGGGTCTGTCCTTGGCCCAAAGATGGCCCGAAGCATGGTACCATCGTCTGCATCCACAGCACGCTCCACGCCTTGCACGTCACTGTCCTCGAAAGGCAGCACGAGCCGATCCAGCCCGTGCTTGGCCCGCGTCGCTCCTTCGGTATCTTCAAACACCACCACGGCCCGTCCCACCGACGGCAGCGGGGTCCAGCGCACCATAGGGCCATACGTGTTGAGCAGCGAGAGCAAAAGCGAGCAGATATGCGGGATGAAGAACTCGTTCGGCAGGTTCGACAGGATCAGCGTGTTGGTCGCACCAGCAACGATGCTGGATGCCGTGTCGTCCGCCCCGGCTTCCGGCACGAGCGTGCTAGTTTCGGAAGCGTCCGGCCACTGCATGACACTCTCGAGGTGGACAAGGTTGCGCTGTGCAGAGAGGCAGATCCGTGGACGAGTTGTGTCAGCCAGTGTTTGCACTTGAGCAGGCGACAAGACTTGCCGGCCACGTGGCGTCCTCTAGTACGGGCGGAAGCGTGAGTCGGGGGTCTGGAAATCGGTTCTCACCCTGCCAGTCTCGCTGAGTTCTTGCTCGTCGCCCTCTGCGTCCTCGTGGTCTCCATTCGTCTCGGCATCGTCGAAAGCGCCATCGTCTTCGCCCTCGAGTTCTTCGCCAGATGCGCCCGTCCCAAAAGGTGCAAAGCCAGCGAACGGGTGTCCGCCGTCGTCTTCTGTTGGCCCCGATGGATGCAGCGAGGCACAGTGCGACAGCACTTCGAAAAGTTGATCCAGCGACGCAGCATCGGGCGTGCAGATGTACATCTCGACGAACTCGCCGTCCTCATCCTCGTCGTCGCCCATCTGACCTGTACCTGCGTTGGGGCTCAGATCGAGCTGACAGTACAAGCAACCGTGAAAGCCAGCAGATGAGGAGGAGCCGGCAGCAAGGAAGCTCGGAGGAGAGCGGGTGACGGCATGCAGCGCAACATTGGGGTATCCTAGTTTGAAGCCGCTGTTGGTCTTGGCCGATAGGAAGGCCACCTCGCGCTCGGTGAGCCAGAGCTGCCCGGAAGCTTGAAACACCTCGGCGTCCTCATCCTCGTCCTCTTCGCTCTCGTGGGCGCCGTTGCCATTTGAGTTGTGGTTGGAAAGGAGCTGGAAGCATGATGGCCGTGCGGATGGCGATGGGCTGAGATAGACGGTCGACTGCGTCAGGTGGAGGCGCAGGACTGGCGGGATGGATGCGAACGAGTCGGGCGTGGCTTGTTGCAGCTGTTCGAGCTGCTCGGCCGTGACGTGCTGTGGCGGTGTCGTTATCTCTTCGAGCCCTGCCATTCTGCCGAATCTTGGAAGCTGAGGAGTGGAGATGGTGATGCTGAAGCAGCCTTGACGAGTCGGGTGCACGGATGCTCAGAAGTTGGCTTTGCCGCATCAAAAGCGCGCGCACGCGTCTCGGCCAATTCTCTGAAGACGCAGGTCGAGAAGTGGAGCGAAGCGAAGCTGGACCCTGAATCTGACTAAGCACGACAAATGCTCAGCGGTCCCTTTTCAATGTTTGAAATCTGGCTGAGCAAAGCTCGGCCGAGCTTTTTCTTGGTGTCACGTGCGACGATTATTGCCTCAAGCCACGCCAGCCAGCAACTCACATTGCGACTTGCTGTGGCACATTTTCGAAATTCTGGGACGAGGCGAAAATCACGGCAGCACAGCACGATACGATGCAGCAGGGCCAGACAGCGCTGCTGGAAGCTGTGAGCAGCTGGGCAGCTTGGAGGCAGCCCCACGAGCGGCTCAGGACGGCGGTCTTCTTTGGAGGAGGCGGCGACACAGCCAGGCTGCAGCGCCGGCGAGACGGATCAGCGTTGTCGACGCCATCAGTCAAGTGGCACCTGCCTTCTGCCTCCATCCCTCAAGATCATCATCGACCTCTACACATCCGACACAATGGGAAACTCTTCTAACCCCGCTCACAAGGCCGGCGTGGCCCGTTCTGGTTCGTATCCATCGCCTACCGACCCTTGTCGCCGCCAGCATTTCAGTCGCTTCGGAAGAATCTCGCATCAGCATCCGCCAGCAGCAGTCGCAGTCAGCATCTTTAGCCTCATGGGACACGTTCGCCAGCACGTATCCGCCATTGCATCCAGCACGAATCAGCATTGGCCGCCTTCCGACAGCAGCCCCGTTGATGTATAGCAGGAGCAGCAGCGACGCGGGATCATATTTGCACGCACAGGATGGAACAGACTGGCATTACAGCAGGATCATGTCGATACGTAATTAGGACGTCGTCGGAGAAGGACAGGACGTTTTGCAGATGGGGATTCTTGCTTGGGAATGCCACATTGACAGGTGGAACTTGGGCAGTGTAGGCACGCATGCCGCTGGGATCAGGTGCTTTGGATCATCGCTCGACTTCTGCAGGAGCACTGGCAGACTACAGCGATGTGATCAGAAGCGGACATGACCTACCGAACTGTGTGCAGTACATTCGTCAGCCAGTTTCTTTTCGTACATTCGCACGTTCGCGACGTCCTCATTCCGATGCAGCCAGAGCGGTTGATCCGGACACGTTGCCGTTTCGTTCCCATGCCGAAGCTGCCATCATCCACGTCGTCATTCCGACGCTTCAGCTTCACTCGCCCGACCTTGACTCATCGACGACGACCGGTTACAGCACCGGCGCTTTCACCTCATACGGCCCTGCTGCTGCACTTTGACACTCTGCGACTCGCCCTTTTCAACCAGAAGCGACTGAAATGCTGCGCCCTCCGATCTGCATAACCTCGAGCATTGCGCTGACCTCTCGTCTCCCCTTTCGCACTTTCGCTTCATTGCAACTCTTCAGGTCTCGTCTGGGGCATCAACCGCGGTCATCAGACTGAGCGCCGAGTTCTTGCTCCGCGCCCCTCGAACCGCAAGGGCCGCCAGGGCGAGCGCGTCAAGGTGATCCGCTCGGTCGTGCGCGAGGTTGCCGGCTTCGCCCCCTACGAGCGCCGCGCCATGGAGCTCATCCGTAACTCCAAGGACAAGCGTGCACGCAAGTTCATCAAGCGCCGCGTGGGTACGCTGCGCCGTGCCAAGAACAAGATGGAGAGCCTCACCAACGTGATTGCCGAGCAGCGCCGCGCTGGTCACTAAACGTCGCATCCCCGCATCTCGTCCATCCTTGTACCACCATCCATGCACCACCACCATCATCCACCACACACCCAAAAACATACCGAGCATCAATGCGCGTCTTTTCCTTCCATCTGCACGTAGTGGAAGAGGTGCATTGTCTCGCACACTTTCAAAGTCGCTAGCTTAGCGCAAATGCCATCTACATTTCCGGCTCAAGAGAGGCAGTTACTTGCACGCATCGTAGGATTGAAGCTCGACAGGATTGTCAAAGAGGAGCCGAGTTTGATGTGGATCCAATGAGATACGGTGGAGTAGAACGTCGCAGCATGTGGGAGCCCAAGTGGCAGAAGCGGCACTGGTGGCTGTTGGCACCGAGCAGAGATGCGATCGAGACCCTGCTTAGTCGAGTTGGTGCCGACTGTGACGTGGCGAGCATCGGGTTCAAGCCGACGCCCGTGGAATTGTAGGCCAACATGAGGGCCGATGTGTAAGGTCTCCGGCGTGACATCCCGAAGCCTGGCCCCAGATTTCGACTCGGCGCATCTCAGCATATGGCAGAGCAAAGGTCACTTCGAGCACACTTGCACGCAGGGGCCGCTTCTGACGCCGTCGAGCAGCGTCTCATGGCGACACGCACACTTCGTCGTTCTGCCCTTTGCGAGCCCTCCAATCCAGGCTGCTGCTTAGCATTGCTTACATCCACACTGTACACTCACCCCCCTTTTTGATCCTGGACATCTACACGCAGCCTCGCCAAACCATACTCCTGATGTCTTGTATTCCAGAACCCCGCCTGTGCTTGAGGCTCAAGGTACATATAGTCCGTAGAGTGGCGCGTTGTGGATCATTCGTGCGTGCTCTCTCCCGCGCCTGCAGCTGGCGGCTCCTCCGCTGTCGGCTTGGACGCGGGCTCGGGCTCTGCATCCGTCTTCGCCCTCGTGGTGGGACTAGCCGCCACAGGACTGGCAAGGGGCGACGATCTGGACGGCACACTCGCGATGGCGCTCTGACCAATCGCACCCAACCCACGCACACCTCCAAACGCGCCGAACTGCCCCGCTCCCGCACTTGCCGTCGCCGCACTTGCACCGATCGGCGAGCTGGTCGTCGCACCAAGCTCGCTCATCGACATCTTGCTCCTTAGCTGCGGAACCCCCGGCAGTGCGGGCGCGGACCAAATATCCCCCGCCCCACCCGCCGCACTGCCCGACCCCAGCGGCGGCGAAGACGTCAACCACCCCGACGACGGCGCCGTCGAAGCTCCCAGCGCAGACCCCACAGGCAGGCCAGGCGCAGACCACGTATCGCTCGCGCCAAAGATCGACGTCATCCCCGCCGAACTGAACGGCGGCAAGTTCGGATTCCCGCTCGAACCCAGTCCACCCGCCAGTCCAGGTGCAGGTCCAAACCCTTCCAGACTAGGGTCATAATCCAGCGGCCCAAATTTGGCTGCTGCGCCAAAAGGCGCCGATGAAAGCCCGGAGCTCGCCGCTTCATCGCTGCCCGATCCCTGCTGGCTGTGCAGCGCCATACCGCCGAATCGCGGACTGGCTCCTGCAAATGCCGTTCCGGCTGCACCGTCCATCGACTGAGGCAGCAAAGGCGAGTGCCTCGCAAACGGACTCGCCGCGCCCGACGGCGCCATCGCAAACAGATTCGAGCCCATCCCTCCGGACGGCAGCACATTCATATCGGAGCCCGGCGGCAGAGTCAGCCCCGCGCCCGCACCACCACCAGCACTGTTAGCCGCTGCCAGCGCCGATGAGCTCGACTTGCTCGTGAGCGACGACGTCGCCCCGCCAGCTGTAGGTAGGTGTCGTGCGAGCGGGAAGGCGAACCTGGACGAAGACGTCGGCGAGTGCTCGACCGAAGCGACGCCAGCAGTAGGCGACTGCGCCACCGCCGTGTGTGCAGGCAGCGCAGTCGATGCCGCCGTCACGGGCGTCGTCCTAGCACTCGAAGCCGAGGCATTCTTGCTGATCACGGGAGACGCGTGGTTGGATCCAGTCGAGGGCACAAACTCCGGATTGGCCGGGTTGAGAGCCGTGCTGGTGTTCGACGCCGGCAGCTTGGCCTGCGGCGGCTGGTACGGAATCTGCGGCAAGGGAAGGCTCGACCTGCGCCGAGCATCGATGGACGGATCGTACGGATCAAAGCCCAGCGTCGGGTCGTACAGGTCGTCCTGACTCGCCTCGGACGCGCCCGAGGGAAAGTGGCCGGCCTGCTGCTGCGGTTGCCCATAGTACGGCTCGAGCCCGCCATACGGCTGGCCTGCTCCAAAGCCCGTTCCGACCATCGAGGGGTCTTGCATGCCACCAGGACCGTAGCCAGGCCCGGGCGGAAGCATGCCGCCTGCACTGGGACCACCGGCGCCAGCGAACCCGGCGCCGGCCATGGCGTCGAAGCTCTGCGTCTGGTTGGCGTTGTGACCCGGGCCGCGTCGGAAGCCCTTGCCGAAGTTCTGCATGAAGCCGCCGGTGAAGCCAGCGTTGTTGGACTTTGGCGCCGCCCCGAATTGAGCCGCAGGACTGGATGCAGCGCGATTGCCAAAGCTGCCCGCCTTGCCTCCCCTTGCGCCCTGTTTGCCCTTGGCGCCGGGAGCAAAGGCGGCCGTGTGGGAAGGACCGCTCGCATGGCGATGACCGCCGCCACGTGCAGGGAATACGGCGGCGGCTCCACCGCGTCGTGCGCCGCCGGCGTGGCCGGGAGGTCGGTTGAGCGCATCCTTGGCCTGATCCTTGACCTTTTGGATGTCGTTGTGCACCGAGGCGAGCTTGTCGTCGCGGAGCTCATCACGCTCGGTCTCGAGAGATTTGGCGGTGGCTTCGAGCGCCTTGAGCTCCTTTTCGAGCGCCGCCAGGGCCGCCTCGTCCTTATCCCACTCCGCCTGGGCAGCAGCCTCTTCCGCTTCCACTTCGCTGCGCAATTCGTCGACCTGAGTGCCAATGTCCGAATCCTGCTGCTCCCAGTCTGGCTGCTGGGTTTCGGTTTGCTCTGCCTCCTCGTGGATCTCCTTGGTGTGGATGGTGGTCTGCTTGATGAGCTCCTGCAGTGCAAGGACCTTTTGGCGACTACGATGGTCGGTGGCGCTCATGCGGTCCATGCCGCGCTTGACGGCGTCGATCTCGTGACGCAAGCCGGCCTCCTGCTTGGACGACTCCTTGCGGGCTCTCTTCACCTCTGCAATGAGCGACGCCTTGAGCGCCTCGCTGGCTTCGAGTTCTGCTTGGAGCACGGCGAGACGCTGAGGAGGTGGCTCGACGGGGTCGAGCTCGGGCGCGGATAGGGGCACGCGACCGAGGGGCGAGGGCGATGCGGGGCGTACGGCCGAGGTGGCTGCCGAGGTGGCCGACTGGAGTGGTGCCGGGGACGATTCGAGGGAGCGGGACGGGTCCCGATCGGCTCGGGTGCGGAAGGAGGCGCGGAAAGCGTCGTGGGCGCCGTCGAGGCCGGCTTTGACCAAGAATTGAATGTCGTAATCCGACTCTGGCTCGAGGCCAAAGATGACGACGATGGCTTCGTGGGAGCCGCGCTCGCCGAGGAGGACGTGCGACCAGTCTTGGCCGTTGACGGTGACCGAGACGCGGTCCTTGAAGACGCTGGCGATGTGATGGCGTGCGTCGGATGCGCCTTCGTAGCCGGAATCCGAGGCGTCGGATGCGGAGCCTGCTTCGTCATCGACGGCGGTGGCGCCATCGTCCGAGGGCCAGGCATCGTCGTCGTTGGCCGAGTTGTGTGCGGAGTCCGAGGGAGCGGAACTGTTGGAGCTCCTGCGGGGCTGTGCAGGTACGGTGGGAGGGGCGCGAAGACGGATCTTGGTGACCTTGCGATTCAAGCTGCGTGTGGCGACGAGGCCGTCGGTGAGCTTGGAGATGGGGTTGGCGTCGGATGCATGTTGGGCGCCCGGTGCGGATCTAGTCTTGTTGACGGCAGCTGAGGTTGCTGAGGTGGGAGAGGGGGATACTGCGGTTGCTCGCGCGGATGTGCTGTGAGGCGAGGAGCTGCGGACGGCGCTTGTGTGTGGAGTGCGTGATCGGACACGCTTGCGAAGCTGAGAGTTGACGACCTCGAGCGGGATCGCAGAGAGTGGTGGCGGGCGTGTAGACCAGAGGAGCGACACGGATACGGGAGTGAGGTCGAGCAGTTCTATCCGATACGGATGGTGTTGGTTGTTGAGTGGTCTTGGCCGCGCCTTTGGGCTCTGGCGAGCCAGAGGAGACGAGGAGGAGGATGCTGCTGCTGCTGCTGCTGCTTGGGATGCTGATGCTGATGCTGATGCTGATGTGGATGCGGATGTTACGACTGGTGATGATGAAGACGGCGGTGGTAATGATGCTGCTGTTGCGGAGGATGTGGTTGGTGCAGCATCAGAGGCTGGGGGAAGTGCATTGCGGGGTGGAGATCCGTTGCCGGATCGCGCGGCCGCCGAGGGCATGGAGGAGGTGCGATCTGCCGGTGCGTCCCCTCCAAAGTGGCGCGACCGGAAGGAAAGCGGAGTAGCTAAGTGCGAGGTATGTTGGCCAGAGGAAGCCGCTGCGAATGGAGCGAGCGCGAGCAGAAGGCTAGGTGCGGTGATGGGACATGAACGCAGCGTCGAGATATGCGTACGACGGCGGGTGAAGGTGTCTTGTGCCGATAGATCGTGGTTGTAGTAGACGAGCTTGATGGTGAGGCGACGAGGAGGAATGCGAAGGGTCGGTTGGTTGGACCAACTGAGCAGCCTCCGCTTCTTTGGTCGGACAGCCGCCGCCAGCAAAAAGCGGAAGCGGCGGCGGTTCAACTTTTGGGCGCTCTGCCTCTGCTGTTGCTGTTGCTTCCGAAGCGTTTTAGGCTGGCGTGAAACGAGGCGTGGAAATGGAACTGGAACTGGAAATGCCGACTGCTCTCAACGCACCGCTCCCATCGCACGCGGAACGCGGCTACCGTGACAGATGGCTCAGCAGCAGCATGAAAATTCCAGAAAAGAAACACAAATCGACGCGCGACACTTTGGTTAATGTTACTCTCGTCACCGTAACATCTTGGTCCTTTTTTTTCGCAGTCTCTCGTTGCTAGTCATAAATTTTTCTCGAGCCGCAGAAGGTGGAAACTACAAAGCCGAGCCCGACACGGCGCCCAACTTCCTTCCTCTCTTCTTCATCGTTTAACAAAGTATACGGATATCCCCTCATAGAGTCCTGCTCGCCATCGATATCTTCCGACAGGAAGAGAACTGGAGGGAAGCCGGTCGAGCTCTACGCCTGCATCCCAGCCGAAACGCAGGGCGGCGGGCGATGCGCAACGCCGGTAGGACTCTAACAAGGATACTCCCAGACCAACGGTGCATCTTTGGCTGACTTGCCGAGCTTTCCCCAAGTGGGCGGCTCACTTCTTATCCATGGCGATGGCTCAGTCACCTAATGTACCTACATTCTTCCTCTTCTCGTTGCTCGTCTTCCGCGCGTCGCGACGGGTTTAGAAGCTTCACTGCTCCTGCTCGCCGTCGCATCAAGGCAGACAACAGCTTCGATATCCCCCCCCCCCCCATCCTCTTTCCTTCTCGCAATGATACCCTTAATTCGACACTAGTGAATACCAGGCCATGCATTAGACAGCTTGGCCCCGACTATTTTGTGAACGATGAGGAGCAGAGTTGTGGACACCCTGCCCGGGGGGAAAAGGTTTTTTCTCCCCTGTGAACCAAGTCTCGACGTAACATTTTCTAACCCGACCCACACTCCATCTGGACCGAAGAGCGACACTTTCAGCAGCCGCTCTGCTCTATCACAAGGCCTTGGCGCCTTGCGCACACCCTTTTGGCTTCGGCGATGCGTGCGATTGAGCTGCATTCTGGACGGTCAGCCTTGTGACATGACACGACTAGCCGACAAATGGGTGTTTTGGGCAAGGAAAGAGTGCGGATTTTAGAGCGGCTTTTTGACGTCGTCATTCTTTTTTAGTTTAATTTTTTGTTGTGCGGCAGCATGCCGTTCTTGACAGCCGACATTGCATGGCCATCTTGCGCCACATCACTGCACAACGCCACCCCTAGGCCTGAACACAACTCGATCGAATCAAAGTAGCGAAGTGTGATCCCCATTCCATCGACGAGGACACGGAGCAAGGAAGCTCGGTGGGGCGTGGGTGAAGAGGGTTGGCAGTGGCTTCTTTGGTATTGGACCCTGAATCATTGTGATTGTTGCCCCGGGTGAATTTTTGCGCGAAAGAATGCCCGAGCGTTTTTTTAGCAGGCGCAAGGAAAGGTCATGCGGAGGAGGCGTCATGTGGCCGCTTTGGGCCCTCCACCCCCACACTCGCTGCGGCGTGCTCGGACCATGTTTGTCTGTAGGCAGCGTCGTCTGTCATGCAGCCACTCCCCCCGCGCGCGCAGGCTGGGGTGTTTCCCCGACTCCCTTGTGCCTCTCGAAGCGAGCAGTCGGGTGTCGTGTGCACTCGTGTGGGACCGCATGCCCCACATGAGCCTCATATATAAGCCCCACCCGAGCTTGGAAGCCCACGCTTGATCGATGGACCTCTTCGAACGCTGCAACCATGTCCGGACAATTCAGCCAGCATCAGTTGCGCGATGGCGTCGTACTTCCCGCCGTACTCAACAAGGCGCCCGCAGGCACCAAAGCTCATGTGATCTGTCTGGGGTATCTCCAGGCCGATGCGGGATGGTTCAAGCGAGGCGGCAACACGTCTTTAATGAGCAACCCTTCCGGGCCGGAGAAGCCAGAACGCCGCGATCTCATCATGTACTCGGTGCTCATCGAACACCCTACCGAGGGCTTGATCCTGTGGGAAACAGGCTGTGGCAAAGATTATCCCGGTACGTCTTGATCCCTTGTTGCTTGCTTTGGCTGCATTACTGACGCTGTTTGTGAGGTTAGAGGTATGGGGTGCGCCTTTGAACGATATCTTTGCACGATCGCGATACGAGCCCGAGCACGAACTAGAAGCCGCCATTGCAGCCACGGGCAACAACATCAAGGACGTCAAACAAGTCGTCATCGGCCATCTTCATCTCGACCATGCTGGAGGGCTTGAGCACTTCCGCAAGACCGATGTGCCCATCTGGGTGCACGAGCGAGAGTTGAAATCGGCCTTCTTTAGCTGTGCCACCGGCGCAGACCGAGGAGTCTACCTCCCGCACTATCTGTCGTTGGACGAGCTCAACTGGAAGACGTTCGACGACAGGACCATCGACTTTGCCCAGGGCATCGTATTGCACCATCTGCCCGGTCATACCGATGGATTGATCGGCATGCAGATCAACCTCGAAAACGACGGAACGTTCTTGTTCGTCAGCGACCATGCGCACATCATGGACAACTACAAGCCCGGAATCCCTCAGGGTTGGCTGGCAAGAGACCATCCGGCCTGGTTCAACTCTAATCAGAGACTCCAGAGGCTCGAAAAGTCGACGGGTGGTCTGGTGGTGCCTGGACACGATCTCGAGACCGTCACTCCGCTCCTGGGAAGAGTCCTCACCTAGGCCCAGGGTCCCAACAGTCCACGCCTAGCTTCCCGAGAATGTAGGTTCGGAATGCTTATATCTAGCCGCCCCCGACGCTGATTCGCAATGCAAAATGATCGCTCCGAAAGCATGCACACTCGCACATCACGCTGAAACAAGCTCACTACAGGCTGAAAGATTATACAAGGGGAACTCGGATGCTAAGGGCGGGACGAGAGGCTGGAGGTGTTTCCGGGGCTGTCACCTCCCTCATCGACCTTGATCTTCTTGAGGTCATTGACAAAGCTGAGGCCCCACCAGCTAGCGGTGTGTTTCTTGACGTATCTGCTGAGCTTCTCGAAGTTTTCCCTGCGCACGTTGGTGGGCATGGTGAGGGCCTCGTGGATGGCGTCCGACACAGCAAAGGCGTCCCAGGGATTGCAGATGAGCGACCCATTCAGGCTCTGTGCGGCACCTGCGAATTCGGAGAGGATCATGACGCCCGCACGCTCCTGCTGGCATGCAATGTACTCGTACGACACCAGATTCATGCCATCGCGCGTCGAGGTGACCAGACACGCATCGCTGATCGCATACAGCGCACACAGCTCGTCGAAACTCACCGACCGATGCAAAAAGTGGATCGGCATACTCTCCACCGTCCCGAAGCGTCCATTGATACGGCCCACCGCCTCGTTGACCGTAGCACGCAGGTTCTGGTACTCCTCTACGTCCTGTCGCGACGGTACGGCCACTTGGACCAACACCACCTTGCCCACCCATTCCGGATGGTCCTGCAGGAACGTCTCGAGCGCATGCAGCTTCTGCGGCACGCCCTTGATGTAGTCGAGCCGATCGACGCCCACGATGATCTTGACGCCTTCAAAGCGACGCTGCAAGCTGCGGATGCGCTCCTGGACACTCTCGCGCTGCAGACCGTCTTCGAACTGGCTGGGCTCGATGCCGATGGGGTAGGTGCCGACGTGGACGTAACGGCCCTCGAACTCGGCGCCGTTGGGCATGGTGGGCAGGCCGAGGATGCGTGTGCACGACGACAAAAAGTGGCGCGCATAGTCGTACGTGTGGAAGCCGATGAGGTCGCAGTGCAAGATGCCGAGCAGGATCTCGCGACGCACGGGCAGGATGCGGTAGATCTCGGACGAGGGGAAGGGCGTGTGCAGGAAGAAGCCGATCTTGATCGATCCGCGGCCGCTCGACCCGTCGCTCGTGCCAAGTCCACGCCCCGTTGCCGTGGCACTGCGCGTGGCCTGATCGCGGCCGTCGTAGTCCTCGTCGTCGGGCGGCGGCGAGCTCGGCCTGACGCCGCGCAGCGAGCCGTACGTATCGCCGGCGGGAGCGGCTAACATGTCGTCGTCCTGGAGCTGGAGCGTGCCATCGACGCCGTGCCTGACGTGCTCGAGCTCGCGCTGCGATGTCGCGCCCTGCTGCTCGCTGCCCTCGATGAGCGTGCGCAGCATGAGCGGCAGCAGCATCAGATGGTAGTCCTGCACCCACACCATGTCGCCCTGGCGCACGATGCTGCGGATCTTCTCGGCAAAGCGCAGATTGGCCTCGCGATACGCCAGCCAGTTGGTCTCGTCAAAGTTCATCTCGCCCGGATGGTAGTGGAAGAGCGGCCAGAGGATGGAGTTGGAGAAGCCGTTGTAGTGGCGGTCAGCGATCTCGTCCGAGATCCACACGGGCTGGCAGCTGTACTCCTCGCGCAGGCGCTTCTCGATGTACTCCTCGTCCTTGGGCGGCACCGACAGACCGGGCCAGCCGATCCAGGTGAAGTTCATGGTCTTTTTGCAGCCAGACAGCGCCGAGACGAGACCGCCAGAGGAGAGCGAAAAGGTGTAGCCGCCAGGGACGGATGGGTCGACCTTGATGGTGACGGGCAGACGGTTGGAGACGACGATGAGGCTGGCGCCCTCCATGGGTGGGGCGGACTGACACAAGTCCTCGATGTGCTTCTTTTGAGCTGCTGTGACGGGATCGGTGGGAGCGCCGCCCTGCTGCGGCTGCTGCGAAGATGAAGCGGACGCCATGGCGCTTGATGTGTTCGAGCCGGTGAGTTATGTGATGGAAGGTGGAGTTCCAGATCCGCCAAGACGTTCCGTTCAGACGGAGTCGATGCGGTGATACTGATGGTGGCGGCAAAGCTCGATGTCGGCGCTATGCAAGAGCGCGATGAGTGATGTTGTAGAGCTGAGTGTGCGCAAATATGCGCGCGTGACTAATTGCGCAGCCTGTATGTGCAGCTCGGCGCAATCGGATGCTGGTCTTGAAGCGCGCTGTCTAGGGTTGCTCGATAGCAGCGGGATGCGTAGCTAGAAGGAGCGAGGTGGGGGAAGGCGCGATGCTACTCCGATGTCTCTATCAGAGGTCACGGTGGAAGATGGGAGTGAGGCTCGAGATTGCGTAGATTGCGTTTGAGGAGGTTGTCAGTGAATCTTGGCGGGCGATGTGGAGTGGAATCCAAAAAAGGGACGAGGTGCCCGAGCTGAAGCCACGAGAAGTTTCCGTCCCTCAGAAAAGGCTCAGCGTGCACGGGCATCAAAATACTGCAATCCCGCAAAGCTATGCTCAATCAAGCCAATGCGCAGTCTCATGATCGCAAGAATGACCTACAGTATGACATTATGACACCTTATCTTATGTACAACGGAGTGAGCCTGCGAGTGGTCACGATCAACCGCGGAAGAACTTGCTCTCGACAAAGGGCATTTTGGCGATCTCGGCGTCGCGCAGCTTCTTGCGGATCTCGACCTTGAGCTTGGTGCCCTTTTTGTGGTGGCCGTTCTGGACGAGCGCCATGGCGATGTTCTTGCCCAGGGTGGGGCTGGGGATGCCCGAGGTGACGCGGCCAACCACGGCGCCTTCGGGCGAAAAGATCTCGGCGCCCTCGCGAGCAATGCCGCCGTCGACAAAGAGACCCACCCTGCGTCGCGGCGGACCCTCCTTGAGCTCCTTGAGCACACGCTCGGCGCCGAGGAAGTCGCCGTCCGCACGGCGGTCCTTGCCCACACACCATGCCAGCGCCGCCTCGATGGGGCTCACGGTGGTGTCGAGGTCGTGGCCGTAAAGGCACATGCCTGCCTCGAGTCGCAGGCTGTCGCGCGCGGCCAGACCCGCCAGCTGCACCTCGCTGTCCGCCAGCAGCGTCTCGGCCACCTTCTCTGTCGATGCGGGTGGGATGGAGATCTCGAAACCATCCTCGCCCGTGTAGCCCGCGCGGGCCACGTGGCACTCGACGCTCTCACCGCCAATGTTGAGCGGCACAAAGGCGCTCTTGCCAAAGGTGAGCGTGCTGAGATCAAAGCTACCAGCGAGCTTGGACAGCACCTGGACGGCGGTAGGGCCTTGGAGGGCGAGCAGGCCCCAGCGGTCCATGACCTGGTGCTGCACCTCTCCGCCGGTCCATGCGTCGAGCTGCTTCTTGAACCACGCCAGGTCCTCGGTGCGGCAGCCGGCGTTGGTGACCACGTAGAAGCTGTCGTCGGCATGCTTGGTGATGATCAGATCGTCGAGGATGCCACCCTGCTCGGAGAGGAGCACCGAGAGCGTGGAGCTGAACGCCGGCATCGAGGCGATCGAGGCGGGCGTGAGGTGCTGCAGGAACTTGAGCGCGCCAGCCCCCTCAAACTTGTGCTGCACCATGTGGCCGACATCGAAGAGGCCGGCGTGGGTGCGAACGTGGTGATGCGAAGCGACCTGACCCACGTCGCCGTACGTGAGCGGCATGAGGTAGCCACCAAACGGCACCATCTTGCCGCCGTTCTTCACGTGAAAATCGTACAGCCCGGTCTTGGAGAGCGAGTCGGCGCCAGCGCTGGCATCAGCACAACGCACCGAAGTCGAATGCATCTGACGCACAGCGCTGCGGCCAGCCATGGCGACGGCCGGGCGTGCGGCGGTGGATGAAGTGGCGCGCGGCGTCGCATGCTGGACAAGCTGCTGCCATCGCGGAGCGGCCTGACGACGAGCGGCGCTTCTGAGGACTGCCGAGGCAGCGGATACGGGTCGCGATGCCAACATGTCTGCCAATGTGCGGATGGAGAGATGGTGGTGGGAGCGACAAGATAATCTGTCGCATCAAAGCGGCTCGGGCCCCCGACAGCCTCGAGAGCCGGTCAACCATCCTCGCAATCTTCCACTCTTTCGGGCTGTCACAGCTCAGTCCACTGCTTCTTCGGCCTGGCAGTCGCGGAATAAGGCTGCTGCATGCACGCTGCGCCAGCCGTGGAGGCCCGCGTTTCTAGCCGAAAGCCACAGCCGGACAAGACGGATTCACGAAATAAATCAACGGACCGACCTACCTTTAGAGGCAGTTGCAATTACCTTTAGAGGAAGGTGGGTCCGATCCGCTTATCGCGCTCATCCTTCGCCGCCAACGGTCACTTCCATGCGCAAACAATCGCTCCAATGGTGCAGAGACGTCGGCATGAGATAGCTTGCTTCCGAGACCAATCACAGACAGATGTCCCACCGGCCCGAAAGGCGCCCGCATAGGCATGGCGCTATCCAGACAGTTAGTTGAGTGTACGGTCTAACAAGGATCGAATTTCTCGACCCCGAGATCCGAATCGAGAGAGTGCCGTCTCGGCGCCTCAATTTTCTCGATTTTCGATGTGCCGCAGGCGAGTGCGAGAAGAAAAAATTGCGAGGAGGTCCTTGCTAAAGCGCGGCGCAAGACGGGGTTTCGAAGTCTCGCCTTTCCACCACGCCCATCCTCGGCGCCACACCCCTTCCCCCTCACTCCCCCCTCATCCAAGATGCCGCACAAGAGGGCAAAGCACTCGGACCGCGTGGCGAAGCGCTTCGCCGCCGGCCAGGATCTCGCACCGGGCGGCGACGACGGCTTCTTCTCCGACATGCCCAAGGGCGCCATGCGCATCCTCCAAGGCGCCAAGGTCCAAGAAGCCTACCGCGCAAAACTGCAGGCCAAGAAGAAGGCCGAGCAAGATGCAGCCACCAGAGCCAAGACGAAGGCCAAGGTTGCTGCCGACACAAATTCATCCAGCGGAGCCAACGACGACGCCACGGAGCTCACCATTCGACCGGGCGAGAAGCTGCGCGACTTCAACGCGCGCGTCGAGCAAGCCATGGCCTCCGACATCCATGCCTCGTTCCGATCAGCGACGCGTTCCCAGATCAATGCGCGCAAGCGCGAGCGCAGAAAGCTGCGCGCAGCCGGCATCGACCCGGACGCCGATCCGGAAGATGTCGACAAGGAGGAAGCCGCACGCAAGGCCAAGGCCGACAAGGCGGCGGCGCTGCAGGCCAACGAGCCCTCCAAGGCAGACCTCAAGCGCCAACGTCAGACCATCCAGCAGACCGGCGAGATCAAGGACTTTGCCAAAGCATCCCAGGTCAAGAAGATCAACGACGTGGCTCAGGCACCGCCCACGCTCACGCGCGCACCCCGCGGCGAGTCGGTGCAGGCCAAGACGCGCAAGGCACGTCTCATCGCCAAGATCACCGGCAACGACGAGGACGAGGCGGAGGACAAGGTCAAGCAGGCCGAAAAGGCGCGTCAGAAGGGCAGAGTGCCCCAGAAACTCGCCGCCGCCACCGCAGGCGCCAGCGGTACAAAGAGGAAGAACGACGCACACGACGCAACTGGCGAGCCGAGCATGGCAAGGCAACGCGTGCTTGACGAGGAGCGACAGAAGGCCATCAAGGCCTACCGACAGGTCAAGGAGAAGAAGATCCGCGAGTCGGAATCCAAGCGCGCCAAGAAGGCTTGATTCCGCCATCTCGCACTGCGCCCGCCATCGACGTCACCAGCATACCCAGATCCCACCAACCTCGAGATCCACCTTTCGGCTTTACAGTATACCAGCCTCACCCGGCACCCCTGCAGCATCTTGTACAACATTTCGCATTCAGCATCTCTCTGCATACGCAACCCACGCGGGTTGTCCCGGTCCATCTGTGCACGACTTTCGTGGCCCCGTGAGCCCCTCTCCCGCTCCCTCCTCCCTTCTTGCCCTTTTCCTTTTCCTTTCGGCTGCTCTGCAGTCCCCGCTTGAATTCCTTATCCCAAAAGAAGAAGGCCTGGCTTTGTTGCTGGGCGCCGCGTCTTTTGGCATAATAATCGAGCGAAGATCAACCGTCCCCGTTGCTGCGGTTCTCCGCAGTGGCGAGGGGCACCGAAGACTAGATACCTTCGGCACGGAGGCGCTCTTTCGCTATCAGCCGAAGATGGGCTCAAAAGAGTTCCACTCAATGATGGACGATAGATAGTAGTTCGCCCACACCTCTAACCCTCCCCTTTCCAAGTTTGTCTTTTGAGATGGCCCATCGTAGGTTGGGCTTTGTTCGTACGCATGTCGATCTGGCGTACGAACAGAAATTTATCGCAATTTGTGCAATGGAACGATGTAACACCCTCTGAGTTGGCGCTTCGGAATTTAGACCGGCACGGCGGCGCATTGCGAGCATATGCGCGGTCGAGCCAACTTTGTCGACATGGAAGACATCGTTCCGAGCGTTCGGCAGGCAGACGGTCTGCTGAGCAGCCAACTGGGCCGCCGGCCAATCACGCTCGCCCCGACCGCTGCGCTGCTTGCCGTTCACTTCCATGACTCGTCTGCGTGCACTCAACCTTGCACGAGTCTACCATCTATCCACATCGACATCCGCCTTGCTACTTGCATCGAGCCGACCCATCCCACGCGGCCCTTACTCGCCACTCGCTGATCAACATCGTAGCTACAGCAAGAACGCCATGGCCAAGCTGGGACTTCACGCTGCGGACGTGGTGGATTACACCGAAGCGGCCCGTTCGCTGTCGGGCTACAAGACGACGCTGCGTCAGCCGTACCCTACCATCGAGCCGTTCGAGACGGGTCGTCTGGAGGTCGATTCGCGCCACACGATCTACTACGAATGGAGTGGCAACCCGAATGGCTACCCCATCGTAGCACTGCACGGTGGACCTGGTGGAGGCGTGTGGTCGGAGGAGCGACGATGGTTCGATCCTGCGCACTACCGCATCCTGCTCTTTGACCAGCGCGGAGCGGGCAAGTCGACGCCGCACGCTGATCTGGTGGACAATACGACGTGGCATCTTGTGGGCGATATCGAGAAGCTGCGCGAGAAGTTCGGGATTGACAAGTGGCACGTGTTTGGTGGGTCGTGGGGGTCGACTCTGTCGCTTGCGTATGCACAGACGCACCCGGCGCGCGTATCGGCGCTCATCCTGCGCGGCATCTTTACACTGCGTCGATCGGAGCTCGAGTTCTTCTACCAAAACGGAGCCTCTCACATCTTCCCCGAACAGTGGCAGACGTACCGCGATGGAATCCCCGAATCCGAACGCAACGACTTTATCACCGCCTACAACAAGCGTCTCACATCGGACGATGCCGAAGTGCGTCTGGACGCTGCACGTCGTTGGAGCACATGGGAAAATGCTACGTCCAAGTTGTACATTGATGCCAACAACCTCGCCAAGGGTGAGGAGGATGACTGGGCTTTGGCATTTGCGCGTATCGAGAATCACTACTTTATCAACGCCGGGTGGATGCAAGATGGTCAACTCCTCAAAAAGGAGAATATCGACAAGATCCGACACATCCCCGCAACCATTGTGCAGGGCAGATACGATGTCGTCTGCCCCGCTACGACCGCGTGGGATCTGCACACCGTATGGCCCGAAGCAGAGTTCCACATGGTCCCCGACGCTGGTCACTCGGCAAAGGAACCCGGTATCGCCAACCACCTCGTCCAAGCCACCGACAAGTACCGCTCCATCGCCTAGAACCTCCATCACAGATGCAATTCTCACAATTCCCCATCCTAGTTTAAAGAGTGTGCATTTTTGGGCTAGACATCGATGCCGAGTTTCCTGAGTCTTTGCAACCGATCGGCCTCTCGATCGTAGTGCAGCCTGCGCATCTCGTCGCGCTGCTCGCGATCCAACAAGGCCCAATCCTGCTCCCCCACCTCGTCCAACTGCAGCGAGGTGTCGAGCAACACACTCAGCCGATCGGCGATCTTCTTGATCGCCAGCACCTCGTCTCCGCCTACTCTGAGTCCCATCCGGAACAGATCCGTCTCGCTGACCTTCCTACGTCCGTCTTTCGACACCACCACCAACCCGCCAGGTCCGGCAGTGGCGGGCGTGGATGCTATGCCGAGGATCATCTCGATCGCCGCATTGCGGTAGAGGTCCGAGGGGAGCGCGTCGAGCGACACGATGGCGCGCTCGAGTGCGGCCGGTTTGGCTCCGTGCGGGTGCAAAGGCGTGGTGGGGGTGAGCACCGACCGCAGAACCGGGTCCTTGGCAATGCGAACCAGCTGCGAAGGAAGCAGTGGCTTCGGATCATCGCGCCGCAGTGGATCAAGGTAGATCAGCGGATCGGGCTCGGGTGGGTACTTGAGCTCGTTAAGCGGTCGCAGCGCAGGTGACGCCGGGCGATACAGCGATGCGCGTGCCTCTGCTTGCCCCGACTCGGCCGACTTGACCATCGCCATCCCACCCGCAATCACCGGCTCGCCCAGCACCGGCTCGACCCCATCGACACCAGTCGAGCCTTCACCCTCTGGTGACGCCTCGGCAGCAGGAACCACCTGGATCTTTGCCCTCGTCTTTCTCTGCTCCTCCGCCTGGCCCTCTTCTGTCTCGACGTGCAGCAGCATGTCGTTATCCACAATGAAGCGGATCGCCTGTCCAACGGCATCGACGTGCTTCTCGATCTCGTTGCGCAGCAGCTGGCGCAGCAGGTCCGGCTGGTCGAACGGATTCGTCGGTGGTGCTCGCGGATGAGGTCGGCGCTGTGTCCTTTCGGCGTGAGCTTGGTTCGAGCCGCGGGGGGCGGGTGCGCTGGCTGGCGTCGTCTCGTGTCGCTTGTTGCATCGATCGCCGTAGCTGCAGCGGCCCTGCAGAAAGTGCGTGCAGATGGGCCGACGATCTTGCCGCTCAGCGCTCGGTGTGGAGGCTGAGGCGTCGGCTGCGGCTTGCTCTTGCACTGCCGCATCGGGCGCTTTCGAAGACACCTCCTCCGGTGCTCCGTCGTCCGAGTCGCTGTCGTCTTTGCCGTCTTCGGCGGTATGCGCGTCTGGATCAACGTGTGCCGTCGCATCGGCGCCTGCCTCCAGCTTGGGCCTCTTGTCGTGCTGGCCTGACTCGGATGAAGTCTGGGGTCGTTTGCCGTGCGGAGGTGGCCGCGGGCCATAGATCATCTCGCTCCTCTTTTGACGTTCCTCTTTCTCCCTGAGCTTCTGCTGAAGCACTTGCTGTGTTGGCCAGCGCTTTTTGCGTTGGTTGATCCATTCGGCGATGAGTTCGGGAGAGTCGAGCTGGATGTTGAGGCCCGAGATCGTAGCATCCGCGGGCCCGTCGAGGATGCGGCCATCTTGCTTTGTCGCTGCGGTTTTCGGAGCGTGGCTCTCGTCATCTCCCGAGTCGGAAGAGTTTGAGTCGTCATCGTCTTGGTCAGAGTCGTCGCTGTCCGAGTCAGTGTGCTCTGCGTTCTGCTTGACGGCGGACGCTTGCGGGGCAGAAGCTTGGGCTCGCCTCTGTTGCTGGCGCATACGACGCTGCTGTTCGCGCTGCTCGGCGATGTGCATAGGATCGAGCTTCTTGAGCTCCTCGATGCCGCCCTCGGGATAGACAAGGTGGCGGTCCGCCTTGTGGAGCGTGAGAGCGAGCTGCGAGTGGGTGCGAAAGGGGCATCGGTAGGGTTCCGTCGATGGCTCTGTGGACGACGAAGGCGGGTTCGGATCGACATGGTCACAGCAGAGCGAGCCGCTGAAGCTGTTCGTCATCGGTTGCGTGGGAGCGCCCGCATCGTTGTGGCGGGGTGCTCTCGGAGCGTATCCGGAGTCGCGAGGCTGTCGATGCTGCGCGAAGGTACCTCGACCACGCTGCCGATCGCGGCCGGCACCTCCGCCCCTGCCGCCGCCGCCGCCGCGATGCGATCCTCTGCCAGTCTGACGGCCGGACATCTCTCCTGCAAAGAGAGGCAAGGATGGGGTGTGCGAAAGCTGTGGTGGGAAAAACGGAAAGGTGAAGATAGGCTCAGGTGCTGTGGAGCAGTGCCAGAATCACAACGCTTCCAAAAAATCGAGGCTCAAAAAAGGTCAGGCTTGGAAAGCGCTGTCTGAGATGCGGGTCTTCCGACAGCCGAGAAAATTTCAAGCGGCCTCGCTCGCGTGCCAAGTGGAGGCATACAGGCCGGTTGCGACGCTGCGAGCTTCTGCGTTGGCGAGAACGGCCTTCGGAGCTGGAGCCGGGTTGCTCGCCCTGACACCGATGCTGTCTGAAGCTGTGCCGGCACAGCAAGGTCAAAGCCGCGGAGAGCTGCCGACAAGATGCAGCACCCTCGAGTGATGTCTGCCAAAGCCAGCCACGGCGCCACAGCCACGGTCAGGCTGGGAGGAAGGAGCAGCAGCGGCTTGGCTTGGACCCTGAGCCCACTTTCCCAAAATCTAAAATCTAAACCTTCTCGGCGGACCAACCGACGCAGGGACAGCAGCAGCTGCTCATTTGAGCCCAGCTTCCGCACGGCCCCCACTCCGCTCTGAAAGGGAAAGCGAAAGCGGCGGCGTCAAACGCACCTGCATGCATGCATGCATCTCTGCTCTCTGGCAACTTACCTGCGAAAGGTCCGAACCCACTCTCGCTTCAGTCACGCCTTCATCAGACTCGATCTTCCTCTTCGCCTCTCCCATCGGATGGCTATCCTTTCAAGCCAACGCTAGCCTGGCCCAGCACCACACGGCAGTCGACGGGCGCCAAGGACACGCTCAAGCAAGCCAGACAAAAAAGGCTGGTGCTGCATCACGCCTGACTGAGCCTCCGTCGACGCTCGGACCGCTCGTGTCCTTTCGGTCATCACACCCGCTTTGTCGCCCACCGTTGCGTGGCGCGCTCCGACCCAGCTCGCTCCCGCACCTTCCGCACTGCTCAACTGCTCACTGCACCAGCCCACGTCGTTGCGCCGCGTGTAGCCATTGACGGTTGCGTGTTGCGAGCTCCGTGTTGCATGTCCGCAGACTGGCCTTCCGCACCGCGACTCGACTCAGCCTTCCTTCCGACCCACCACCTCCCTTTCTTCCTTCCCTATTCCCACAATCTCCTCCAGCCCTTCGCATCATCGACGAATAGCGGGCGTCACACCATCTTCACATCATGGTGGCCCGCACTCGCAAGCAAGCCGCACAGGCTAGTACGATCCCTGACTCGTCAGCCGCAGTTCCATCCCGCACCCTCAAGCCAAGCTCCACTCCTCAAAAGCTGAGGTCTTCTCCACGCTCAAAGACGTCGACGCCCTCGACGTCCGCAAGCGCTTTCAAACCGCCAACTTCCCCCTCTTCCTCTTCTTCTCCTCGTCTCAAGACAGAAGAGGCACCCAAGTTGGGCAAGGGCAAGGCCTCGATGCCACATACTGCGACCATCCCACTGTACGATTTCGACTTTCCCCTCGAGCTCAACAGACCCGTGACCCCACGCACATCTGGGTTCTGCCCCGCACCCTACCTGGATCTCTGCGAGACATTCACCCGGTGGTTTCCTGAGCAGGCTCATGACATGTCCGCCGCAATCCAGGACGTTGGAGTACGTCCATACGATGCTGCATCGCAACTGAACGCTCAAGACAACCCTGGCAGGAGCGATCCACCCGCAACAGATGCCAAAGCGTCCGACCCGCCATCGGAAGCGCAGTCTGAAACTCAACATCCCACAAAAAGCCCGGGCAACGGCAAGACCAGCAAACACAACGCCAAAGGCAAGCACGCCAGACCCGATGATGTGCATCTCGAAGTCGAACTCGTGCCTCAGATCGTCGATCTGCACGACCTACTTCTGCCTTCGGACAGTTCGGGTTTCGCGCTCAGACAACTCTCAGACAAGCCCGTCCAGGCATACGCAATCATGGCGCTGGCTCCTCCCAGCTTCAAGCCCATCCGCTCAGCCGCCGCTTCTTCCGGCGCTTCTCAGGCCGGCGAGGCTCCGAGCGTGGATGAAAAGTCTGCGCGCGACGGGAGCCACGGCGAAGACCAAGATGAGGACGAGGACGAGGGCGAGGACGACGATGACGAGGTCGAGACTGCGTTGCTCGGCTACCTTGTCCCTTCGGCATTCAAAGAAGCTGCCCACCCCTTGGCCTACCTCGATCCAATCTTGGTCACAAAAGAGTGGATCCAACTCTACGCTGAAGTCACGCTTACTTTTCCCTTCCTTCCGCCCGGAGGCGAGGTGTTCAGCCAAGATTACGACGACTACGAGTCGAGAGGAAATATTTGTCCATACTGCGGCGATGCTCACGACGACTGGGCGCCTTCGGAGCCACCTGAGCCTGACCAGGACAAGATCCTTTGCACGCGCCTGCTCGGAGCTCTGAACGTCCAGGTGGGGCTCGAGCCGATCGCCTTGCAGTACGGTGCCGGCGATGCGGCCGTCGACGGCTTTGTTGGATCCAACGACGATCTCAAGCACACGGGTGCCGAAGGCTCGTTCAGCCTCGCGCGTGCTCTTCGCCTTGCCATCCCAACCATCGTGGACTGGGACGACAGCTTCATCGCCTTGGACGAGGACGCAAACACCTTCTGGGACCGCAACGAGTCTTTCTACTCTCTGCCCCCAAGGCAATCAACGCTGGCTCGCCACATGGTGCTCGACAAGGTCGACGCCGTCGACCTGCCCGCAGCATCCAAGTCGCCCAGCAAAAAGCGGAAAAAGCAGTCCAGGTCGTCGAGGCCGTCAGCTCCCTATATGGATCAAAGCTGGTCGGCTCGTTCGGACAGCTTTGATGAGCACGACACCGCGAAACAAGCACGTCAGGACTCTTCGTTCAAGCGCAAACTGTCCGACGTGCCCTTGGGAGAGGAAGTCTCGAGAACAGATCCAAGGCTCGGAGATCCCGCATCGGATACCCATTTGCCTCTGGACACCAACATTGCAAGTCTCCTCGAGGCCTGTCGACCTCCTGCCGATGGACCTCAAGTGTTTCCTCCATCGGACATGATCCCCACCCCGCTTCTTGGCTACCAAGCCCGCTGCTTGGCCTGGATGATCAGGAAGGAGACGGTGCTTGACGAGGATGTCGATCGACTCTTGCCCAACTGGGTGCCGTTGCGCTGCAAGACGTCCGCTCACATCATGCACAAACGCATGCAGCTCGAGGCTGGGCGAGAGGCCCTTCTTGATGCCATGCATCGCGATCTGTCGCCATCTCGCCGCAACGCCAACATCAAGGCGGCTCGTGCTGCCGTAGCTCCTGTCGAGTCTTTTGCAGGCGAGAACGACAGCTCGAACCCACTCAAGCGCGAACCGTTCATCGACCCCATCGAGCTCAACTTCTACTTTGATCAGGTCTCCGGCATGCTGAGTCTGCGTCGATTCACGTGCCGTCGAAGCGAGCCCGGAGGCGCTCTCTGCGAGTCGATGGGACTAGGCAAGACGCTCGAGAGCCTCGCGCTCATCGCATCGCATCAGCGTCCGGATAACCCGAGGCTGCTATCGTACGACACGTCGCGGAGCGCCAGGATGATCGCTGAGATGGATCCTGCCGAACAGCCGTTTGTGTCGCGCGCCACTCTGGTCGTCTGTCCCGCTGCTTTGGTGGAGCAGTGGATGGACGAGATCCGCAAGCACTTCCGCAGCCGCAGCGTCCCTGGCAAGGCACAGCCCGGAGCAGACCCTTTAGCACAACCCGGAGTGATTCGATACAGACACGCCGACTTTGCATGGGATGTCGAGTCGTCACGCGAAGCCGTTCGAGCCATGGCCAAGGAGCGACTCACAAAGGTGGACATCGTGGTCGCCACGTACGAGGAGCTCGCGCATCAGCTCCTTGAAAGTCACCGAGTGCGGCGAACGGTCAATTCCGTTCGAACGCCGCTGCTCGAGGTGCTGTTCTGGCGCATCCTGCTCGACGAGGCGCAGATCGTCGCCGGCGCCTCGGGCAAGGCCACCGAGATGGTCCACGAGCTATGGCGCAGCAACTGCTGGATGGTGACGGGCACTCCGGTGACCAAAGGGATCCGAGACATCCAGGGCATCTTTGCCTTCTTGGACCACGACCCGCTCGCTGCGCCGCGTTTCTTCCGCGAGATCCTGCAAGAGCCCTTCAGCCGTGGCTGCGTCGAAGGCATCCGTCGACTCCGTGCCATCCTGCCTCGCTACGTGTGGAGACACACGCAAGCACACGTGGAGCACGAGATGATCCTTCCCGCCTGCCGCGGCGAAGTGCTGGAGATCGATCTCAAGCATGTCGAGAGGCTGTTCTACGACAAGGAGGTGAGCAAGTATCGCGAGAGCTTTGCCAAGAAGGCGGCGCAGGGATCGGCCACGGTCTCTCAGCCGACGTTCCTGGTCAATCTGCGACAACTGCTCAGCCATCCTCAGATTGCCGACCAGCTCATGTTCAGCCACAACTTTTCGCGCCTCTCGTTCGCCGAGCTCTTCCGGCAGTTTTGCGAGCGTGCCGAGTCCGAGCGAGATTCCATGCGCATGCAGGCGATCGTTGCGGCCCTGCAACTCGTGTGGGGCCATGACTTCTACGACGCCGAGAAGGACAAGAGGCACTGGCGCGGCGGCCGGCCCGTGCTTCAGCCATCCGACATTCGTAACGTCGTCGAGACGGCTCTTCGGACTGCCACCATGGCGCTGCAAGACCAAGCGCGGGCACGCACTGCTGTCGAGGCGGCGGCAAATCCGGGTGCCACTGAAGACGTTACTATCACCGAGGCGCAGGATGCTGCCAATCCACCGCAGACTCTCGGATCCGATGCGGGCAACAACCACGACGGTCAAGCTCGGGCAGGCACAGACTCGGCAGCGAGGATCAATCTGACGTGGGAAGAGGCCAGCTACTGGCTACGCCTATTGCAAAGGAAGTATGCGGATCCGTCTTCGGGCACGACGGATGCCACTGACATCGAAGAGATCGTTCCTCCTGCGCGCTGGGATCCGGAAAGACCCACGCGTACGTTCTTCGACAAGGAGTTCAAGAATGCAAACGACAAGAGTGTCAATCTCGCAGATCCACGCTTCCACCTCGTGGTTCAGGACGCCTCTGCTGACGACATGGGCTTTGACGAGCTCATGGCGCAGATCGAAGCGGACAGGGGCGCGAACAGCTCCCCATCTTCGTCCCGCAAGAAGCAGCGAAGGGATGCCGCCATCGAGCCAGGTACGCTCAAGAAGTCGCGCCTCCGCGGCAACGCGTCGCAACGCAAGCAGGCTCGTGTCTGGCTCTACAAGCCCAAGGAACGCTTGGAGACGACGCAAGTGAAGCTGATGATGCTGTCGGCCGACCTGCCACCCAAAGAGCACGAAGCAGCTTTCTTGCGGCAGAAGCTGCAGGAGGTGCAGATCGCAGAGGCCCATTCGCATTCGGAAGAGGCCGGAGATTCGTCGGCGGGCCCCTTGACCGGACCCTCGGACACCAGCGTGCTGGCTTCCACCGTCGAGTGCCCGATCTGCTTCGAGCCCAAGGAGAGCATCGGCGTACTGCCGTGCTACCATTCGTTCTGCACAGACTGCATCGAGAGGATCGTCGAAAAGAACCCGGTCAGGCGTACTTGGTGGCACCATTCGCCAGGGCCTCGCTGTCCTTCGTGTCGATTGTCCTTCCATCCGGATCGAGTCACGCGGGTCATGGAGCGTGGCAGGTCGGCCTCGGCCGAGGCCAACGCCGAGGTCATCGGCGATTGGAGCGGCAAGATCACGGGTCTCATCGTGGACATCAAGTCGCGCCTGCAAGCCGATGCGACGCAGAAAGCGGTCATCTTCTCGCACTGGCCCAAGATGCTTGCCTTTGTGTGCGATGCCTTGGTGCAGAACGGCGTCAGTGCGGTGGTGTTCGGCGGCAACGAGGCCAACCAGGCCGAGGCGCTGCGCGCGATCCGTGACGACGATCACGTGCATGTGATCCTCGTGCCCTTCCGAGCCAGTGCGGGCGCAGCCGGACTCACGCTGACGTCGTGCAACCTCGCCTACCTGCTGGAACCGGCTCTGGACGCGGCTCTGGAGGCGCAGGCGGTCGGCCGCATCCACCGCATCGGGCAGAGACGCGAGACGACGGTGATCCGTGTCAAGATGAAGGACACCATCGAGGATGCGGTCATGCGCATCGCCGAGGAGCGCTCGAGGAGGGGCATGGCACTCGCTACGCATGTCGACACAGTCGCCGCGGGTGCTGCCGCTGGCGGCTTCGACGCCACGCAACCCTCGACCTCGGCGAACAGCAGTGCGCTCTCCATCGTCACGCATGGCGGCACGGCAAGTCGTTCTGCTGCTGCTGACGGATCGCCTCGAAGGCCTGCCACGGGCTCGCAGGTGCGTGAGCAATCGATCAAAGCCTCGGTCGCCGCCTCGGTTGGCACTTCGCGCGAGTCGGACCCTACGGCTCTAACCATGGCCGAGGTTGGACTCATCCTCGGCTTTGACGTTGCCGAAGAAAAGCGAAAGTTTCGCGAACGCCGCGACACGATATTCCGGCGCGCGTACGGCACGGCCGATGTGCCGGACTCGATGCAGCGCATGTCGATCGAGCAGCTCGATTCGCTCGAGGAAGAGTTGCACATGTACGACGACGCAAGCGATGGCGAGGACTTTATGGACGAGGACATGGATGAGGACATGGACGAAGATATGGACGACGGTATGGACGACGATATGGGCGACGGTATGGGCGACGGGCAAGGATTCGGCTTCCACGTTAGCTTCTTCTGATGGATGCGCCGCACTCGGGGATGAGGGGCCCTCCTTTAAGTGCGGATGCTATTAATCAACCTCATCGACTCCGCAATGTGCTCGTTCGCGACGAGAATTTGTGTGGTGTGGATGGTTGCATGGCTTGTGAGTTGCCAGAGGTGACCGGGTTGTGTAGTGACGACGCCCGTGCACTGCCGACGCGTTCCCGAGTGGAACTAGTATGGTATCAGTACTCATTGTGTGATCACGACAGGCACAGTCTGTGGTCATGACGGTGCCAAACTGAATTTGCGCGATGATGCGATGCTACAGTATACGTGATGAGAAAAGAATGCTACAGACACATGCGAGATGAGCTGGCAGCGGGGATCTTGAACCAGAGGACAGCCAATTGAGAGTCACAGACGAGCCTGCGATGGCCACGAAGACTCTCTTGCGGTCGGAGCACTGGTTAAGGTTTCGGATAACAGATTCGTCGGGACCAGCGCGGATCTCACGTCGGACAAGATGCGGCGCAGCAGTACACAGAGTGCGGGAGTCGGTGCGCAACGCGACATCCGCAACTCAGCCGTCCGCTGGACCCCGAGCTGCGTTCTCGCGCCTCCACTGGCTATATATGGCGACGTGTCGACCTATCCCCCATTCTCTTCCTCGCCATCATCTCACTCTCCCCATCCTCTCCCCATCCTCTCCCCCTTCCAGCCCCCCTGTTCCCTTTCCCCTGCCGTCTCTGAGCTTTGCTCTCCGCCACACCGATTCGAACGCGGTGTAACGCGACCTGTGAGTCGTCCTTTGGCTGATGCCGACATGGTCAGGGTTTGATACTGACGTTTCGTCCGACTTGGCGCTTTATTGCCACAGACCCTTGCTCCGGCGCTCGCGCCACCATCTCCACGTCCTTCCTCCGGCAAGTTTGCTCGCATTCTACGTCACCATGAGCGGCAACAGCAGCCCTCCTGTCTCCATCTCCATCAACCTCAATGTCTTCCTTTCTGGAGACGCGCGACACGCAGCCGTTGGCGGCAATGCCGTGACCATCGCTGCCGACCCCGACCAGGTCTTCTTCAGCACCCAGCACTTGGTGCCCAGGGCCCACACCAAGCCCTTCGAGGCTACTGCACGCCGTATCCCTGGATTCCATAGCATCGAACGTGGCCAGTTCTACACCGATGATGGCGAGATGGGCAACACCTGTGTCGTCTGGGCTGTGGTCCGCCGTGATGCCCCCTACATCCTCGCCCGTTCCATGGGCCTGTCCGGCTACCAGGCGGTCCGAATTTCGCCGGCTTGGTACGACATGCTGGAAGAGACGACCCGCATCCGCAACGCGATGGGCGGCAACCCGCAGGGCGACGATCAGGACGATTCCGACGAGGAACAGTACCATTTGGGCGTCCACGAAGACGAGGACTGCACGGGCAACGAGGCGAGCATCGCCGAAGACGATGACATGCGTCCTGAAGAGGATGTGCGCGCCGCCGGCCATGGGCATCGCGCCACCGACACGCAGACTCCCGCGGCCATGCGTGACGTCGACAGGGACCATTAGGATTTGGACTCGGACCCAGATGAACAGCTCGCGATCATGCATGCTCCTCACTCCTTCTGGTGAGGGCAACTCTGAATTACAAATGCGCAACTACACAGAACCCGTGAGATGGGTGAGGTCTTTGAGCATGTGGCGGCTCATGCGCTTGGTGTTGGCTGCGCTTCGGGAGCAGGCTGGATAGGCTCGGCGGGCTGAGCGGGCAGGGGCTCGGATGTGAACTCTTGAGCCTGCTCGGCTTCGAGCTCGATGTCGGCCTCCTCGTGGAAGATGGCGCCGCCGAGTTTCTCCTCGAGCCACTCTACCGCGCCGAGGTCGCAGATGACCTTGTTCCTGCGCAGCACTTCGTAGGCGTGGAGTTCGCCGGGCTTCTTCTTGTCTTCGCTCGTCTTTGCGATGTTTTCACGGTACTCCTCGGTGAGAGCGTCGAGCTCGATGAGCTCGACGTGCGGGAGGTTGCCGCTGGCAAGCACAAAGTTGCGAATGGACTGTTGGTGTTCGAGTTTCTGCTGTTCGTCGTAGACGGGGTCGGCGGAAGAGGGACGTGCGTCTTTGATGAGTGCGCGGATCGAAGGTTGTGGGTTTCGAGGCGCGGTGAGGAAGAGTGCATCCGACCAACCCTTGGACCCGAGCAGACGAGCGAGGGGACCAGTTGAGCCAGGTGGAGGAGTCCAGTCGAGGTTATCGACGACGAGGAGGTCGCCCTGTCTCCATTTGGACGAGAGTGCAGAGCGCAGGGCGAGTTCTCGAACGCGACGCGGGAGTTTAGTCGAGTGATCGCGAGGACGCGGTCCGTGGGCAACCGCACCACCACGAAGCATGGGGTTCGACATGGTGCCCAATCTTGCCTGACCGGAACCCTTTTGCGGACGAAGCTTCCTCATGGATCCACGAACGTCCGAACGACCCTTGGTGGATGCCGTACCGGAACGCTGCGCATCGAGGTAGTACACGACGGCGCTGTGAATCACATCCCTGCGCGCGGGCGCATCGAACACGTGAGCCGACAGTGGAACGTACGCCTTGGCCGGCACTCCCGCCGGACGCGATCCCTTGCGCAGCTCCGACAGCTTCACATGCACGATCGGCGCCTTGTTCGGTACAGCCACCAGATCGCCCTCGTCAAACGCGGGGACCTCGTAAGTCTCGCCGCCAAACTCGAACTGCGAGGCGTGCGACTCGGGCTGCTGCTCGCCCAGAGGCATGGACGAGGACGACGCGACGTCCGATGCGGCCGATGCGGTGGACGAAGATGCCGAGTTGTACGTGGTTGCCGAGGTGTGCAGCGACGAAGAGGCGGCTGCTCGGCGCAGGGGCGAGGGCGATGCGGCGGCGCGAGCGGCAACGGGCTGAATAGACTGAAGTGCGGAACGGAGCGAGGCCAGCGAGGCCAGCGCCTTGGATGATGGAAGCGACGCCATGTTGTGGTTGCCTTTGGTGGTGGGTCGGGCGAAGATGCTGGTGACGACGGCGGGACAAGAGTATGATGGAGGAGCAGCCGGTGCGAGAAGGTCGCGCAGCTGAGGCTGCAACCAACGCATTCCTTCCTCTCCGAAAAAGTCGAAAATTCCCAACCTCGCCCTGCCCCACCCGCACCGGTGATCAAAGCAGGCGATGCAGGATCTCGATATTGGTGACGGCCAAGCACGCGATCGGTGATGATCACATTTGGTTCATGTTAGGGCGTACGACAATACATGTCAGATTGGAAAAATGTGTCGAATTGAGCTACACACGTGACCTCGGCCGAGCTTTACATCGCTATGATTTCGAGGCGCGGGAGCAGGGCTCATCCTGCGTTCAGGAAGGCCAGCCGTGAGGCCGCTCGAGATCGATCCAGAGAGCGGGTCAAGGCTGCGAGCCGCTATGTGGGCGTGGCAGAGCTGCGAGTCTCGAGAAGCCGCGAGGAGGTGTCAATGGCATGAGGAGCGGCCCCGAGTCTTTCGCTGGACTTGGAGGTTGGTCGGTCGGTCGGCCCGTCGCGGCAGCAGCCAGGCGTGCGGGCGCGGTTGGAGGTGTGGGTCAAGTGCTCGTCGTCGTCGACGCCTTCCTTCTTCCACCTCTCCGCATCATCAAGAAGGTACGTGATCTCGACGCTACATTGGAGCATTCGCCAACAGCACATTCGCGACGCAACGTCCAAAGATACGGTCGCTGACTATTTCATCCCCATCTGCCGCCCTTTCTCCATGTCTCGTACTGCCACATTGCATCGCACCGACATCTCGACTTGACTCGACCTGTCGCATCGACAACTTCCGCATTCCAACCCAACTCGACATCTGCACGCATCGCTCGGTCTTCTGACACCACTCTCTCGATCGACCCATTTTGCGAAACGCCGCGAAAATCTGCACCTCCAACCCGACATTCGCACCCATTTGCATTTCTGCGACCACGCACGCCTCTTTACCACACCACCACCAACCCACACCACCACATTCGCATCCATCAGTCATCATGTCCGCTCCTTCCGTTTCGTGCTTCGGCAAGAAGAAGACGGCCACCGCCGTCGCCCACTGCAAGGAGGGCAAGGGTCTCATCCGCCTCAACGGCCAGCCCATCTCGCTCGTCCAGCCCGAGATCCTCCGATGGAAGGTCTTCGAGCCCGTCCTTGTTGTCGGTGAGGACAAGTTCTCGTAAGTATCCGGCGACTAGCATTGCTTCGGCATCGATACACAGCAACGAGGTACACGCAGCAGCAGTGGCAGCAGGGCAGCACTCCGGACGACATTTGATTCAGAAGTGGCTCGTATACAGGCAATCAGCAGGGAAGCAGGACAAATCAGGCAATGTTTGGGGCGACCGAACAGGAGGTGTGATGGAGACGACATGGCAGTTGGCAGTCGAAAGGTGGTCCCGCATCCCATGCAGGACAGAACAGGAGTGGCAATCGTCAAAGCTACGATCGGATGGCAGCAGCATGGAGGAGCCATTTATCGGTCGACATCACATTGGGCGTAGGCGGTGCAAACCGCTCGATGGATGCACGGAAGTCATCGATCTCAATTTGCCCGGCTCGACACAGCTCTTCCTCACCCGCCAACGAAGGCAAGCCTTGAAGATGAGCAGGCATCACCGACCTAGAGGAGGGGAGATCTCGAAGACGGCGAGACGAACCGATGATGGACAACCTCTGCTGCCTTTGTTGGAACCTCACCGCAGCTGCTATTGACGCTGCTGTACTTTTGCTGTTGCGCGCTCGCACACGCCATCGACGACCAATCGCTGACTTTCTGAATCTCGATCTGCCCACGCTTCCACATACACCCAGGACCGTCGACATCCGTCTCCGCGTGTCCGGTGGTGGTCAGACCTCGCAGGTCTACGCCATCCGCCAGGCCATCGCCAAGGCCCTGGTCGCCTACTACGCCAAGTACTACGACGCTGCCTCTGCCCTCGAGCTCCGCCAGCTGTTCGTTGCCTACGACCGCACCCTTCTGATCGCCGACACCCGTCGCTCGGAGCCCAAGAAGTTCGGTGGTCACGGTGCGCGTGCCCGCCGACAGAAGTCGTACCGTTAAATGCGCATGGATTGCAGCTCTTTTCCTGCGGGAGGAGAGCTGTGGCTCGTTCGTGTTGTCGGTCTCGTTTGCATCTCTATCACTTCTTCTACAGCCTCGGCCTTGCACTTTTGTGTGAAGGCGAGTTCCACGCGTTGAATGTCGGTCGCTCGGTGGACCAGCACTGCATTTGACACTGGTCATTGCAACTCCAGCTTTGACCGCCCACCCCACCCCCAAAAACAATCACACATGCATGCACCAGCGTGTGCGCCAACAATGCAATACTTGTACATCACAGCGGCGAGTGTATGTGAGAACGACTGTGCTACTCAACATTGATCTGTAGGAACGTGCAGATTTGGGGCTTTTCAATGAAGGCATGGTGAGGTCAAGCGCTGGAAGACTGCGAAGCTTCGCAGGGGACGACGGCCTAACAAACTCGACTTGCGACGGGAACTGCAAGAGAAGGAATCCGAGCTTCGGTTTGCACGTCGAGCCCAGAGCAGCCGAGGTTAGTCTGACCGCATTGCAATGGTGGGATTGGATGCAGCTGGGCTTGCGACGAATGGCAGGACGAGCGCCGTCGCATGCAGTCCCCATCTGCGCTTTGCACTAGTCTGCGGCTCATACGTTGGACCGAGTTGGACGACTGGCGCGTACAGTGTCATGTGCATAGGACGCGCGCGTGTACAGTGGCCTGTGAGTGTAGAGTTGCACCGACCTCCCGCCGGACTCTGGCTGCATGCAGTCGAGCAAAGGGCCCAGCAGGCTAGCATGGAAAGAGTTGAGCCGCCAGGAGAAAAGGAGATTTCGGATTCCGCGCTGCGCCTCCACCAAGCGCCCGCTGTGACGCAGCCCAGACAAAAGGCGCGTGTGTGCTTGGGCGTGTGTGTGTGTGTGTGTGTCAGGCGAGGGGGCGAGTGAAAGCCAAAAGGTGCGGGCGAGTGAAAGCCAAAAGGTGCGGGCGAGATGTCAAAAATCCAAAACGGCTCTCTCTCCTCGCACACTGCATACTGCAACCAGATCTCATCCCAGATCCACACACAGACACAGACACACACACCGCCAAGCTTAGCCGCCGTGTCTCACTTCGGGAACCATCTACACTCTGCACGGCTCACACCTCCATCCCTTCGTTCCATCACGACCACCACGGCCGCAGGGCTCACCAGCTTCAGCATACCCAACAACCGACCTTGTCGACGCATCCTAGATTCTGGTTCTCGCGCATGGCCACCACCTCATCTCGCGGCGCACCATACAGTAGAGCAACCCACCTTTTCATCATCCACACGCCGCCACGACTATTGGATACCCCTGGCTGCCCATCCCCACGCCTTTTCGGCAAACATACGCAAAGCTCCTCTGCAACGGTACACGCCCTCTTGCTTTCATCTACGCCAAACATTCAATGACCGATCCGTGCACCCGGCGCTCGACCCTCGCTTTCACATATTCCTAGCCGCGACTCGCGTGGCGCGCTTACACCCGTCATGCCCGCCTACCACGGCTCCCTCTCCGCCTCAAATACAGGCGACGGCGACCTCGGCTTGCTCGCCATGCAGTCCAGCTCGCCATCCACCTCCTTCGAGCCTGCAGATCATGCCGATGCACGCGCTGCCGCACTGACCGCCATCCCCGCCTACCCAGGAACACCGCCCGCCGAACCTCCTTCCACCGCATTGCCGTTCACGGATCCATCTGCATCAAGTCCCGGCGTGCAGCTCCAACCGGCTCTCGCGCCAAGTACAAGTTCATCAGCCCCTTCCGCTGGGTTCGCATCTCTTTCGCTCGAGGACGAGCTGGGCCGACCTAACACACCCCGCTCCGATCTTGCACCAGCCACGTCTCCACCTTGCACCCTTCCCGTCTCCCACCGCAACAGGCAGCATCTCCATACCAACAGCCACTCCTCCTCCAGCGACGCCTACACCTCGGCCGCAGAGAGCCCGGCCTCGGACCGAGCGCACCGCAACCCACCAGCCCCGGCTCGAGCTATCGAGCTAGCTTCCGCAGCACCCCTCCAAGCTGTCACCAGCTCGTCCACGCCGCCAAACGCCCCACCCGCCTCCGTCTCGCAACAGAGCATCGCGTCGGTCTCCACCATCAAACAGGCGCGCCTCCCCACCTCGCGTTCGCTCGCCTCTCACGTGTCTGCCGACAAGCACGCGCTGAGCCTCGAACAGGAGCTAGACGCCGACCACGACGCAGAATCCTCGTCCAACGCACACGATTCGGACACGCGCACCAGCCACTCGGCCGCCCTCGCTCGCTCCTCGCGCCGCAGCAGACGCTCCGGCTTGCCACCGCCCCAGGACCGCCTGCCCGTGGGCGAGGGAGGTCCGCACGCTCCGCCCCGCAACGCTTCCTTCCGCGACGCTTCCAAGCGCCTCTCGGTCGGCGCCGGCTACGGCGATCTCGGCGTAGACGCCTACGCGCCCTCGTTTATCGCTCCGTCCTCCCCTTCCATGACCAGCTTTCTCGACCTCGACTCGCCCCGCACCTCCGAATCCAGCACCACCGGTCGCTACAACGTGCCCAGCAGAAGAACTTCGCTCCACGCACCCTCACCTCGCACATCCACCTTTCCTATCCCGCCAGGCTCAGCTCCCGCGCCACCATCCAGCTCGTCCGACTCGCGCAGGCAGAACGGCCAAAAGTCGTCGCGGCCCGGCTCGAGTACCAGCAAGACAGCTCGCGCAGCGACCCAGTCGAGCTCATCACCAGCAGCCTCGGTGTCGACACACTCGCCTGGAACTGCGACACCCGCCAGCTCACTCAAGCTCGACCGCGAAGCCATGCAGCGCTGGGTGCTGTCCGTCGGCTGCGTCAACTTTGACCTCGAGCTCGGTCCGGATCTCGAGTTCCTCTACCCGCCGCTCGGCATCAGCAGGGAGGAGCGCGACAACATCGCATTCTCGTCGTTCCCCGACACGTCCATCTTCGATGATGGCTCGCTCGTCTTTTCGTGGCGAGTGCGCGAAGTGCCGCTCGACTCGTCCGGCTCGGAGCCGCCGACGATCAAGAGCATTGGAGACGCCTTGCAGCCAGCAGCGACGGCAATGGACGAGGAGACGCCAAGACCTTCAATGAACAAGGCAGCGCTGCAGAACGCGCTTGCCAAGGCAGGCAAGAAGCCGCCCACGGGCAACTTGTCCGTGCCGACCAGCCCGACTTCGCCCGCCGAGGCTGGCTTCAGGGACTCGTCTGCATCGTCGGCCACGTCAAGTCATGGCCTGTCGAGGCAGACCTCCGATGCGAATCTGCAGGGCGCTGCAGCCGGACCCACAAGCGGCTTGCCGTCGACAACGTCGTTCCACGAGCGGCTCACGCAGAAACTGTTTTCGTCCAACTCGAGCGCCATGGCGCGCCACTTTTCGCACGACCGACACAGCAGCACGCACAGCATGAGCTCGGCATCGGCAGACGACGACGGTGAAGCCGCATCGGCGGCAAAGTCGGGCAGCGCCTCGGTGGGCACGGCTTCCAACGCCTCGCCAGGCGGCAGCATGATCGCTTCTGGCTCGGCGCCGGGAAGTGCGCCAGGAAGCGAAGTGCTGCCCAAGCGCGTCGGCAACAGCACCAGCAGCAGCTACATCTACGGCTACGTCTTCTTCCGCCAGAAGCGCGATCCCACCAACCGTCGTGGCTACTTCCAAAAGTCGGTCGTCATCCTCTCGCACCTGCCGCTCGTGGGTCTGTTTAGCGAAGTGGTCGCGCGCCTCGGCCCACTCTACTTTGAACACGGCATGTCGATGTTCGAGGCGTTCGCGCACGATATCATGGCATGGCCTGCGCCTCAACCTGGCACCATCCTTACGCTTCCTCTGCTCGGCAGCATCCTGACGGCGGCGATTCCCTTCGGGCAGCAGCCTCAAAACTCGCCTTCGGCCGAATCCGCGCCCATGGCTGTATCACACTCGGCTCCTGGCGGCTTCCGCAATACGGCGACCATGACTATCCGGTCGCGCTCGCGCCAGGCGTCTGGAAACCGCGAGCTGCCCGAACCGCTCATCGGACCCGAAGGCCCGCTACTCGCGAGCGTACCCGCCACCAGTCTGTTCGATACGTTCAAGGAGGCGCTTGGCGATCTGTGGCTGCTGTGGGAATGCGTGCTGCTCGCCGAGCCCATCCTGGTCATCGCGCCCGAGCCCAAGATCGCCAGCGAAGCAGTGTGGCACATGCTGGACCTGATTCGGCCCATTCCGTACGCGGGCGACTTTCGACCGTACTTCCATATTCACGACTACGACTTCCGCACGCTCGTCACCAAGAACAAGCCGCAGGCAGGCACGCTCGTTGCCGCGACCAACCCATTCTTCGCCACGGCGTGTGGACATTGGCCGCACGTGCTCCGTGTGGGCAAGGCGGCGGTGAAGTTGATCACGTTCAAGCACAATCCCAACGGTGGTGCGGGCGGGGCGAAGAAGGGGCCGACTGTTGGCGGAGGGATAGGTGGCGGACATGGAGCGGGTGGTGGAGGACCGGACCACATCCCCGGCTTTACGACCAAGCGCAAGAGACGGATCAGTAAGGATCGACAGCTGCTCAAGCGGTTACAGGACCTTGCTGCTGCGGCTGCCAAGAGTGGTGGAGGGGATGAAGCGGTGCAAGCGGCGTGTCAGGCGGCAAACGTGACGATGAGGAGGTATTTCGCTGATTTGACCGAGCGGTTCCTTGCGCCGTTGAATCGGTACGTTGCCTCGCTGGTGCCTGCGTCGTTTGACCTGGGTTCGCCATCGGAAGTGCCCAAGATTCGGCCTTTTAACACGACGGACTTCCTCGCATCGCTCAAGGCACACGGAACACCGTTAGCGATCCGATCGCGCTCGTTACCTACGGGTGCTAGTGTGCGCCAAAGTGTGTATGTCGACTTCCTGCGGTGTCCCAACTTTTCCCTCTGGTTGCACTCTCGCGTCGCCGCCGCAGAGGAGGAACAGCGCAGGAGGTACATCGCGAGTCTGATGCAGGGCGATGTGACTGCGTTCGGTAGCACGCGTGGCGAGATCGAAACCATCGACCTATACTCGCGCCTCGTCGAAGAAATCAGGCTTGTGGATGTCCAACTCACCACCCCCACCGAACCTGGCCCCGGAAGCAGGTGGCGTACAGACACACCAGCCCCAGCCAAGGATGGAACGGCTACCCCAAACAAGGCGGTCGTGGGCAATACGACGGAAAAGAGGCTCAGGGATCAAAAGGCCAAACTCATGCAACAGCTCGATCGACTCTGCCAGACCCTGCCTGCGGATCTCAGATCGAGTCTGCGCAGACCGGCGTAGTACAATGCACAGAGGAACACGTCGAAATCAGATGCCATTGCTTGCAGGTCATCGCCAATCACAAGTGTGAATGCGTGCGTGATGTCGGAGTGGGAATGCGTGGGCGAGATCGACGTGTGCGGAAGCGTGGATGTGGGAAGGGGAGACGCCGAAGTGGGTCGTCCTGCGTGTGCTCGCCGTGCGCGAGAGTGAGGATGGCGAGATGATGTGCAGCGTGGACAGGCCCCGGCTATTTGCGCTCTTGTAGATGTGTGCGCAGTGCGGGAGAGTCGAGAGGTCGCGGAAGGAGGAGGACGAGCAAGTTGCGTCGGGCGTATGGCGATGGCCGTCTATGCGTCCCGCAAGAGTGTATGGCGGTCGCGAAAGCGGACGAGTATGTGCCATCCCTGCTGTCATCGGCAGATCCTTCGTTGTCGAGGGGAAAGAGATGTTGCACGGCATTCGAGTAGATAAGGGCGTCGCTTCAGGGAAAGCCATGGTCGCAGGGACGACTTAGATTAGCGTGCTAAAGTCGGTGGCTGCAGTCGACTCGCGCACGCTGCGGGCAGGCGAAAACAGCGGGGCGTCGGGCGGCACAATGCTGGAGGCGCGCGAGGAAGCCGCGCGTCTAGAGCCCGAGTCGAGGACGATCGTTCCACTCGATCGCGCATGACGTCGAGTGCCCGACAGGTCGATCGGGTCGTCGACACTGCTGCCGGGTCCCTGAGACAGGGCCTGAGATCCGGCTGCCGGCGTGGATGCCCGACTGGTGCGAGGCGAGGCCGGGACCGACTGATGCCACTCGCCAGCATGGTTGCGGACTCCACCAACGCGAATCGAGCGATGCTGACTTCCACTTGCACTAGCCACAACACTGCCGCCGCGCTTGTGGTCGACCAGAGGCGGCTGCATGAGATCGCTCACGTCGCCCACTTTGATGACCGACGAGCCGCCCACGCTGCGTGCAACGGATGCTGCGCGGTGTCCTGCGCGCGAGCCAGAGCCAGCAACCAGATTGTTGTCGCCAGTCAGGTCGATCGGCTCGTTCTTGAGGGAACCGCGAACGACGGTCGGAGTGCCTTGACGACTGGCAGCTCGTGAAGTGATGGCTCGCGGCGTGGTCTCGCGGCTGCGGCTACGGCTGCGTCGGTCACTCCCCGCGCGCGACCCAACGCCGATCTTGGTCAAGAAGCGCGAAAAGCCCGCCTGGCCCTTGTACTGCGCGCGCAGAAAGCGCATCGTGTCGCGCTTCAGATCAAGCTGCTTGTGCGCATCCTTGTACTGGGCTTCGTATCGTTCCTTCTCGACCTGAATGCGCATGCGCGCCGCCTCGAGTTCCTTCTCCTTGTCCAGGTGCTCGTTTGCCAGCGTATCGCACTTGGCCGAATCCTGGCTCTCGTCCTGCATCACCTTCGCCATGAGGTAGCTGTACATCTCGTCCATGCGCTCCACGGTCGGACGGAAGCCTCGGTGCGAGCGCGACGAGGTTGAGAGCGCCGGGCTACCAGAGTGACGCCCGCGTCGGCGCAGCGTGATCGTTCCACTTGCATCGCTCGGAGGTCCACGCGCACTGCCCGCACGCGAAGGAACGAGGGCCAACTCCTGGATCGCCTGCAGCGCTTCAACGGTCAAGAGCCCCGTGCGGCTGGCGAGTGGCACGTCGGATCCGGCCAGCGACTCGTCGTCTTCAGGCATGGCGGCGGTGGAAGGGCCTGCGTCGGCGTCGGTACGACGGGTGCAGGAAACGATGGTGAAATCGTCTTGCGTAGCATCGGTCATGCTGACATTGTTCTCCGCCTGGATCACCCCTCCGGCGGGGGCATCGCCACGCGTGTCAGGACGATTGTAGCTCGAGCCAGCTTCGCCGTCCTCCATATCGACGTCCTGCGCAGTGGAGACCGCAGGCCTATCAGTGGCAGCGCTCTGTCCCTCAAGAGAGTCCGAGATAGACAGGAGGGCATGAGCAGCGGCCTGCTCGGGAGTTGCGTCGGACGGTGCGTCCTGGTGCTCGGGGGCAGAGCCGTCGCCGATGGTGCGAGCAGTCTGTTCACCATCCGTTGCCGGCATCTGTTCGGCAGTGGTGCTGCTTCCCACGTCCATCTCGTTGCCGGCCGCCGTCACATCGCCCACAACACCGGAAGGAGCAGGCAGACCGCAGCCGTCGATGGTGCCGTGCGAGTTCATGTTTTCGAGTGCGTCTCCGAGGATCGAGTCGATTCCGACGAGCAACTGCTCGAGTCCATGCCGGATGTTTTGTCCTCCCACATCCATATCTTGCGAGTCGATGGTCTGAGCGTTGTCGTCATCCATCGATTCCTGGACACGACCTTCGTTGGCCGAAGCCTCCATCACACCCTCTTTGTGGAGCGGAGCCGGCACATGGACAGGCTGGAATGCATCCGAGCCAGTCTGGGCAGAAGGCGCGGCGGGAGGAAGGGAGGCTGCACGCGACGGCGCAATGTGATTGGCAATGCTGGTGATACAGTTCCAAGCACCGGTCCATCCACGAGGGCTTGTGGGCGCCAAGAGCGAAGCGTCGCCGGGAAGCTGGGCGTTGCTACCAGACGGACCTGCGGCTGACTGAGGGACTGCATGGTCAGGAGCAGTCTCCGGGTTCATCGACGCTGCACGACGAGGCAAGCCAGGGCCAAAGAGGTCGGAGTTCAGCGGAACGGGGCCTGCTGCCGACGACGCCGTGCAAGTCTGAGTCGCAGGGGCGCTGATGGATTCTGCGTGACGCGCATCTTGATTTCCATCGACGTTGTTGCTGTGTCCGGCAATGCGGAAGCCGTAGCTGGCCAAGTTTCGGCGGAAGATGAAGGCGTCGATGTACTGACGAAGCTGGCGTTCTGCCGGGCTGCCTGCTGCGATGGTGCTTGCTTCGTTTCGGTAGGAAAGGCCATCGTCGGACAGCGGGACGCCGGGGAAGGTGGCAACCATCGACGCATCGTCCTGGCTCTGATAGACAAATCTGACCGTAACGTTCTGCTTCAGAGCCGGCCTCTCAACTACAAGCCGTCCAATGGGAAACACGTGGGGAAAAACGCCGCCGTCAGTACGCGAACGCATCAGAATGAAGAAGGCAATGTGTTATGAGCTCCAGACTTACCAAGGACCTCGATGTCGCACTCAGGAACCTCGTGGACAAAGCCGGCATCGACCCAAAGCGATGGATGGCGATGCGAAAACTCGATCGGGTGGGCCTCGCAAAGCACCCGTGCTTCGCCAGTGCCGTTTTCGCGGCTGATCGCCCGGAAAGTCACAAAGTCGCACTTCGATTCGTCAGCGACGGGCTGCTCGCCGGAGTGACGCCAGACGCGGATCAAATTGTGACGAGCCTTGCTGCCATGCGTCACCTGGAACGTAAGTGCATCCACACGAGAGTTGCCCATGGACTGCTCGCCGTAATCGGTAACCACGCGAGAGGTTTCTTGGACACGAAAGAGACCGAGCCGGGTGGACCGTTCAAGAAGGACCCGCTGATCGGCATGATGATACTGCTGGAAGATTTCGGCCACCTCGCGCGAGTTGGAGTGGCCTTCGAAGAGGAAGTGAAGATCGATACCGATGCCCTCGAAGATCATGATGGAAGCCGAGTCGAATTTTTTTTTGTTGCTTAGGTTTTTTGGTTTTTTCTGTCGGATGCTGTTTTGCTGATATGGTCTGGAACAGAGGCACGGAACGATGGCGATGACGAAACTTGAGAGTCTGCTTCGTGTGGTGCTGGCACGGATCGGGAACTTGGAGATGCGGAAGCGAGAGGGTCTTGGTGGAGCTGTGGAAGATGTGGCTGTTGTCTTCGTGAGGATAAGTCTGATGAGGATGAGGGTGTCGTTGCTGAGGGGTGTGTGTGTGTGTGTATGAGGTGTGGATGAGAGGAGGAAAGTCGGGTGAGGAAGGGGGGTGGTGAGTGCTCGCGAGGAGGCCGCCTTATATCTCTTCGACATCAGTTGACTTCCCGCACCTCTAGGAGCTCACCGTATAGCGAAAGCTGGAGGTCAGCGATACCCGCTTCCGCACTTTGAGCGAGCTCCAATGGGTCTTGGAGGTGCGGAACAAGTGTGAGGTGCGGACTTACTGTGGGAGCTACGACGATGATCCGATGATGGTCTAGACGCTGGTTCCGCACCGACTTCCACATGTACGATCCTCCAAACTTTGGCAGGCGATGCACGTCGACTCGCCCCTACTTGCCTCCTATTCGCTCCACGTAGCGGAGGTCCGCCGAATCTGCTCCGATGCTACCGTACCTTGCACATGATCCCTTCAAACAAGCTTTGCCTGAAACCTAACTTTCTGTGTAGACACCGCTCCATGACGGAGACGAGCCTTTCTCCTCCCGCACTCGGAATCAGAACCATCATCTTTGCCCTCGCAACGGCAGCATATTGGGGCCTGACCTTGTGTCCTCACAATCATTTTCACTCCCTGGATGTGGCAATCGTACTCGGGATGTCGAGATGGTGGAAGGATCAATGCTGTTGATTCGTGATAGTGTACATATGGTGCTGTTCGGGTTGCTGAATGTCGTGCCCCGTGAGGTACGTGGTGCGGGTGCGGAGATCTCATGCGCTCGAGCTGTGTTGGTCTAGACCTCGAGGGTAGAGTGCGTGATTAGGGTGATGACAGCTGTGTGACTTTGTCGGATATTCGCGGAGACATATCGGTCCGGAAGACACTACGCCCCATGAATCACGTGTCCAGATGTGTGGAACCCCATCATACCTGGTGGCGTCGTGCATGAAGATCGCTGCGAGCTGGTCGTCCATTCAGAGGCTGGGGCCTAGCAACCTCCTAAGCGTCCTGTTGATCCTGCCTCGCGGGCTGAGGACGGTACCGCCGAGTCCGTTGAGACGGTCTCTGGACATGTGCGAGTTCAAGTGTCGCTTTCCTGCCAGTCCTCGCTTGAAATCGAGCTGGTACGCTTTGCCGCTGCCGCTGCCGAGGGGCGTCCAGCGCTTCTTGGTGCCGGTATGCGACTTGAGCTTGCCGCCGCTGCCGTGCTGTGCGAGGTGCTTTTTGCGCGGGCTCGCCTCGGCGATACGAGATGACGAGAACATTCGTGTGGAGTTGATAGCGCTTGAAAGAGAGGACGGCCCCGCTGGTGTCAGGGGCGAGCGAAGGGCGAAGAGGCTCGGCCTGGCGAAGGCCGCCATGAATCGTGATGTTGTTGCAAACATTGTATGTGTGAAGTCGAATGGTCCAGTCCCGTAAGCAGAGATTGAGGATAGAGTGAGAGGTGCAATGGCCGCGATGTCGTAAGCGTTGAATCTAAGGTGGCCGAAGAAAGCGGCTTGAAGCTGCAGATGTTGATCAAGATGGGATAGGATGATGGATCTGATGGTGTCGGAAGCTTTAGGGCGGGAGGTGCTTCCAACTTTTCTTCTAGCCCTTCACGTGACTCGCGCTTGGGGGCGAAATGGCTTAACAATGATAAAAATTCACCTCCACATGTGCGGGCTGAGTCCACCAGCTCAACACTCATTGCGGGCGGGTGTCCTTCATATCAAGACTCGTATCTGTGTAGCGGCTTGAGTATCGGCTGGGCTGCAGTAGGCGCGTTCGGTACATCAGGTGTCACGAAGGGGGCTAATGAGCCTTTGACGATGGCGGAAGGACCAGACAAGGCGGTGAACGGGTCTTCCGCAGCTGTGACTCGTCAAGAAGCTCCTGCGAGGAAAGACGCCAAAGCCGCAGAGTACCTTGACACCTTCGCGCGCTATTCGGATCTTCCACCGCCTTCCGTTCCGCTAGGACGCTTTCGAGGAACTCAGGAACGCATCATCGACTGCTTCGCTCCGCACGTTCTGGCGGAAGTCAGCGACACGGAGACATTGCAGGCTCTTCCCTACCTTCTTCCTCCACCGCAACATGCTTCCGACTTTTCCGCAGCGTCCTCTTCAAGCAGTCGAGCGCTTTGGGGACAGAGCTTCGAACCGCGCGCATTGTTGCCCTCGTCGCTCGATGAAGAGGTGATTTCTGTTGATCCGGCCATCGCTGCGAAGCTGGAGCGGTTTTTGGACCTCAAGCGACAAGGGATGCACTTCAACAAGTCGCTCATGGAGACGCACGCGTTCAAGAACCCGCACCTCTACTCCGGCCTCGTCTCTATGCTAGGTATCGATGAAGCAGCATCCAATCTAGCTTTCCTCGACACGGCTCGATCGGAATCGGGATGGCGAAGCACATTTCCCTTCTCGGAAGAAATGCTGATCGAAGGCGATCCAATAGCGGCGTCCAACAAGCAGGCACAAGAGGCTTACGCTGCCCGAGAGGCCAAGATCAACGCAAAGGGCAAAAGATCCATCGACTTTGTCTCCTCCTCAACCTCTGCTTCTGACGATACGAGAAAGACGGCACAGGCAGGCAAACAAGCCAGGCTTGACCGATCCGCACATGGCCGGTCCAAACAAAGCCGCTCGTCATCTTCCCACACCAGCACATCCGATCGACATCGGCGCTCTCGTGATCCCTCCGAAGCGGGACCAAAAATTTCCTCAAAACGTCACTGAACAGCTCATACGACGACAATATACCCAGTGCACACCGCCTTGCTCAAGACTGATTACGAATTAGTTGTCTATTGTCTGTGATGGTCTGGTATAGGGTGGCAGGCGTTCAGGCCGAGGGTGGCACTGGCGGGGCAGCCGAGTTCTTCCAGCCAGAGCGCAGACCGGCCATGGCGGCAATGGTGCCAAAGAGGCCGACCCAGCCGTCGGAGATGATGCCCTGTGCGCACGACCAGTGGATGGTGAGAGGCAGGTAGCCGAGGTTGACCCAGAGCTCGTTGAGGATGGCCGCCTTGCGGTCGTCGAGCTCGTCCCACATCCTGCGGGTGATGACCTGCTCTTGCGAGGCTGAGCCCGACTTTTCCGACGGTGTCGACGCGTCGGCGACGAGGCCGTTGGGCTTGAGCTGGATCTTGTTGGGCGTCGGGTGGCCGCGCGAGCGCTCGAGAGCCTTTGCGCGGAGGCGGAGCAGACGGTTGTCCTCGACGAGGTGGAGCAGCTGGAGGCCGACGTAGAGCGCCCAGAAGCGCGAGCCCCAGAGCCAGAAGGCGTTCTGGATGGCGGCGGAAACGGGGAGTACGCCGTGGCTGCCGAGGTAGGCGAGCGCCTCCATCGGGCAGTAGGCGAGCATGGACCAGCCCTGGATGCGCTCGATGTTGTGCAGCAGACGTGTAGGGGGCGGCGAGCGCTCGAGGCCGATCATCCACTTGAAGATGGGCAAGATGCCCCAAATGCGGTAAAGAATCCTGGCATCGCTAATGAGGGCGCTGAGCTTCTGCACCCTCTGAGCTGCCGAAGAGGATTTGGTGGACTTGATGCCGAGCATGCGCAACCGCAAGGCGTATTGGAGGTTGAGCAGGACAATGACGAGCTTGGACGAGTACTGGGTAAGCATGAGCGCCTTGTCGGTGCCGGACCACGTCGAAAGGTAGCGGATCATGTGGTCGAGACGCGGCGAAGGCTCGACATTGGAGAAGCAACCGAGGATCTTATCGGTCGGGTTGAGCTTGCGCGGTGTTGGTCGGCGAAGTGCCGAGGCAGCCGGTGCGGGTTTCGACATGTTGGCGAAAGGCTGTTGCTGTGAACCGGGTCGGGCGAGGCGCAGTGTCCTGTGTGTGCGTTATATGCAGTTACAGCGGCGAAATGCTTGGCTATGGGCGTGGCGGCGGACCAAGGCGCGAGACGTGGGTTGCTTGACGATGCCGGGATGGTAGATGGAATGGAAAGAGGATGCCAGTCGATCGAGCAGTGGAAAAAGTGATGGTTGGAACGACCGTGCCCTGTTGTGTGACCTTAGAGCAACCCACAAGCTCTGCCTCCGGATCCACGCCGAACACGTCCGGCAACCTGAGGCCGCGGGTTTGGGCTGCTTGCCGAGCTGACCGGAGGCGCCAAAGAGCCGATTTCACGCCTTCCCCACCGACGCGACCCGTGCCAGACTGGTTGCCTCTCCCCAAAAATTCCAATCCAAAAGCTCCGGACCCCACAGTCGCATTCAAATCCAGCGGTATGACTCTCTAATAGGTATAAGGTTGCAAAATCATTGCGACCGTTCATTCACGTCGGCAGGAACCCTTCGCAGCGCACTACAAGGCGCGAAGGAGCGTGAAAGGGCAAGAGCGCAGAGAAAGCGCAACATGACAGATCGCCCGATACCGAGGCCTGGAAGCCTTAGCCAGGTCTTCCCTGAACTCTTCTTCACAACAGCAGCGTCGACCTCGCTCTCATCCATTCGTCGTTGTGTTGTACACAAAAGAATCCCAGTGATTAAACGAGTGTATTGCTTGGTCTGCATGGTCTTCGACGTCTGGATCGCCAAGGACGAGCTCAGCTTGCACCAAAGCGGCGGGGGCCAGCAAAGTCGAATCGTGGGCTGCCGGCTCGGACCGGTTCGAAAGAGTGTGAATTGATACCAGCGAGCTTTGTCGTCCATTGCGAAGGCGAAGAATGCGGAGACGGCAGCTGTTGCTGTTGCATCTGTGGCGACGCTACCGGGCTGGGCGTGTCGCGCAGCTCGTATCGAACTCGTGGCGGATAGATCTGCTTGCGGAGCCCCCGATGGTAGGAAGGGAGGTGCACGTGGCTGTCCACCATGGTATCGAAATAACCGTCAGGGGCCATCCTCGGCGATGCTGTGACACCCTCATCCATCAGCTCTTCCGTCTCTTCGAAAGCAACTTGCTGCGCCAACCGATGCCGTCCGAATGCAGGAGACGAGTATTGTGTCGGAGTCGAGGCACGAGAGCACGGCCCAGCACTTGACACGTCCGACTCCGAAGAGATTCGCCTCGATCTGATGTCCGGTGAGCTGGTGGCAGAGAGGATGGATAGAGCCGGGCTCGAGCACATGTCTCTCGTGCTCCTGCTCCAATTCACAAGATCGTCTTGTGATCTCGACGGGCCTATGTCGGAGACGACCCTGTTGGTACCGAACTTCTTGAACGCTCGGCTGATGAGAGTCTTGCCTTTCTGAGCTCGGGGTGCATGTCCTCTTCTGTGCAGAGCCGCTTCGTATGTCCCGTTCGTGTTGCTGCCTTCATCGCTACTATTGCTGAATGCCGAAGCCAGCGAGACTGGGGACGCAGAATGCCGTAGGGTACCCAAAGAGCTGGCGGAGGCATGCGCTGAACTGGATGCAGCGTTCATCCAGTACCTCCCGTCCCCTTTGCCCTCCGTCACGTTGGAGAAAAGGAGGGATGCTGAAGGCGCTGGCGAATCCAAACGTCTTGTTGCAACTGGAACCGTGCTGGCTTGCTCTAGCATTTGCTGTCCTGCTTGCAAGACCTTCTTGGCAATCTCAGTCGCCAGGTCTGGATCGAGACAGATGCTGTCCCCTCTACTGCAGCCAGGCGTGGACTCGATAGGTGAGGTTGGAGGCTCGAACCTTGTGAAGAAAGTTCCATAGCGATCCAGGTTCATGGCAGCGTCTTGCTGGGTCGCCAGAGTGGCTCTTGGCGGTCGGCGCAAGCGAGGTGGCCGCTTAGGAGGCATGGGAGGAGAGCTTAGAGGCGAGCCTAGACTTGTGTCCGTCGACTCTGACTCCAAGGAAGGAGTCGTGCTGAGTGTGCGACATATTGAAGCGACTTCTTCGAATGCTGCCGCAAAGGGTGACTTGAGCGCCGGCGCAATCGTGACATCGCTGAAGGACGAAGCTTGCGAAAATACAGTATCCACGCTCATCCGACGAGAAAGGTCCAACGAGTCTATAGGTGAGGAAGATATTTGAGGGTCAGTATTGGCTTAATGCAGGAATCAACAATCCCAAGCGAAAAGGAAGAGTCCTACGAACCGTCAATAGGACATATATCCACAGTGTCGTCGCTGCTGCTGCTTTGGCGAGACAGATTTCTGTGATCGCTCGTTTCTGCCTTTGAGATTTGTCCGACAGAATCTTCGTCGGCGAATGCGTTGCGAGTCCGGAGCGATGGAGGCTCTACTTTGGTCAGGTAGCTGATTTCCGACATTCTGAGAACGTCAAACAAAAAGTGCAGTGATCAAGGCGATGGTATAGAGACGAAGAAAGGTGTTGTCGACAAGGAGTACACGAGTGCACGCAACGAGCAGCCGTCCCGTTGAAACAAGTACAGTATGTTTGCAGGACACGGACCTGCGTCGAGTTGGCAGGCTCTCTAGTGCGAATGGACGTTCCCTTACTTGAGCAGAGGGCTGGAATCACTTCTGAGTGCTGAAAGGCATCTTTCAGGACCTCCGGTCGGCTCAGCGTCAGGGGCACGTGTTATGGAAATGTCGAGCTCGGATACCAGTTTCATATCGACTCAGCGATCATTGCTGCAGGCGGATATGCAGCGCTATGACCGCGATCAGAGCAATTTAGGCTTTGCGAGGGTCCAGCGCAAAGTCTCGTCCACCCACCTCCCCGCAAGGAGAATGCAGGTCTCACCAAGTTACCCGGAGAGAGCCAGCTGGCCTCCTATGCAAGTGTTTGTGCACACCACGCACCATTCTGAACGGCCAAGACATGTATAGCTCGAGCCCGGGGATCAGTCCGCTGCTCTGTACGATCCAGCAGCGCGAGAAGAAAACAGGGGCGGCTCGGGATCTCTATCTCAGCTTGGACCCTTCTGCGCGCGGAAATCGAGAGCACGGTGCCCTTCACCTTGCAGATCCTTTGTGCTTCCGACTATTCCATTGTCTTCTTTCGTGCTATGCACACTCACCGCCATGAATCTCGAATGACAAGTTAAGGCTGACAAGGCTGACTTTGACGTCACGCGCTTCAAGCTCATGGCACGATAACACGTCTGGACCTCCCAATGGGAGGCCCAAGCGGCTCGAAGTTGAGCCTTGCTTTCATGTTTGAGTGAGCTGGACCGTCACCTGCCAGTATCGAGCTAGCCTTGAGGAACAGACTCAGCGATTGCGCCTCAGTGAGGACGCCCCGCAGCGGGGTAAAGCATACTGCTTTCTGCATCCCTTGCTGCACCAATCACCACCGAGCTATTCAGTGGATCACGAAGGGAATTCGACGGCAAAACATGCAAGCTCAAAAGCGATGTGGATGAGAAGGTCTAGCAGCGATACCAGCGAAGGCGCAATGATGAACGTGCGAAGATGCTGCTCGGATAAATCTGCCGTGTTGAGCAGGCGAGTCGGGCGAAGGCGGGCTGCGGGTTCTGAGACATGTCAAATACGATTTGCCGATAGCAGCGTGACAGGCGGCAGTGCGGGAGAAGCTGAACTTGCGCTGCCGGCTCAAAGGCGCCAAGTAGCCGACAGATTGCTTTCAATCCTCATAGCCATAGCGAGTCGCAGGATTGTGAGATGTAAGGGGTAGTGCTGCGGTCACGGATCTTTCTGGGCAGCAGGACGAGGTCGACCGAGTAGCCAAAGGCACAGCCCAAATGAAGTCAGGCGGGTCGGGCGCATCGGCGCTTGGACCGCGCTTCGGCTGCAGGCGCTGGATCAACGGAGCCGCCCGCGACGCGAAAGCATACAATCTCTGTCCGGTTGGTTGTCTGGCAAACAATGGCCGCGTAGTTACAGTGCCGTTCTTGCTGTTGGGCGCTTTTGCCGCAGCTTTCCGGGTGCGAGCTGCTCTCGAAGAGGATCACCTCCGCTGCATCGTTCATCAGACTACACCGGGAATCAATGAGAATCTCAGAAAGGCCGCAACTTTCGCTCTCTATGACCGCCCAGAATCTGTCCATTTATAGCTCTCCTCGATGGATTTATCGGTCCAGAGAGCCGGTAGGCAAGCAGCTGGCGTGGAAGAGCTTCAAAGAGAGAAGTGCATGCCTCCACAAAAAGAATCCTTGCAGCCACGTCCCCTGAGCGCCTCCGGGGCTGGAACAGATGCTGTACGTATCGGACAACGGCATGGCGTTGCAGGGTGCAGATCGCGGCTCGAAGCGTCTTTGTCAGTGCCCGATGCCTGTTGCTCTGGCTTTGATACTGCATGCGAGCTTTGGCACTTCAATACAGATGTCAGCCGTCGACGCGGCTGGTCTGCTCCAGCCTGAAATTGCCTCTTGTTCTACTCGGCTACCACCGTAGAGCACAAGTAGCTTTGCGCAAGAGCAAAGAACGAGGATCGTCGCTGTGTCTCATGTGGTGGGCTGAGCCGCCGCCACTCCATGGTATCATATGCGAAAGTGGCGCTCAGGAAGCAAATGAAGTCAGGGACACAGGGTGCTGGTGCCGTTGGATGTGATTGTGTGCATCTCGACTTTCCCACTTCATTTCAGCCACATCAGGTAAACGCTGATCTCCCGTAGCCACAAGGGCCTTGCCGAGCTAGTAGAGTCTACACGACTGCTTACCACCACCACTTGTCATTCCGAGCCCCATCAGATAGCGCTATCGTACTAAGAGAGGTCAGAAGGTGCTTGCACTTCGACTCGCCACCCAGGGCACCCCCTCGTCACCTGGACATCACCAATAATACCGGCCAAACGGATCAGGTCCCCGCAGCATCGCTTCTGAGCCGTGGACAACTGCTCCTTACCATGGCAGCTGGCTTAGGATCGCCTGATAATGAAGGCAATATGGCGTTCGAGCACACTGAGAACGATGCTGTCGGCGGAGCATGGGGGAAACGCAGGAGCAGAGACATGCTTGCGGGGCGCGACAGCTGGATCTCTGTGCTCGACAGTGCCTCGACCCTGGGCACTTTCGCTATTGATGTGCTGGCCGCATCCGAGATGCAGCCACCCAAGAAGACTCCTCAAGCTTCGGAGTTCCCGCCACCTCCTCCACGGCCACCTGTCGTGCCGGCTCATCAGCCATGCAACGAGGAAGTCACCAGGGCAGATACAATCCCAGCACGTCCAACGAAAGCTCCAGCCCGCAACGAGAGCGTAGCTTTGCCAGCTTCTGACCCCGAGCGTCGCCAAAAAAATCGCTCACAGGGGCAGATTACGGCCGCGGGCTCGGGTGGTCGAATGACTCTCGAGCAAACACAACGCCCAGGTCTCAGTCCCGGATTGCCAATTTCTTTCCAAAGCAAACATCGACATGATCCGCTACTCAGCGCTTATTTGGAAGGCACGATGGCGGAGTCTCGTCCACGTCCGGCTCAAGCAGATGGTCCGGCCGAAGAGGTCGACAAGTCAAGAAGGAGGGGTGTCGACGGGTGGAGACAGCCACCTCGCATGGTTCCAAGTCCTGTACTTCACATAGAGATGATGAAGGACGTACCGTGGCCGCGCGTAACAAGTCCGCCTTCTCAGACAAGGCCCACATCGAACGCCCCAGCTCATTCACGGACGCAGTCTGCGCAGACTACGACTACCACCTCGTCTCACTTCAGCCGCGGCTCAAGCGTCACGTTTCCGTCCACTGCTCCCTCGTCTCAGGAAAGCTGCATTAATGTCGCTGGCTTTGCGGCCGCGAAAGTCCAAAGAGGTGCTGCCGGGAGTCGAAGGGGCTTCGGCACGGTCATCGGCTCGATATCAGATGCTTCCTTGAAGAACGAGCATTCTGGCGGCGTCCAGAAGCGGGAAAAGGAGCAGCATGATGGCAGCAGACACATACACGCACAATCGGGGTCTCGAAGCATCGTGGTGACTGTCGAGCAGTCGTACTCCTATCACATCCTGGAGCCCGTCAGTACGTGCGAGGCGATCATGCTTCCACGACCTCGTCTGCGATCTCGCAGCATGGGAGCGAAGTCGGGAGCTGCAATCACCACAATTCACGCAGCCCCCGAGCGGGTCTGGCATCGAGATCGACGCCCTGGTGCGGGTCAAGCAGCTATTCTGACAACTCGAGCTACGCCGATCGGAACCTCAGGCAAAGTGGTACACTTTTCGCGATCGAAAAGCGATGCTCCGCCACCGTCGAAGCCAGAAAGCGACCCTTGTCTTCAGCTGCATGCTAGCATGTCACCGCCAGTACCTCCTAAGGATCCGCTTTGCTTGTCAGCGCACATGGCTACGAAGCCTTTGCCACCGATACCGACTCCATATCCTTGGAAAGTAACGTTCTCGGTAGACAGGGAAAGAGCGGAGTCGGTGGAGCTCTTGGAGGCCGTTGAAATTCTCGAGCTCAATCGACAGCTAGATGCAGAACGACAGGCTTGGCGCCACCAGCACAGCTCTAGCATACGTTCGCACGGGTCTCCGTTCTTCGACCGCCTGAACCCGTGCCTGCTAGATCCTTCTGAAGCGGGCGTCGCCACGACGCTCACCAATCGGCGCGTCAGGAAGGCAAAATCGGATCTTCGACACCCGGTCGAGGGTTTAGTCAAGGTGGAACGCCTGTGGATTCCGGATGGTCGTGACCAGACCTTTATGGAGGCCCCGCCTCAGCAGTCCAACATATATACGAGTCGCAGGATGTCGGCCAGCAGCCCTGCCCTCGTCCAAGGGCGGGAGGAGCCTCGAATGCAGCGTCACAGTCTGCTTCGTCATCTTGCGACGGGTCTGTCAACCATGGTCAAGCGCGGGGATAGCCAGCAGCGGAGGAACAAGGTGTCCGACACAAAGTTCACCTTCCCCAAGCACAGCGACGGTGGACAAGGACTCGATGCAGCATCGACATCGCAGCTCGTAGGATCGAAGGCATTCGGAAATGGGCGAAGAATCGTTGCTGAAGAGCCCATCGTCATTGGCCGGGGCTGCGTGCCAGTGCATGCTGAGGCTGCGAGGACGGAGAACGGCGCGAAAGCAAAGGAGAACGGCGCGAAAGCAAAGGCGCGTGCGAGCCTGACGACACAAGTATCGAGCCTCGGTCATGAAACAGATGTCGAAAGTAGCCAAGCCGCCAAGCCGCGAGCGCGCAACGCGGTTCCACGCTCTGCGCGCGATGTGTGGTTTGATGCAAGCCAGAACATCAACGTGCCGCCTCAGCCCACCTTGTGCACTTCTTCCGCAATTGACGCTCCGGACAGCGGCCATGCCGAGTATAGCGCGTCGCAGGAAGAGCGCGACCAGCTCGAGCTCGACCGCGCGATTGCATTGTTCGAAGCTGAAGACAGAGCCACAGAACTCGATGCGCCTGCCACTTCCAAAACGAGCTGCAGGACGTCTGAGTGCTCCTGTCAAATGTGCCGAAGGTCTGCAAGCAGAACAGCGCGGCATGCGAGTCAGAGCGGTACTGCCACAGCAAACTGGCTGGATGAACCGGTCCTGCTTCTAGCGCCGGCCGACCAGACACTCTCCAGCTCCTACGAGGAGATCAAAGGCGATGCGACGCGGAAGTGCGGACCGTCCGAGCACAAGCTTCAGCGGACCGATACGGACAATTCGAACCTTTCGGGCGACGCGCATGGAGACTTTCGGATTTGGGAGGCCAACACGGTGGACGTTGATAGTCTTTTCTTTCGGCCGCCCCCGAAGAGGACGCCGACGGACTAGATTTGTAGCAAGCGCAACTGCACACCTTTGTGAATGGAGATTGTAGCCACATGCCTGCTGAGCTGCGACTCATTGAGCTCGTCCCATGCCACTTGTTCCGAGCTGGAAACGAGATGCCCACGTCAGGGATGGCGAGCGAGCTGAAGCAGAAACTGCGGATGATGTGGGTGGTGTTGGTCGCTAAATTCGGAACTCGGAACGACGACGCGCTAACGCGAGCGGAATGCGGCTGGACCCTGACCTGTCCTTCTGAGCTATGCTTCCCCACACATCACCACCACCACAACCACGTATCCTTCTGGTCTCCGCGTTCTGGCGACGTTTACAATGCAGGACCACGACGAGGCCGACAAAGCCGCCGGGTATAGTGCCGCAGCTGACGACGTCAAAACGATGGATGTGGACTTGACGCCGCCCAAGAAGCGGGTCAAGTCCGCCCAGATCAGCCGCCAGGTGTCTGTCGAGGGAGACATGACCCGCGACACCGCCGCTGACGCCCATCACATCACAAGAGAACGCGTATCACCGACTTCAGATCTTCCAGCTACTAGCTCATCGGCTATAACAGAATCCGAGATCAAGATCGAGCCGGCAGAGGGAGCGCCGCTATCCGCCTCGCTACCTGCACACGACACTACGCCAGTCGCGGTCAAGGCTGAGTCTGACCTCGTCGGCGCCACTGCCGACTCCGTAGTCGAAGTCGAAGACGCGCCTGCACCGAAAAAGAAGAAGACGACGTCAGCTTCCAGCAAAAGCAAGAAGGGTAGCAGCACGAAGAAGGCTTCGGCGTCGACAAGTGCGCACGCCGAATCGTCCACCTCGAGTCGCTCCAAGGTCAAAGTGGAGGAGAAAGCACCACCAGCTGCAGCGCCTGGCGAGGAAGAAGAAGAGGAGGAGGAAGATGATGCACTGTACTGCATCTGCAGGCGGCGGCAGGACGATATTGAAGGCGGCATGATTGCATGCGACCGATGCGACCAGTGGTACCACTACCGATGCATGGAGATCACCGAGGATGATGCGGAGCTTGTCGACCGCTTCGTCTGTCCGCCCTGCCACGAGTTCACGCCGGAACGCACGACGTACAAGGCGGCGTGTGCGCGCGCAGGGTGCAGGCATGCTGCGCAGACGCCGTTCAGCAAGTACTGCTCGGACCGATGTGGTGTCCTTGCACTGTCGGCACGCCTGGCCGGGCTGAAGGTGAATAGGAACAAACAGGCAGCGGCGGTGTTCGAGGCAGATCTACGCGTTGTCGCAGCGAGAAAAACGGAGGCACTCACACAGAGGACGGACGCATTCCACGATGTCAAGGGCGAGTGGAATCGAGTGGTTGCGGGAGGGCTGTCGGAAGGCGCTACGGATGCGGCAGTGCAGAGGCTTGGTCTTTCGGGAGCCTTTGCCCTGATGCTCAGCGCTGACAGCGCACAGCCGATTCCAACCGTCAACGGGGCTGATGAAGCAGCAGCAAGTGACGAGTCGGCAGAGCAAGCGCCAGCGAATGCGGAAGGGCCGACGAACGATGCCTCGTCCGCTACGAGTCTCATCGGCCTTGCCGAGCAGTTGCGGCTGGTCACGCGCCAGATCGCCGCAGTCGACCTGGAAAAGATGCAGATCAACGCACGGCTTGACCGGCTCGACCTGCGCAGCACGCTTCTGCATCTCGTCTCGGACCGCGTCCCCACGCTCGTCGCCGCGCCATCCGCCTCCGCACCCGACGCCACGGACGCAGGTGAGGACGAAGAGATGCCGGACGAAGCACGCCCTAAAACCAAGAAGAAGAAATCCGCCAAGGGGCGGAGCAAGGACGCTGATTCAAGCTCAGGTCCTCTTTGCGGGTACGATCAGCGGCTTCACTGGGACGATCCGGATTTCGATACCTGGGCACACACCGATCTGGGCCGCACCATGCTCGCCCACGACGCGCCGCTGGATGGCGAGCTGGACGACGCTGCCGGCCCAAACGCCGTCGTGTGCTCAACGGTGAAGCGCAAATGCAGGAGGCATATCGACTGGTCAAACCTGTGTGAGCTCGCGCTCGATGCCGAAAAGGCCGCCCTCGCCGCCCAGTCGCGCATTCTCACGCACAGTAAGCTCGAGCTCGCAGCTGCAAAGGACCGGTTGCATGCAGAGTACGATGCCGTGCAACAGCTGGCGCAACAGCAGCGAGACGGCCAGAGAAAGGCGGCCGAGCAGCGGGATCGCGATATGGCTCTCGCCGTTGCAGCGCACGGAACTCGCCGCGTTGTAGTCTAGATCACGGCAAGAAATCGCCATACATTCCATACAAGGTGGTGAGGGTATATGTGTACAAGCTAACGGCTACTGTGTGCGAGGTTTGGTGGGGTTGAGTGCGGCGTCTATGATCTGGAGGCGTTCGTGAGACGACTTTCTCCTGGCGCCTTGTGTGAGTGCCTCTGCAACGCGGATCGCGACCTTGACCAACGAGGTTGGGGCGACATCGCCCGTCACATGCTGCAGGCTGGTGACTCTGGCAACAAAGTGCGATGCGACGCGGTCGTCGCGTGCGAAAAAGTACATGGGCAGCGGATTGCCCAAATCGACCAGCTCGTTTTCAGAACCCACGCTCTTCTGCGCCGCCTCCATCTGCGAGCCTTTGAGCTTGACGAGCGACCACAGCGACATGAGCAGCAGATCCGACTGCGCATTCGCCACGTAGTCCTTCACCGCCGCGACCTTGTCGGTCTTGTGGCGCAGCGAGTCGGTCACAAACTGCATCACTTGAGACCTGGCTCGTGCGACGGGATCAGCACCACCATCTGCTAACGCCGCAGCAGAGGAGCGCGCAGAAAGACAATGTGCTACATCCTCGATGGCCGAATGCAGGAACGGCGAACCCTCGGACATGACGAGCACTTGCAGATACGACGCGAGCAACGACGTCTGGTCCTGGAAAATGCTGTGGTCAATCGCGAGCTTGAGATTGACGCGCACCTTGCGTAGCCGTGCCATGGTCCTCGGATCTAACTGCAGCTTCTTGGGCTTCTTGACCTTGGTCACCTGCGCCCCGATGGCACTCGATCCAGACGCATTCTCGTACTCGTCCTCATCGTCCGGCAGCTGGTTGACAAACTTTGACAGTGCGCCCACCAGAACGATCGATACGCTCTCCCAGCCTTTGCCCAGCGAGATGGCATAGCCTAGCGGCGTGTTGGTAGATCCACCTGCCTGCGCTGCTGCGGCCGATGTCTTTGCCTTGCTGCCCCCTTGCGACAAGTCGAGCAGCAGGTCAAAATTGGCGTTGCGGATGGCGAGGATGGTCTCGACGTCCTTCTTGTCGATCGCCTTGAGCAGGTCGTGCGTCTCGTACTCCCGTGGCGGTACTACTCCAGCTGATTTCGATTTGACTGCCTCGGAAGATGCGTCCCCTTTCGCGGCCCGACCCTCTTGGTCCACAACTGCACCGGAGAGGTGTCCTGGCTCTCTGCTGTCTGCATCGCCAGCCGAGTCGGAAGCGGTGACAACGATGCGCGAGAGAAGAAGAGCGAGCAGTGCGTTTCCACGGTTGGCATCGCTGTGCTCTCCCAGCAGCTTAGGATCCAGGTCGAAGTTGAGATGCATCTCCTGCAGCGCTGCGTGCACCCACTCTCTGGCGTCTTGGAGGTCATCGTCAGGCAACAGCCGCCGGATCTGCTCGTCTGAGACGGAAGGAAAACTGTCGATCCGCTTCAGGTCGGAGGCTGAAAGAGCTGAGCGTATCGTGGGTTTTGTTGCAGCTGCAGATGAGCTTGCTTCATGGGGACCTGAGGTGGGGGCAGATGAACGCTGCGCATTGGTGCGGAAGCTGAGCGCGCGCTCCACGAACGACGCCGCTTGGTGGAAACCACTCTTGGGCGCCGTGCAGGCTTGTGCGTTGGTGCTGGATTGGTCCATCCCTCCTTGCCGGTGGGTGGCAGTATCAAGGCTGTGTCTTGTCGTTGTACACCGATGGTGGCGGTGAGAGAGACGACCCTGCAGCTCGACTCAGCCCTCTCCTAACCATGTCTGTGCGCTCGGCCCAAGCAGCCTCCACCCGCCAAATGAAATTGATGTGGAGGCTTTTGCCAGAAAAACAAGATCGAAAATGAAGGCCAAAAAACCAATAAACAAAGATAAAGAAAATGGGAGCGTGGTGCCTGTCAAACCGATTCGCTGATATGGTCTGGGACCGTACGAGGGATTGAGCTTGAGATGGTCGATGGCTGTCCCTGGGACGACAATAAGACGGAAATGCGAAGGTGGGCGTAGCCAGAGAGCTCATACATATGCTTGAGCGGGACCGTTGAGCCACAAAAGTCGAACAGGGCGATGCTGAATCCACCCACATCGACCATTGTTCCGCAAGATTTGTTAGCTTCCACTGTTCTGAGGTTTGAGATGATCTGCAAGCCTATCGTGCCTGCAATGGGAGTGGAGAGAGGTAGGGTTCTTGAAGAGTGCGCTTGACGGATATAAATACATTCTCACGCACTACCTGTTGCGTTCGTATCGCTCTACATCTCCACAACTTAACCACAGTCGTTACTTCAATCATGGTCCAGATCGCTCGCTCTTCTCGCACTGTGCTGCTGCTCGTTGCACTCTTTGCACTAGCCTCTCTGCTGGCTCAGCCCGCTTCGGCCGTCCCGGTGCCAGGCAACTCGTACGAGCGCCTCCAGCCTCACAAGACGATGGGGCAATTCCTCAGCAAGCCGCTCAATTCCAGCCCTTGGTCAAAGATCAAGAAGTAAGTTGATTGCCCGAAGCCACACTCATTGAGCTTGCATGAGCTAACATCCTGCGTGGCGACTCCACAGGCTGTTCAACATCTTCCCGAAGAAGTACTAGAATTAAGGTGCCGGCCGCCTTCTCAACCCACAAACTTGCTGTACCGGCTTGCTGCCCATCCTCTTCTAAACACGGTCCTTTCTTCTTCCGCTCCTTGCTCCCTAGAAGGGGTCGTCTGTTGAAAGTGCTATGCTTCAATACACACTTTCATTAATCCGCACGCACTGATCCATTGGGCTGCCCGCATACCTTAGTGTGCAGCATCTGCGAGAATCAGGGCGATGTCTATCGACAAATATTCGCCGAAGACTCGTGGCCTCATTAACTCACGCAGGCACAAAATGAAACAAAGCACAAATAATTCAGCATCTCCGTCCGGTCTGGTCGTACAGCATCTAGACGAAAAGGCGCATCTGCGACATCAGAACAGGATGGACGAGGCTACGATCTGTTTATCCCTGAAGAGCCTTGATACCGAAGTTGGCGCCCATGGTCTGAACGTTGGTGTTGTATCCGTAGGTAAGGTGCTGGGGGGTGATTCCGAATCCGGAGCTGACGTCGCAAACTCCGTCGCCGTAGATGCAGATGTCGAGCGTCTTGGAGACCCAGTTGGAGGGGACGCCCTGGGTGAAAGCAGCCGAGATACCTCTAGCGCTGAAGGTGGTCTTGCCACCGTTACCATCGACGTTGCAAGCGAGGTTGGGCTTGTGTTCGGGGTTGCCGATAAGAATGACACCCTTGACGGCGTCGAACGCCGCACCAGTAAGCTGAGGAAGGGCATTGCAGGTGGCAGCGGCACCCTGGGAGTAGCCCTCGAGGAGGAAGCACGTGTTGGGGTTGCGGGCCAGACCGGCCTTGACCTGGGCCACGATGTTGGCAGTACCCTGGGCCGAGTTCTGGTCGATACCGGCTGGGTAGACGGTGTCGTATTCGGAGCCACCCGAAACGGCGGAGCGAATGCGGGTGTTCATGGTGCGGAAGCCGACCGAGGGACCCTGAGGCTCGCTGGTACCGCGAGTGTTGATGATGACGTACGACGAACAGCCAGCACGCTCCTGGAGCGGAGCAGCCTGCACGAGACCAGCGGCGGCAAGGACGAGGGCGGCAAAGGTCGACTTGAACTGCATCTTGAGATAGATCGGAAGAGAGGTTAGGGGATGGAAGTGGATTCGATGGAGTGTGGACGCTTGGCTGGTTGGACGAATCGGTGAAAAAAGGAGAGGTATGGGGGCTATATATGTGGTGGCGGCTGCGGCATCGTTCTATGCAAGAGCATTCGTGTTGCAGAAGGACACTACTGTTGCCAGAAGGACACTACTGTTGCCGACGTTGCCGGTGACGGTGACCAGGCATCGAGCGCAACGACCGGCATTGCGATGTTGCCGGATCGAGTCAAGCATCGTCCGAAAAGATTGGAACAGGCTTCTTCCCGAACGGCTTGGTGTGAGCCGCGGAAGAACCGCATCTCTGCCCAACCTGGGTGGTCCCGGGATCCTAAACAGGCAGGAAGAGAAGACGGCGAGAATCAAGGGTCCACCTCTAGCGAAGCTGCAGGCTCCTGGGACGCCGCGATGCGATTGGCGAGGGCGATCAGATTAACTCGGGTCCTCGATCTTGTCGATGGAAGCCACGTTCGGCTATGTGGCTTGGCGCCAGTGCTTGCGGGCCAACGAAGCGGGACGGATGTGCATGATCCGCGGTCGGTGGCTGACGCATGGGAGTGATCCGACCTCGCTTTCGATCAGAGACGCCATGTATCGAATCGCCTCGAAGCCGCGCAGCGATTCGATCGAAGATCGCAGCACCCTAAACTTTGACCAGGATGAGATGAGCAGAGCCTTGGTGCTTGCCGCTGGGAGAGAGGATAAACACTGCAGATGAAGAGCACGAGTGTCTCGCGTAAGCCATCGAACGCAGTATCGGACAGACTATCATACTTCACAGGTTGAGGCCACAGAAGCAAACAAGGGAGTGTCTCAGAGCCAGCCAGCACGTTGAGTTCATGAAGCGTTGGCTGCGGCAGGGTGTAAAGCGACTCGGGGTCAGCTGATTGGTGCTGGCCGATCTAAGCGCTCTGATGGCCGCATGGATGCATGAGCAGCATCGTGCATGCGTAGCTGGTGCGACCGTGCTCGAAACTCCCTGAGATTTCCGGGGGGGGGGCGGGGCAACAGGCTGTGAGAGCAACCTTTTCCGCGGATTGAGACTGCGGATCGGCAACGTTTCAGGATGAGCATTGATCATGGACACGGTAAAGTTGAAACGGAGACGACGTTCGGCGCCACCTGATGGGAGCGGCGCCAAGCAGCAACCTTGGCATCGCCCGCCGAGCGCGTGGTTGGGCTGCTGTGACAACGGAACGGGTGACACATGTCGGTTGTCACTTTAGCGCGGATTTTGGCTCACCCATGTTTTCGCACTGTATCCTCACCACAGGACGTTGCGAGCAGGAAGCGCTAGCGTCTTCCACGTTCCAGGGCTCAATGAGTTGTGGTCGAGATGAAGCTACACGTGATGGGAAGGCAGACTCCGTGACTTCCAAGCGAGTGAGTTTGGAAGCTCGACACAATAGAGCAGCAGCATGCACAAGCATGAGTGAGACAGACTATCAGATCTGTTAGAGCCAATGATGTTGTACCTTGGATCGGGCAGCGCGTGAGTCAACCACCGCAAGTCAGACTTGCTTGCTCGCTGCAGAGTCTGCGATTGGCTGCACATCGTACGGAACCGCCTGTCCATTTTATGGTACGGAATGGCAACTCAATTCAGCGTCTTTTATCCGTCATCATGTTCCACAAATTCCATCAATGTGCACGTATAACTGTGTGCTGACGCCGAAGGTACCGTGTTCTTCTCGATCGTGCCCTCCTTCGAGCAGCGAAGCAATGCGAGAAGCAAGGTAAGCCGGAGAAAGCTCGAGACAAGAATTAATTGTCGGGTCGGCTTCCGGAAAGAAATCCGGGGGGCGCCTTGGCAAAGAGGGGCAGCAGCTTACATCATCCTGACAGACTCACCTGCGTCGAGGGCAGTGCCGGCGCCATGCAAGTTTCGGCGTGGCGAGGCTAGTTGCTCCGGTAGCCGAATTCGCACTCTGGCTCGCTTGGACGTCGGGGTTCGAGCGCAGACACGCTAAGCGCATCGCCTCTGCACGCGTGCGTAACCGGCAACCTTTGGCCCCACCAATGCGAAGCCGGGCAGCCCGGTCGAGTCAGAGCTGAACCAAACCTTGGCGCTGAAGGACCGATCGAGCGACGGCGCGGATTCGGATGCGGTTTGCTCAACGCAGAGCTTGGCGGGGCTCGATTGGGAGCTGCCTCAGCTGCGATTTTGGCTTTCTGGCGCCCACGCCTTGCAGCCGTCAGTTAGGCTTTGGCTCTGCAGCGGAGAGAGGAAAGGCTGAGTGAGAGGTGGGGATTGCAAATGCGCCGATCTCATCGGAGAGAAAAATCGTTGGAATTTAGCGCTGCGCCTCTGTTCTGATGCCTGCTTCTGGCGCGCTTTTTTCGAGGGTTGGCTCGATGCGCGTCGGCTGTCACAGCGGAAGCTTCGGCTTCTTCGGCGCAAAAGAGCGAGGCAAAAAGAGAAGGAGCCAAGCACGCGTTGGGCGCGTCGGTCGAGCATCTGAGCATTTGACGCGCATAGCCAGCCGAGCCGCGACCGGTGGCGGCATGCGCTGCACACCTCACGTCACCTTTTGACCGCCCGTACAGGACTCGGTGCGCTCCGAAGCGACTGACGACCGATAACAGATTCGAGCTGTTGTGGTCAAAGTGGGTGACGGCGCAGGCCGAGTTGGCAAGAGGGGAACGGCAAAGTCAACCAGCGCCGGTTGCAAAGCCTTGTTTCGGTGTTGGCGCCGCGCGTTGCTGTTCTATTCCTGTGCGCGCGCATTGCACCATGACGCCGTGGCTCGAGCTCATGCATCCCTCCTCGCCAGCCCTCTTCGCTACGATCCTGCCTTTGCATTCGTCCACCGGCGAATTCTTTTTGCCCCCTCCTCCACGCTTCATGCCGCGAGCCTTCTCTCGTCCACATCGCTTTCGCATAGCCGAACACGGAGCCCCCTGATCCTACTGCAACCCCAAACCACCCCCACACCCAAACATCCCCACCATTCCTGCGCTTTCCCTCACGCACCCCTATGGCCACTCTTCCACCCACAACCTCAGAGACACACCTGCACACACCCCTTGCGCATCCATCTCGCATCGACAGCCAGCCGGAGCCTCCACCTGCCGTCACGTTCTTGCCGTCTCTCTTGTTTTGCTCCTCGTCAAACAAGACCGCATGGTCAAACTTTCTGCGCTTACCCTCGCTTCCACTCCATCCTCTCTTGCACCTGTCCTGAGACTCGCTTCCCGCGCTTGATCCCTTTGTTTCGCTCTCCCATTGGCGGATTCCATCGGTGCTGGCCTCTGCACTCGTCGGTCGACCGCGTTGTCGAGCCTAGCCGATCTACCGTTCCGACTCTTGGCACTTCAACCGCCGCGCACATCCTTCGCTCATCCTTCCGTACAGAACCACTCCGCAGACTGCCGGATGAGCTGTAAGCGACCTTTACTTTCCCCACTTTGACTCTGCCACATCGGAGAATTCGCTTCCGCTGCAATCATCTCTGGCTAGCGGACGGTGCTCTTGCAGCTTCCGTTAAAACCATCACTCCCCCGTAGAAGGGAACCCTCCTCTCCCTATCGACTACTCTCGACGGAAACCTCCATCAAGATGAAGCTCTCCACAGTCCTGCCGCTGGCCGTGCTGGCGTGCGCAGGCTCTGGCCTCGCCGTCCTTTCGCCCGAGCCCGACTACCAGCAGCTATTCGCCGAACGCGATGTCGACGCCGCCGCCCACTTCCTCGAGCGCAGACAGCAGGGTATCGGAGGCGCTGGTCAGAACGGCCCTGGCTACCAGACCGTCCCCAGCGTGCCGTTCAACGGAAACGACTCGCTACCCTACTCGCCACCTTTCTACCCGACCCCTCAGACCAAGGGAACCTCTCAAAATTGGAAGGACGCCATCGGCAAGGCGCGCGAGTACCTCCAGCAATTCAACCAGACCGAAAAGGTCATCCTCACCACCGGATCCGGTTGGGAGCGTGGACCATGCGTCGGCAACATCTCGCCCATCCCGCGTGTCGGCTTCCCTGGTCTTTGCCTCATGGACGGCCCCGCTGGTGTGCGAGGCACCGACCGTGTCACCTCTTTCCCCGATGCCATCACCGCCGCCGCATCCTTCGATCGCGACCTCTTCTACAAGCGTGCCCACGCTCTCGGTGAAGAGTTCAAGACCAAGGGTGCCAACATCTGGCTGGGACCCATGATGAACGTCGCACGTACCCCCCTTGGTGGCCGTAACTGGGAAGGCTTCGGTGCCGACCCGTACCTGAATGGCGAGGGCTCGTACTATTCGGTCCTTGGCGCACAGGATGCCGGCGTGCAGGCCACACTCAAGCATTACATCAACAATGAGCAGGAGCACTTCCGAAACGAAGGCAGCTCTAACCTCGACTCGCGCACCGAGCGCGAGATCTACCTGCATCCTTTCCTCCGCGGTGTCCAGGCGGGCGCAGCATCGGTCATGTGCTCGTACAACCTCGTCAACAACTCGTGGGCCTGCCAGAACTCGGAGCTGCTCAACAACCGTCTCAAGACCGAGCTGGAGTTCCCCGGCTACGTCATGTCGGACTGGGGTGCCCAGCATGCCGGTGTCGCTTCTGCCAACGCCGGCCTTGACATGACCATGCCCGGCGACGTGCTCTGCTGCAGTCTTCAGGAAGGCTCGCTCTGGGGCGGCAACCTCACCTCTGCCGTCAACAATGGCTCGGTCGCCACCACGCGTCTCGACGACATGGCCACGCGTATTCTTGCCGGTTGGTTCTTGCTCGGCCAGGACCAGGGTTACCCCAAGGCCAACTTCAACTTCTTCGACAAGAAGGATCCAGCCACCAACCAGCATGTTGACGCGACGGCCGATCACGACAAGATCGCCCGCGAGGTTGCCAGCGCCGGTACTGTGCTGCTCAAGAACCGCCGCAATGCTCTTCCGCTCAACAAGCCAGGCAGCATGGCTGTCATTGGCTCGGATGCCGGACCGCTGTACCAGGGCGCCAACTACTGGCCCGACCGCGCGCAGAACGGCGGTCTGCCTTACGGCACCCTTGGTCAGGGCTGGGGTTCCGGATCCACCGACTACTCGTACTTCTTCTCGCCCTACGAGGCGCTGCAGTCGCGTGCCCGCAAGGACCGCACCGGCATCGCGTGGAACTTTGACGACTTCAACCTGGCACAGAGCGTCATGATCGCCAACATGACCGACGTTGCGCTCGTCTTCGTCAGCGCCGAGAGCGGTGAGGGCTACATCACCGTGGACCGCAACGAGGGCGACCGCAACAACCTCACGCTCTGGAACCAGGGCGAGCAGCTCATCCGCAACGTCACGGCGGTCAACAACAACACGATCGTCATTGTGCACTCGACCGGCGCCGTCGACATGGAGAGCTTCGCCGAAAACCCCAACGTGACGGCGATCGTCTGGGCCAACCTTCCTGGCAGCGAGAGCGGCCGTGCGCTCGTGGATGTGCTGTACGGCGACTACAACCCCAGCGGTAGGCTGCCGTACACGATCGGCAAGAACCGCACCGACTACGGCACTGACGTGTTGTACTACAACGACACGGTCACGCCGCAGATCAACTACACCGAGGCGCTCAACATCGACTACCGCTACTTTGACACCAAGAACATCGAGCCCAGGTACGAGTTTGGCTTTGGTCTATCGTACACCAAGTTTGCCTACTCGGGCGCGTGGACGCAGCAGATCGGGTCGGCCGACAACAGCTGGTGGGGCTCGGCGAATGCCTCGACGGGTCTGCCCGAGTGGCTCTTCGAGCCCAAGTACGAGGTGACGTTCTCGCTGACGAACACAGGAGACTGGGATGGCCATGAGGTGTGGCAGGCGTACCTCGAGTTCCCCAGGAGCGCGGGCGAGCCGCCCAAGGTGCTCCGTGGTTTCGGCCGCGAGAAGATCAGCAAGTACAACACGAAGGAGGTCAAGTTCCACCTGAGCCAGTACGACGTCTCGACGTGGTGCAACGACAAGCAGCAGTGGCTGCAGCCCGATGGCAAGCTCAAGGTGCTCATCGGCGCCTCGTCGCGCGACATCCGCCAGGCCGTGGTGCTCAACTGAACCGCACAGACTTCACGAGTCTGCAGTCACACGCGCCCGATCGGGCCGCCGTGGATCGCGCTTTGCTTCGTCTTCGCCTTCATTCTTGGCTACCTCATGTGTAGCTGGACATTCCCTTGCAACCGTCATATCATTTCACTACTCTTCTACCCAAAGAAGAGCGCACTGAGTGGATGTGTAGCGTGTGACCGCGACAGGGTCCAGTCTGGATGGACCGCGTCAGGGAGAGAGTTTTGTGTTTTGTGGGATTCGAAATTTTTCCCTTCCCCACATCTGCTGCGAAACAGGCGCGACGGCCGCAGGGTTCTAGAGCCCGATTCCCGAACTGGCGTGCATCATCTTGACATCCAACCATCATCACCAGCTCGCTGCTTTCGACGCTTGGATCTGTGCGTCGGATCACCCGAGATATACCCACGCCTCGAGGCATCGCTTCGGATACTACACCAAGGATCGATAAAGCCGCATAGACGCACCGAGCATCGGAAGTTTCTTCAGCACGAGCGAGTATCGGCACATCCGACGATTGGCTTCCCTGGCATCACGTTTCGCTCGTCTTTCGATATCACGCGAGACTTTGCTGCGCCGACGCCGCACCACATCCTCGTAGAGCTGCAAATTATCCGCTCATATCCATCTGGCTGTCAACCACGAGCTGTGCGCTTGACGCCGCACCACCACTAGGCATCGAGACACCCGCGTGCAGGAAGCGCTGCGGCAACGATGACTTCCGAGACGCTGCACGAGATCGGGGCGGGCTTCGAGTGGAAGCCTGCGTATGCGGAGCAGCTCGCACACATTGCGGATACGGACGAGTTCATCCACGATGACGAGTTGCACCCGGCTTCTTACGACTGGCCGACGCTGAAAGAGGCGATCAAGTTCCGCATCCGCGAGCACCTTCTGGAGACGTTTGCATCCGAGCGACCGCTCAATCTCCACCCTGCTGCGGCTCTTCTCAAGTCGGGCTCTGACGCGACATCGCAGACGGCTGTCGGCGTTGCTGCGGCAGTGAGCTCGGCAGATGAGCTAACGGACGAGGCAGTCGAGGATTCGCAAGGCGCCAAGGACGAAGCGCAAGAGCGGGCGTCTAGTGAAGAAGAGGCGGAAGCGCGCGTAGGTCCAGCGGATATGCAGAACTTCTACCCATCTTCACGCGCACCCGCCTCCACCGTATCGCCGCTGAGCGCCGACGAAGTGACCAAGCAGTTGCGGCTGCTGTACGGCATGCTGGACGACTTTGACACGCAGCCGCCGTTTACGATCCAGCGGCTGTGCGAGCTCGTCGTCTCGCCGACAGGGCACTACAACAGTGGCGCCAAGTGGGTCGCGGCGCTCAAGCGGTGTCTTGCCGTGACGGCCACGCGCGATGCATTCCCTATCAGCCCGATTCAGAACGCCACGAGCGTGCCCAACGGACACGTGGACGAGGCCAAGTCGGACGTATCCGAGCTCGAGATGGACCGGATGGACGGTCTGGCGCCCAGCACGGGCACACGGTCGAGGTCAGCTAGCGTGGCCAGCGTTGCGGATCCACTGTTTTCGCCGATTCCGTTCATCACCGAGGCGGCCGAGGCAGACGAGGCGGTCCCGGAGCTCGAGCTGGGTGGTGCGGATCGAACGCATGCGGATGCCGTGCCGAGCGAAGTCGTCGATACCGCCCCACCCACCGCGGCTGCTCCGGTTGAAGAAGCTAACGTGGTGATGCCCGATACAACGGAAGAAGCAGGCAGTACAGCACAGGCGGTAGATGCACTCACACAAGCCGACGTCGAGCCAGCACAGGCGACAGCACCACTAAGCGTCCCACCCGGCGAAGTGGACGAAGTCGACAACGCAGCTGCCACCATCCACCCTCTCTCAGCAACCACTGCCGCTCCGCCAGCAGAACAGTCGACAGGCCAAGACGACGAGGAAGAGGCGCGCTCCACCAAACGCCGCAAGAGCGTCGCTTCGGAATCCGATCCACGCGACTGAGCGAGACTTTTGCATCCATTTCATCTCTGCTTGTGCGTGCCTGTTTGCAGTGTGGCTACCTCAGTGACGTTTGCGTGGGTTCGGCGTGTCGGGAGTCGGAGTGAAGGCGTCTCGTGCAGTGTACCAGGACGAAAGACCTCGCCAACCTCCGCGCGAAGGGGACGGTGTCGCCTTGGGCGGTCGTCGTTGCTGTGCGGTTGTGGCCTTCCTCTTCTTGGGCTTGATTCCTGGTGCGCGCGCGAGTCGTTCTTGCTGTGAACTTGGCTCGGCCGCTTTGGCAGCCTTTGTGTGCTTGGGCTTGCGGAATGAGGTTTCGGGCGAATGTGCGCGCTTCTTGCGCGGCGTTCCAATCATCTCCCGCATAGAAGCAGGTGTGGGCGCGTCTAAGACCACCTCGACCTGTTGCGAAGGCGACTGGCTGGGGATCCACTCGGAGACCTCGGCTGTCGACAGCGAGTCTTCCGCCGCAGACTTCTCTACCGCACGTTGCTTTCCGCGCGCTACAGCGCTCAGAGAGCCGAGCGCCCCGCGTTGACCAGTGGGAGACGGCGACCGAGCCCGCTTTGACGGAGACGGCAGGAGTGTGAAGTATGAGCGAAGGTCGCGCGGGCTCTTGTCGGAAGCGCTGCGTGATTTGGAGATGGCGGCGCGTGCAGCGGGTTGCGTTGAAGAGGAAGAAGGAATAGCGGCAGCGGCCTGGCCGGGTCTGGGAAGTGGAATTGCTGCCGAGCCATTAGGCTGCTCCAGTCCGGGCGATCTGGACGTCCGTACGGAGAATAAGTCATCGATGCGCCCGCGATTTAGGGCAGTGCTTGCCACTGGCACGGGCGTCACTTCCCGAACCGATGCGTCGTCATCATCGTCGTCTTCCAGCATCTCCACTTCGACAGGAGTGTCGTCGTCGTCGCTGTCGTACATCTGCGCTTCGACGGGCAATTCGTCATCATCCACGTCCACCACGTCCAGAACCATCTCCTCTGAAGCAGAGTCTGAGTTTGGCACGGCCTGCTTACCCGCTAAACGCGACGCAGATGTCAGCTTGGCAGGCGAAGCCGTGCGCACGATCTCCATCCTCTGCTCGCTCTCCTCTTCCTGCGAGATTGCGGCCTCGGAGCGCTGAAGATCAAAGTACACGCGGATCGTTCCACCCGTCGCGCACGTCACCTTTGCAAAGCGCGTACGCCCCGCGCCGTCGATCTGCGTTTTGACGCACCCGCAGTCGTTGACGTCGACCATGACGAGGCCGCGCTCGCGCGCGCGATCCTCCTCGGCAAGCCGCTCGAGGTCCGACTGCCCTTCTTCGAACCTCAACCACTCGCGCCGCTCCATGTCCGACAGCACGCTCAGCGCGTCCGGCAGAGGAAGCTTGCACGATCGTCCGGCACGCAGATGCCGCGCCACGCTGTCGAGTCCTTCGGCATTCGGTGACCGCCCCAGGCGCCCCTCGCCGACACAAGACTCGAGCTGCATGCGCCGCTGTGCTGCCTTGGGCCACTGTTCCTGCAAAGAAAGCAGCTCACCAAACAAGATTTTACGCTTGGCGGGTGGAGGGATCTGCGGGCTTGTCGGAGGCGGAGCGGGTCCGAGGCCGAGCGCGCGACGCGTGCTGAGCGGGAGCTGAGCTAGACCTTCGCGGTCGGCGCGCACAGGAAGGTCCCAAAATGCTGCTGGATGCAGGGTGCGGGTGGGTAGTTGGCGCGCCTTGGCTACGGTCAACGCCCTGTCAGGGTGCGCACTGCGGGTCGAAGCGGCAGGGAAGGTCGGCTCAGCCGAAGCGGCAGACTGCGCCTTTGCGAGAAGGAAGTCGGCGAAAGAGCTCTGTGGCCTTGGCCGCGTGTGAGATGTGCTTGTAGCGCCCTGACGGACACGATCGAGGAACTCCGACGACGCAAGGACCACGGGCAGCGTCTTTCCCCTTTGTCGAGCTGGATGGCTGACTTGCGCTAACGCCTCTTGAGCATGCTGCCGCTCCCATCGCTCGAAGGCGCGCCGCACATTGTAATCTGTGACGTTGCGCGCGCGCTTCGGATAGCGTCGGAAAGCCTCGCTGTCGGAGCCAGTGGCCGGAGTTGCTTGCGAACTTGAGTCGTCAATGACAATGCTTTTGGGTTGCAAGCCACCATTGAGGACGTGATCCGACGAAGGCTGTAGAGCGTGTGACGTGTCCGATGAGCTGCCCATCTCCACATCCAGCAGATGCATTGACTGCTTGGCATCGGGGAGCACCACCACAGGGTTGGCGTTGGCAAAGCGTGAGGATGCAGAAGCGCTGCGTGCGGATTGGCCAGGAAGCTTTGGGGTTGGGCGCGTGTACGCCTCATCGGCGGAAGAGTCATCGACCACAACGATTACAGCGTCGTCGCCCGCTTCCATGTCTTGGAGTCGTGCTATGCCGACACGCGCAGGCACATGGTGATGCGCCAGAGCCGATTCAGTGCCGCTTGTCTCTTCCGTATCCGCCAGAGTGTGACGCGGGAGAGCTACACGCTCGAGATGCTGCGGGGCTCTGGGTGGCTCGGAGGTATCCGACTCAGCAGTGTGCGGCGTATCGGAGGACTCCGACTGCACAACGAGCTTGGATGACGACGGGTGTGGACGGACCGGCAGGGGCGCCGTATTCGAGCTCGCAGACGCGCTTGGTGGTTCCGCTTCGGGCGTTACCGCGTCATCGAGATCATCGTGACCGTCGTCAGGCAAGGGCGTTGCCGACGGATTGAGCGCGCCTCTGCGCGGGACGGGCGTGCGAGGAACGTACCTGACGCGGGCTCCTTGAGGCGCTACGGACACGGAAACGCTGCGCGATTGGCTTCTGGCTGCGGAAATCATTGCTACGTCGGAATCGTCGGATGCGCCGGATTCGTCGGCCTCATGTTCGAGTTCGTCCGTTTCGGTCTGTAAGAAGCCTCGTAAGGATCTCGTGCTCACATCGCTGTCCGAGTCGACGGAGACTGCGCTTGATGGGATTGCGGCGTGCTTGTTCTGAGTTGGAGGCCTGAAGGAGGAAGGCTGTGCGAACGAGGTTCGCGACTCGTGGTCGACCTGTGGATTCCTTTCGGATTCGTAGCGCTGGTTGTACAGGTCAGCTAATGAGGTGGGCTGTGGGTTCCTCTGGCAATGGACAGATATGGTCTCTGTGCGGACGTCGGTGGTAAGTGTCGGCGCGGAAGTGCTTGGATCAGGCACACCAAGTTCTTCTGCGCGCCGAGCATTGTAAAGGTCGACGAGGGAGGTCATGACAGAAGGTGACGAGGCGCAAGACGAGAACGTCGCGCGAGCATGCTAGGCTGCAAGTCGCCCTGACGTGCAAGTGGAAGCGAAGTGGCTCAGCTGAGCAGCGCCTGCATGGCCGAGGAGGTGCGGATGAGATGCAGGTGCGGATACGGGAGTAAGGTTTCCCACCGAGCTTGAGCTTCAGGCAGATTGGCGCGCTCTGGAAGGACCGCGCTTCTCGGATGAAATGAAGCGATGATGCAGCGCGTGCGAAAGTCGTGAGGTGGGGGCGGCAATCCTGGCAGGCGCTGCGCGTCGCGATGTGGAAGAGGGTTGTATGAAAGGAAACGAAGCAATGACGCAGGTGAGCTGGTGTTGTTCTCTACCCTTGCCTAGCAGGCTAGGAGCCCGGCTTTTATTCGCACTGACAAATGATCTCTGGGCGGTGGGAGCGGCTCGCGTTTTGGGCAGCAGCACGCGGCGCTCTCCTCCTAACCCTGAAATCCTCGACAGCGCGCCCTGCATCGCCATCTCCGCCTTCCGAGAAATCTCTCGAGCTTGCTGAGGCTCTCATCTTCACATGTCGCGCCAATTCGATTCAGCCTTGCCCTCCGCAATTCACCTTTCCGTCCTCATCCTGACACGGACACCGGTTTCGAAGAGAGACCACTGGACATCATGACGGACCAATGCATTCCCAATATGTCTACATCAAATTCTGACCATGGCTTTAGGAGCGAGCCGCGTGATTGGCCAGCATCTCCAGCTCTTCATACTCGCCCGTCTTGCGGCACATGTCGTAAAAAATGCCTTTGCGCTCCAGCAGCGCAGCGGGCGAGTCGTTCTCAGCGATACGACCCTTGTCCATGACCAGAATGCGATCATAGTCGATGATCGTCTTGAGTCTGTGGGCGATCGTGATGATCGTCGTCTTGTGCCTCGCGTCGGCGTCCAGCGGCGACCGCAGCGTACGCTGAATCTGCGTGTCTGTCTCAAAATCAACAGAAGCGGTTGCCTCGTCCATGAAGATGATCGATGTCGAGCGCAGCAGCGCTCTCGCCATCGAGATCAGCTGCCTCTGCCCCTGCGAGAAGTTGCTGCCGCCTTCCGACACCTTGGTATCCAGGCTAAACACCGTGCTTCCTGCTCCCGACGGTAGCACCGAATTGACCGTCGTCGATGACGAAGACGATGCATGCGGCTCCATCGACACTTCATGAATCGACCCGGCGCGGCTCGGGAGCAAGCTTGGTGCGGCCGTGTTGATCGGGCTCGTGCGCAGGTTGACCCGACGAAGCGCTAGCATGCATTCTTCGTCTGTGCGCTCATCGAAGGGGTCCAGATTCTCGCGGATCGTGCCACTGAACAGCACTGGATCCTGCGGAATGATGGTGAGTCGACTGCGCAAGTCATCGAGTCCAATCTTGCTGATATCGATGCCGTCAATAACGATCGAACCTGCTTCGTACTCGACAAAGCGGAAGAAGGCAAGCGCCAAGGTACTCTTGCCCGAGCCCGTGCGTCCCACCAGTCCGACCTTTTCGCCTGCTCCGATGCTGAATTCGACACCGCGCAGCACCGGGTCCAGATCGGGCGCGTACTTGAGCACCAAGTTGCTCACCTGGATTCCGCGGCTGTCGATCTTGGATGGCCATCCAGGGGGCGGACGGTGGTCCTCGACGACTGCGGCCGGCTCCTGTGGCAATGCTAGGTATTCGTGCATCCTCTCCACCGAGTTGAGGTCCATCTCGAAGCCCGTCCAACAGCGGCAGAGCCAGTACAGCGCGAGCACGAGCGTCTGCGCTTGGGTGATGGCGATACCTGCCAGACCGGCATCGATGCCGCCTGCCAGCGACAGTGCCGAGGCGCCAAAGACAGTGAAAGCGCCCATGACGTCGAAGCGCAGCATGAGCCAACGGTTCGCCATCCAGAACAAGTTGTAGCAACTCTGCGTTGCGTCAAGTCGACGGAAGAGCGTCTGCATGAAGCGTTCCTGCGCACCGTACGCGCGCACCGTCGCAATTCCGTTGAGCACCTCGGAGAAGGACTGGAAGATGGGGGATCGCGTCACCGACTCGAGGCGTCGCAAGTCGCGCGCTGCCGAGATGTACGAGACCGACGTACGGTAGTAGGCGTAGGTGATCACGAACAGGAACGGCACGAAAGTCGGCACCGTGACTGCCATCGTGCCGATAGAGAAGACGCACGAGGCGGAGAAGAGCAGGAGGAAGCGGATGTTGCCGAACAGCGTCGTGTCGACCGTCTCGACATCCTTGGTGAAGCGATTCAGGATGCGTCCTGTTGGCGTCTGATCGAAGAAGCGCGTAGGAGATCGCACCACGGTCTTGAGCATGCGGCTGAAAAGCTTGTTGCCCGCACCAATGGCGCCGATGCCACCGACCAACGAGGACAGGATCATTGTGGCGTAGCCGAGCATCAGGATGCCAACGTACACGCCCAGGTACGGAGCGACATTGGCCCTGGGATCGGCGAACCAGCCCTGCTTATCGGATCCGCCTCGGTGTTCGTACGCATTACCCCAGAAAGAGAGCCAGTACTTCTCCAACACGTCGGCGAAGCGGGACACCAATGTCGTGAGCAGCACAAACGTGACAAAAAGCCAGCCAAAGGCCGACAGATACGTGACGTAGATCTCGCGCTTGACGCGGCCCGTCGACTTTCCTTCAGCGCTGACGAGCTTGCCTCGTCCCGGCGCGCTTGCTGCACCGTTCTTGCCGGAGTCGTTCGTGCCTCCATAGTCCGCCTGAGCCTTTGCCTGTGCATCGACTGCGGCGTCTTTTGCTTCTTCCTCCTTCATCTGGTCCTTCGCAGCCTGTTTGCCCTTGACGTTCGGGCTTTCCGGCGAGGATAATCCGAGTACAGCTGGCGAGAGAAGGCCTGCCTCTCTGAGCTCTGATGACGAACCGCTAGCCTTGATGCGGCCGCCATCGAGCATAACAACATGCTTGACATGAGGGAGTACAGCATCGACGTGGTGTGTCACCAACACGACCGTGCGGCCCTTGACGAGCTCGCCACATAGGCACTCGTCCACCAGCCTCTTGGCCGTGTGGGAGTCGACGGCAGCCAGCACATCGTCGAGGAGCAGGATCGGTGAGCGAGAGTACACTGCGCGTGCCAGCGCCACTCTGGCCTTCTGACCACCCGAGAGCGAGACGCCGTTCTCGCCGACTTCGGTCTGGTCGCCCTCGGGGAACGTCTTGAGGTCCGGCTCCAAGCAGCAGCAGCTGAGCACAGCGTCGTAACGGGCCTGATCAAAGTACTGGCCAAAGACGATGTTGTCACGGATGCTCATGGTCTCGAGCCAAGCCGTCTGGGAGCAGTACGCCACGCCGCCACTGAGCAGCCGCAGAGGACGTTTGGGCAGCAGGACCGAGCCCTCGAGCAGCTCCATCTCGCCCATGATTGCGGACAATAGCGAAGACTTTCCGGATCCGGTCGGACCACAGATCAGCGTCATCTGGCCGGGCGGCGGTCGCAGGTCCAGGGCCGTTAGGTGGAAAGGCTCTGCCTCGGGCTCGAGCTGTTCATGTTCCGTGGCAGTCGCCATCTCGGCATTTTTCGCTCTCTTCCAGAACTGGAGCTTTGAGAGGAAGGAGCGCTTGGCGGCCGGCTGATCTTGCTTCTTCGTAGGCTTCGCAGCGTGCCAACGGAGCGTTGCATCGCGCAAGACGATTGTTCGGTCGCTGTGAGCGGTTTCGTTTGGCTGGTCTTGTGCATCGTGCGCCAAAGCGTTGTGTACGACCCAGCTGGGCACCTCGTCCTCCTGCAAAAACGTGTTGATGCGGTCCACCGAGACCTTGGCCTGGAAGATCATGTTGATGATCATAGGCAGCACGCTGAGCGGGTTCTTGAGCATGCCGAACAGGGCGATGGCCGTGAACCCTGTCGCGACATCGAGCTGTTTGCCCTCGACCAGTGTGTACGACGCAAACGCGGTGATGGTAAACGCCAGCGGTACGAGCGCAAACGACGCGATCAGCCCGGCCATGATCCACGCATTGCGGTAGAGCCACTTGACCTCCTCCTTTCGGGCGCTCAAGATCCGTTTGGACCATCCCTGCTCCCAAGCGAAGAACTTAATGAAGCGGATCGATGTCACGAGCTCGTTGAGCACCGTGATCCTCTTGTCGCGCGCCTTGAGGAGCCCCTTGTTGTTCTCGTACGACATCATTGTAAAGCGCTGTTGGAGCGGCATCAAGATGAGCGCAGGTCCGACGCCGGTGAACGCCGACCAGCCGAGGAGTTTGTAGAGGAATGTGGTGGCGATCGCCAGCTCCAACGGGGCCGAATAGCCCATGTACAACGCGGTCACCGAGGTTGAGATCGAGTTGGCATCGGTTGCCATGAGGTTGACGACCTTGCCAACGCTTGCGGCGCTGTTGTCCTCCTCTTCCTGCTGCTGTTTTGCTTTCTTGGCGGCTTCGGCGTCTCCATCCTTCTTGTCCGTCTTTGCGTCCTTGTCCGCCGATTCATGCGTCTGCTCGGCATTGGCAGTGGAGGTTGCGTTCTGCAACGAGCCCGAGATGTCCTTGCGACGGAGCGCCTTGTCATAGATTGCCAGAGTGAGCTCGGTCTTGATACGAACGCTGGCACGGCGGCTATAATACAGATGCTGAAGGTCGGTTTGCGTCTTTACAAGCGAAGCGAGCAGGGCAAAGACAGCGAACAAGAAGGCGCGTTTCCTTGCCGGATCGATAAAGTCGGGGACCGACTTCATCCAGCCCAGCATCGGCGTGGCATAGAGTTGAACTGTGCCCTGGATACCTGTGGAGATTGCCGCCTCAGCCGAACCTCGGGAGAAGTCGTGGGCGGAGACGAAGGCTTCGGTTGCAGGGGCGCTGGTCTGAAGGGAGTCCAGAATTTGCTTGAGGAAGAAAGGGCTGGCGTACGCCAAGCTGTAGGAAACGATGGTGAGAACAAAGTCGAGCGCCATGTCCCTCGAGTTCATCCAGAACACCTGGCGCACCAAGTTGGGCTTCTTTGCCTCGGCCCTCTTCTCGGCTTTGGCGCGTGCATCGGCACTGGCCGTCTGGGCTTTTTCCTTGGCTGCAGCATACGCTTGGTCATCCTCGCGCTGGATCGTTCGCATCTTGTTCAACAGCACCTGTGACTTGGACAGCTTGCTGAGCTGCGAGACATCTGTCTCTTCCAGCGGCCTGGTGAGCGCGGCGTTGATGATGGGATTGAGCCAAGAAAAGCTGACCCACTCCCAGAGGGTGCAGTAGTCCTCGAGCGGTGGAGGGTATCCGTTTCTGTCGTACTGCGGGTTGCGGTCGTACACCTGAAGGGGCAGGCTCATGATGAGCGCAACCGCAACAAGGCTTAGCGCAAGAGAGGCGATGCTGAAGGCCGGTGGAGCGAGCTGGCTGCTATGTGGTGGATGGAACGGAGGATGGGGAGTGGATAGAATCGAGCGGTAGCCTGACACAGCCGAGCCGGCCAGTTGAAAGGCGTAGAAGACGAGCAGAGTGTACGGCGGTGTGGGCGACGGGAAGAAGCAAGAAAGGATGCTGGCGTAGATCCAGGCACCTGTTTGGAGAGCGGCTGCAAGCTGAAGGCCCGCCCGTGTTTCGAAGCCGGCTTCGTTGCCCAAGCGGCTGGCGAGGCGAGGGCTCAGCAGGGTGATGAGAAGAGCAGCCGTCCATGCGATAAGGTGGAGGACGCTGATGACCGAGAGTCCAAAGTGTACTGCAGCAGGCTGTTTCGGCACATCATCTGTAAAGTTGGGGATCTGCGAGTCGGAGCGGCCTCCCAAGAGCGGCGAGGTCTCGGAGTTTCCCGCCTCGTTCGATGTAGCAGCTTTGCTGCGTGGCGAGCCGTCGGCCTTCCCGACGTGTGTAGACCCATATCCGTCGGGCGAGGCGTCGGTATTCAGACTAGCACCGATCTGCTTGTCCTGTTCCTTCGCTTCCGCCTCCTGACGGTCGTATTCGTGGACGTCTTCAGGCGTAACGAACGAAGTGAAGACGCGACCCAGCAGCGACGGCTTCGAATTTGACGATTTGGGCCAAAGCCGCAATGCCAGCACGACGACGACGAAGGCGGCAGGTAGGAAGGCGTCAAAGACGAGTGGGACCGACTTGTATCCATGGTCGATCGGTGTCGTTGACGGCGCACCCGCCATCGCACTTGTGTTGGTCATGGTGGGGACCGTGTTCGGGATAGCCCCTGCTGCGCGAATGTCAGCAGCAAGCGGGCTGTCGTCCCACAAACTCGATCGCGGTGGTGATGTGAGCGAGCGATAGACGGCGGAGGTCAATGTTGTCGGGAAGGAAGCCGAATGTGGTGTATATAGGGTCGTGATGCTGAGCTGGCGGAAGGCTCGACGACTCGAGCAATGGCTCGGCTATGGTGAATTCAGGCAATGCAAACCAGGGCCCTGGGGTTGCTGAGTTTTGTGCCGGCTCTCATTTGTCCCCCGCGAAGATGCGGTGACTTTTTAAAGCTGCATGTGGAAAAGGAAGGATGCCCGCTGCAGCTCGTGTCGGGTCGGAGCGCGCCGACGCGTTCACTTTGGCCCCTTGGCTGAGCCTACCGTTCAGAGACCACATGGTTGCTGAGTTCTCGCCATGACCTCCGGGCAATGACTCCACTCACACTGCCTCAAGATTGTGGTCGCTCCGGAGCGGGACAGCAGCACCGATCCGTGGCGGAATTGTACGGTGTCGAAGCTTTGGTGCAAGGAACACCGTGTCTCGTTCCGACCGGCGGCTCTACGGAAGGGCGAGCGGGCAGGCGAGCAAAGCCCGCTCGATGTCACAGAACTGCACAGCAACACCGACTCAGCCGCAAAGCCGCGGGGCGGAGCACTCATTCTCCCACTGCAAGGGACCACCTACCGTGCATCTCGAGACATGCCGGCCATCACGCGGCCAGAGTCGAGTCACGGAACGTGGACTCCATAGCTAGCCAACCCTTGACTTGTTTGTAGCCAGGGCACTGCTTTTGCTCACACGACGTGGTCGTCCAGCCCCAGAACGCGGCAACGATAAGGCAGAGGCAGCTTCGGCACGCGTCCTTCCGACCTCGCATCGAGACGAACCTCCGCGGATCCAAGGGGCTGTGAGCGCCCTGGTTTGTGGCTTTATATATGTCGCAACAGCGTTTCCTGACATCTGCGGCCATAGAACCTTGGAAGCACCGCATCCCGTCCGATCTGCGAAGTGATGCAAGGTATCGCCTAGTCAGTACTGCGGTGGGGGACCACGCGGGAATCCTAGGTGCTGCAGTTCTTTTTTCTTTTTGCTTTTGGCCGTTTGCACATCCAGCTTACAGACTCAAGTCGACCTTGCCGTCGCCTTCACAAGTGCACAGCCATCGGGAGTCAGTCGCATGGAGAACGATCATGGGGGTATATTGAGGATCGCAACACCGCGGATTCATGGCATGATTCGTTTCGATGCGTGGTAGGCATCGACTTAGAGCTCGAGGACCGGCGCTGGTGCTGGCGAGTCTGCTGCTTCGTCGCCGAAGATGTCGCCTCTGAGCTCGGCAAGTTCGCCATCGTCGAGCTTGCGGAACAGAATACCGTTTGCCTCGTCCGTACGCATCGGTCGACTTGTGAATGAAGACATGCCATCAGCAGGGCGCGCCGGGTTGGCGCGGTTCAGCCCGATGCTTGGATTCGGAAACCCGCTGCCGCCGCTCACATCATATAGACTCGACGGTGCCGTCGACAACGAGACCGATTGAAGCGCGAGCTTGTTGAACAGCGTCCGGTGTGTGCGGAACATCCTGGTCGTGCAGAAACCATCATGGCTTAGCACTTTGCAATCGTCAAGGGTTGGCAGGGCAGCAACATACCTATAGACTTCTGGATTTGCGACTTGTCCCTCACGTAGGGACTCAAGGTTGTCTTCCTGGAAAGCGTTCTTCACGAACTGTAGGATGTGGAAGACAAAGTCCTGCCGAGGACGCCATGCTGTCGGGAATCGAGAGCTGAGCAGCAGTCGGCCAGTGTCGGGATCGACGAGCGGATGAAGCAACGTGGGTGGAAAGAAGACTTGCGGTGTTGCCGATGGGTATGCTGGAGGGAAGACGATGTCAAAGCGGAAGATGCCTCCGCTGAATGGTCCATTCTGAACAAAGATCACGCCATGCCAAACTGCCGTCGCAGACAATGATCCCGCAGTAGTTCGTCAGCTCCAGTTCAGAGCACTGCCCGACAGCGAAGGCTGCTTGACTCACGGTGAGTGTCATCGTCGTCCAGCTGAACGTAGACGCCTTTGGGGCAGTTCGAAGGAAGGCACAGCTGTGCGTATTGGAACGAAATGTCGCGCTGCGCAAACTCGAGCCGCACTTGCTGGCTTGGCGGCATGCTGACACTCGTCGTTCCTTCCTGTTCTGGTTCTGAGCTGTGAAGGTGCTTGTCGGATGTGCCGGTGTGATCGCTTGACCGATTGCGCAGATTGCTCAGCGTGGGAGTCGAGCGACGCTTTCAATAGCTCGGACCGTCGGAACTGGCCGAAGAGAAAGGAAAGTGTGGGTGAGCAAGGCCGTAGGGTCAGAGTGTGGATCCCCTCGACGTGCATGTGTTGGTCTGGATCGGAACGCCCGATCCAACAGGACCCTGTTTGGCACGCCGAACTGCTCCACTGCCCTGCACCTGCTGCTCTGGAATTTTCAGATGGACCCGCGTCGTGCAGGCAGGGCACGGACCTGAAGCGAGCTTGCAGTTCTTCTCGAGGCCAGCCTCTCTTCGGACCCTCGCTGACTCTCCCACATCATCCTTACCGGCCCGAGCTGTAGCGATCGCTCGTATCTGGCACCTGAAGACCTCAACGAAGGGCCCTCGGAGTCGGCTGAGGATATGGCGGGACCAACGCCGACGAGCGCTGGTGCACAGCCCGATGTGGCCGGTGCCTCGACCACAGCGAGCCACGTCCAGTCAGCCGGATCGCTTCGCATCAGGAAGCTGAGCAAGGTCTCGCCGGCTCGCTTTCTTCTTCTGAGCCTCCTATTCCACATCGTCTACATCTCCTCCATCTTCGACATCTACTTTACCTCGCCCGTCGTTCATCCGGAACCGCGTTTCAGCGTCCGGGACACCCTGGCGCCAGGGCATGTTGGCGAGTCTCTTGAGGCACCGGCGAAGCGGCTCGTACTCATGGTCGGCGATGGACTCAGAGCTGACACGCTGTTCAAACGCCATTCGTCCGAGCTCTTGCCCCCATGGTCCGCCGCCAAAGAGGCGGATTACGACCTAGATGGCACGTCCGGCTTGTGGGCATCCTTCGCCCAGGATCCCTTCAGCGCACCCTACCCGTACCGGCTCGCGCTGCAAGAGAACAAGTTCATACCATGTGCGCATGATCAGAGCTGCGCGCATCCGGACCAAGCCTTCGCAGCACCTTTTCTGCGCAGTGTCTCTCGAGACCGTGGTGCCTGGGGGATCAGTCATACTCGAGTTCCGACCGAGAGCCGTCCTGGACACGTTGCGATGCTCGCAGGAATGTACGAGGACGTCAGTGCGGTGACCAAGGGCTGGAAGCTCAACCCGATTGCATTCGACTCGATTCTAAATCAGTCGACACATTCCTTCGCCTTTGGCTCGCCGGACATTGTGCCCATGTTCGCCGTCGGTGCTGCGGCTGACCGTGTCGACATGTGGACCTACAACGAGGAGGACGAAGACTTCACCAAGGACGCTACGCACCTCGATCTTTGGGTGCTGGACCACTTCAAGAAGCTTCTCAACGACGGGGAGAACAATCCTGAGCTTCGCCGCAAGCTAGAACAGCCAGGCACGGTGTTCTTTCTCCATCTTCTCGGCCTCGATACGACCGGCCACTTCTATCGACCCACCTCGCCTGAATACGTCGGCAACACCATCGTAGTCGATGCCATCGCACGTGAGGTCGAGAAGCTCATTGACGATTTTTTCGGAAATGACGGTCGCACGGCTTACATCTTTACGGCCGATCATGGCATGAGCCTCAAGGGCAACCATGGCGACGGCGATCCAGACAACACGCGCACGCCCATTGTCGCATGGGGCGCCGGTGTTCGCCGGCCTCAGGTTGCCACGTCACAGCAGATTCAAGAGGCCAAAGCAGAGCAGGAGCGCGATCCGTACTTTTCCAATTGGCATCTCGAAGACATTTCGCGTGTGGATCTCGCCCAGGCCGACATAACCCCGCTCATGGCGACGCTGCTCGGGGTGCCTGTTCCAGCCAACTCGGAAGGTCGCCTGCGTCTCGATCTGCTGGACCTCTCTGCAGAGCACAAGGCGCGCGCTCTACTCGCCAATGCGCAACAAGTGCTCGAAACCTACCGCGTGAAGCATGCATCGCGCGCGCGCCGCATGGTTCGTTATGTGCCCTTTGCACCGCTGGCGCCTGTACAAGACGAGACGCTGCCCGGCGAGGAGAAGATCGATCACATCCTCATCAGCATCGAGGAGGGCGACTTTGATGAAGCGGCGCTGCTCTCGAATGCGCTCATCGACGAGGCAATCGAGGGCGCACGCTACTTGCAGACTTATGACTGGCTGCTTCTGTGCTCGGTCGTAACCATCGGCTACCTGGGCTCTATCGTCTATTCTTTTGCCTTTCTGCTGCGCAACTACATCCTTTCCGACCAAGAAATTGCTGCAACCGCCCCGGTGCCAAAGCCAGGAGGAAAGTCCCCCACCCCTCTCCTCAAAATCCTGGTGGCTCCCGTCTCTGGGGCCGTGTTCGCACTTTTCGCGGCGCAAGAGATGCCGTTCTCGTACTACCTCTACGCTGCGCTGGCGTTTCTCTTCTGGGGACGAGTGCTGGATGACCTTCCGCTCTTTGCCGCTGCATACCGGCGCATCTCGGGCTCTCAGACTGGCTTTTCGATCGTTGCAATTTTGCTCAAGGTTCTGGCATCGCTGGCGATGCTTGAGCTTATGGCCGTGGGATACTTGCGTCGCGAAGCGTGGTTCGTCGGCTTTATTCTGCTTGGATTCGCCTGGCCGGCTCTTGGGATGAACGCGGATTTCAAGTCGGAGAACGAGGGTCTGCTGATCGTCTGGGGCTTCTCCTGCCTCCTGAATGGCCTGTTCACCATTGGGAATGTCAACAAGGAAGAAAGCATCACGCTGCTGATGCTCAGCGCTGCAGTCTTCCTGACGGCAGGCTCGGTCATAATCTCGCGGCCGAAGCTCTTCTTTCCCGCAGCAAGCACATCTGGAGAGAAGGAGAGCAGCGGAAGCGATGAAGATCGCGCAACTTCGGACAAGGCCCGAGAAGCGGATGCATTGCATCTTGGCCACACCCTGCAAACGCTCAAGGTGCAGCTGGTCGTGCTCGTCGTAACTGCCATCACCACGGCCGTCTCGGCACGGTCCCTCCGTCTGAAGCAGGGGCTTCCGCTCGTCACGCAAAGCTTGGCTTGGATCTGCCTTGCGACCTGTCTCGTCTTTCCCTTCGCTTACGGGTTCCGCGGTCCTGTCGCGATCGAGGCGGGCGGCAAAGACGCAGCGATCTCTCTGGTGAGGCAGCCCAGCAGTCAGCGCCTGGCAGTCGTCGTGTTTGCCTTTGCTCCAGTGTTTGTGCTTCTATCACTGCGAGACGAAGTCTTGTTCTTTGGCAGTTTCATCACGACGCTGCTCGTGTGGGCCAAGCTCGAAGGCGCTCTGCGCGAAACTCGCCGCGATCCGACCATGGCAGCAGATCAATCTGGCAAGCGCTACCTGCAGATTTCGGAGCTGCGCGTCAGCCTCTTCTACCTCTTCTTCCTACACATCGGCTTCTTCGGCACAGGCAACGTGGCCTCGATCTCGTCTTTTTACCTTTCGCCCGTGTATCGGCTGGTGCCGGTGTTCAATCCGTTCCTCATGGCGACATTGCTGCTGCTCAAGATCCTCGTTCCCTTCGTCATTCTCAACGCCATCTTCTCGCTGCTGGCCGCAACACCGAGCATTACCGCGTCACCTCCTGGCTCCAAAGCTCCCGACCGCGGATTGAAGCTGCTCGGCGACACGGCGCCCGGAGGACTGGGACTCGACTCGGGTCTGAGCCTCGTCTTTGGTGCGGGCATTGCTGCCGATGTGCTGGCGCTCAACTTTCTCTTTGCGGTCAAGAGCGAAGGGAGCTGGCTTGAGATCGGCCAGACCATCACGCACTTTGTCATGGCGAATCTGCTGCAGATCTTCATGCTTGCACTCGCTGCTGCAAGTTCGGCGATCCTTGGATGAGTGGATGAATAGTCGAGCGCCTACACTTTCTACCACCCAATCGACCCGGTTGTAATAGGACAATCTTCTCTTGGTCCGTGCCTTGGAGCAACGGAGTGAAAGCGCTGTATGCCTGAAGAGATGCTGAGTGAGAAAGGCCAGCTCGGAAATCGGAGAGTGATGTGTTGGTTTCCAGACGAGGCGCGCAACGCGTCCGCGTAGAGGTGTCGGAGACTGTCGTGATGCGTAGGAGGCGGCTGAGGCTGAGGCTGCAGCGCAGCACTTGCGAACTTTTGGACTCGGAAAAGAAAGCATTCCGGCTTCCTCGGCTTGCATTGCGTCCATCACGCCCTAATCACCTTTCCATCTTCTTCCAGTTCTCAATCAAGACAGCCGCCCTTCGCTTCTTCCGACAGCACCAATCTCCTCGAGCTTATTGCGTGCGCCTGCCCGAGGATCATTTAAATCAACGGGCCGCTCGCAACCTTCTTTGCGCTCTTGCGGCACGACACGCACAATCCAGACTTCCGCAGCAACTTGTGTCATCTCCCTCATCGGCCGCTCTCCTCGCTGGCCGGATCGACGTTCTCATTCGATCCTTGCCACCTCGCTCAAGTGGCATGCAGTTCCGACGCTGGACCCTCGAACAACCTGTCTGAGGTCTCCAGGGCCATGCAGCCGCCACGCGTTCCTAATTTCCTCCGCTGGCCACTTGATGGTCAGACCAACGATGCCCACCCCCTAGGCCAGCGTCACCACCTTCATCCACCAGCGACCCGTCTCAGTGCTCTGCCCGACATCTTTCAGCATGCCTCCGGAGCCCATCGCCCTTGATAGCCCGGATGAGGACGAAAGGAGGTATCCCCTCCGCTCGGATCGCCGCAAACCAAAGCGCGAACACGAGTCCGACAGCGAAGTAGATGAACTCGAATCCGACAACGACGATGATCCGCAATCTTGCTCTGCGCCGCCTACGCGCAAATCGCCGGTGCGATCGACCAAGCCCAAGTCGGCCAGAAAGCTGAAAAAGGAGCGACACCAAGCCAAGAAGAAAAAGAAGAAGCAGCAACGTGAAGCTCGCGAAGCTCGCGAAAAGAACGATGCTATAGCTGCAGAGTCTGCTCCTGGCCCTGTGCCACAACCTTGCGACGGCGACGACGTCGATGAGGACGATGACGAACACTTACCTGGCCTGGTCGTTCCCTCCAAGGACGCCCGTCGCAAATCGCCTGTGGAGCGCGTCACCGAAACGAGGAGCGAGGACGAAGTCGAGCTGATCGCTTCGGAACCGCCCGGGCCTGAAACCGCTTCGGTCCCACCAGAGCGGTCGTCCGCTCCCATCACAGTGGATGATGACACAGACAAGCGTCCGCCCGACAGCGCCGCCTCGGCCCCTCCCACAATTGCAGACTCGCGCGCGGATTCTGCGCCGGCTCCCGGAGACGTGTCCAACCCCGTCGCGTTCGAGACATCCTCCCCACCCATGGCTGCTAACAACGAGGCCGCCGATGATGTTCCCGATGACGCGTCCGTCTCGGATATCAGCTCCCTGACCTACTCTGACTCGGAAGAGTGCGTCGAGGGCGAAGAATTCTACACGAGCTCCGAAGGATCTCAGCATGGCTCGGACAGCGAGGACGGGCTCGGCTCGTGGACCAAGCGCGATCAGGACAAGTGGCAAGGCTCAACTGCTCACCTTGACGCAGCCTATGACGACGTCTACGAAGTGCGTGCGGTCCTTCGACACCGCCGAAACCCGCGTCGCGGCTTCATGCAGTATCGCACCGTATGGGCAGGCTACCCAATCTACTCAACAACTTGGGAGCCGGAGTCGCATTTCAACAGCAGGCGGACCCTCGACGAATATTGGCAGCGACAAGGCGGGCGTCCAGCTGACGCCCCGTACGACCCCGCGAATCACTCTACGCATGACTCGGATACCGACCGTGCCGTGATCCGTCGACCGCGTCGCCGTGCACACGAGGCGCTGAAGAAGAAGCGCCGTGAAATCAGGCGTGACAAGGTCGACCTTCGCAAATACATGGCCTCGCTCGACCACGAACGCGCCGAGAAAAAGGCAAAGGCGGAGCGCAAGTTCGAGTTGTGGCGCCGCGAAAAGCGCGTCGAGCTCGAGACCGAGCGAACTCGCGAGAAGGGCACCTCGCGCAGTCACCAGAAGAGGTTGGAGAAGCTCAACAAGAAGCGTTGGAAGCGCGCTGGCGGCGCCGACGGCGCAGGTGCTGCCGCTTCAGCCCGCTTCAGCGCAACCCATGCAAACCGCAGCATGGCGGACATTTCGATGAAGGCGCGCGCCGGCCCAAGCGTTTCGGCGCGAACTCGAGTCTCCCAGCTGGACGACAGCATCCCCGAGAATGACGACAATCAGCTAGTCTTCCGAAAGTCGGCCCCGGGCTCCGGTTCCAACTATCCTGGACTCGCAGCTTCCATGCCCGGCCCCAGTCGTTCCAGGCCGGGTTCCACATCCGTGCGCCCCATTGCAGGGCCTTCCTCTGCCTCCAGGCCTGCCACCGCCTCAGGTTCGGCGTCTGGCTCGAACAGTCAAGCACCGCCTCCTCGCCCCCCTCCCGGCAGCTACAAGGGCCAGCACCATCGCGGGCCCAGGGTGCAGATCAAGGAGGACATGCACAGCTTCCTCAACAAGCTCCACAGCGATGTCGCGCGGAGTCGTGCAGCACAGGATGGCAATTCTCAGGCCGTTCCAGCTCCGACCGACTCGGACGGCCGCCCGATCGCGATGAAGCGCAGGCCGTCCGAGGCCAAACGCAGCAACCTCCTCGTCCTGCAGCCGGTCAAGGACTTCCAGGGTGGCAGCAGGCCTGCGGCGCCGGCCTCCGTCGCGCACGCTTCACACTCGACGTCTTCGGAGGCTGGAGATGACGGAGACAACGAGCCACTCGACATCCCCGAGATGAGCGCCGTGCGTGGTCAGTTCAACCCGCACCAGCCGGCTCCAGACTCGGACGAGGAGCGCAAGCGGGCCTCCGTACCTAAGAGGAGCAGTCTCGCGCCACCTGCACCTCAGCAGAAGGCAAAGCAGACCGAGGATCCTCGACGCCGTCTCAACCCTCCCTCCGCTCCGAAGCGTGACCAGCACGCGTCTTGGTCGCCGCCAGCGGACGATGCAGGCTGGAACCCTTCCGGATGGGACATGGACCCCGGCCCGGCCTTCTCGCCGCCCACGTTGACGCCTCGATCGCCGCTCGAAGGCGAATTCCGCCAGCATGGTCACGGCGCGCCGCGGGCTCCCGCGCCTCAGTCCGTGGTGACGCACTGCTGGTTCCAGATCGTGACAGACGGAACACTTGGGCTGGAAGGAACGCTGTGCTCGCACGAGCCGTTTCCGAGCAACCGAGCCGAGACTCTTGGCCTCGCGGATCGCGTGACGATCCAGTTCGATCGAGTCATGCCGTTTGCGTGGATTCGCGAGGCTCTAGCCGGGCCCGATATCGCCTGGCACGAAGCCATGGTTCTACACGCGCAGGGACCTGGCGTCATCCGAAATCGCGCACACCTTGATCACCTTTCGGAAAGGCTCAAGGTTACCGACATGGCTCTGCTGTCCGCTCTCCCATCTCCTCGCGCGTCCGTCAACGCGGAAGGCTCTGCACAGCAGCAAGAGTATCTCGTCGCGTTTTCGAACAAATACAGCTTGGACCCGGTTGCTGGCGTGCCGCAGGCGCTGCAGAACATCAGTGGTCATTCCTCGACCCTCTGCGTGATGCCTCTGCGGCTCAGTCTGGTGTCGGCCCCATCGCAGCTGCTCGCATTCCGGAGGCAGCCGCCGTTAGACTCGTCCATTGCCAGCATCTTTGACATCGCCGTTGGAAAGCGGTCCATCGAGGACATAAAGATTGGACGCAGCGAGGTCCGCAAGGTGAAGAGGGCCGCGCAGCGATACGGGATCGTGCCAGCGCTGTACGAGGGCATCCGCAGCCGCTTCAATGTCTTGTTTCTGGGCCACAACCCGCCCGCGTACGAGAAACGCGTGCTCTACTACATGATCCGTATCTTCGAGGGTGGCGTTCGTCTGATGTTGGACGAGGAGAAGGACGCGAAGCTGTACAAGGACCCCAAGATCGGCGTCAACGTGTTCGTGCGCAATGCCGCGCTGAAGGAGATTCTAAGCACGGATCAGGAACAGGAACTCGTGCTCGCGGCGTATCTGCGACGCTTCAAGCGAGTCCAGCGCTGCCAGTTCTGGACCTTTGGCTTCTCGCCCGAGGATCCGGACGAGCGCATCCGCGAACTCTTCCCGGGCCACAGTGGACTGGTGTCGTTTTCGATGTCTGCAATCCTCGCGGACCTTGTGCGATCGTGCACGGAGGAGAAGCAGTCGCAAGACAGCGAGGAGGGCCAGCTGACGCAGCAGACGGAGAAGGGATTGCAAGAATCGATCTTGTGCAACACGCAAGATCACCTGCCGAGCCACTGGCGAGTGCGACTGCATCCGTGGATCAGGCCTTGCTTCAGACTGCTCGCAGATCATCTCGAGCCGGTGTGCCGTGCGCTCAATCTCATCGGCGAAGAAGACGAGTTCCCGATCGAGCTGTTCCTCGAGCTGGATGCAAAGCTCGAGGCGGTGTACACGGCGGCGTGGGTGGAGGAATGGCCAGGCGATGCAATACATGGCCTGCCGTTCGAGGAGCCCTCGGAGCTGCCAGACGAGCCGGAGGCCTTGATCAAGCAGATGGACGAGGAAGTGTTCGCATCGCTGCGCGACAACCAGCTTACCAGCATCCGTGACACGCGCTTCCACGTCATGGTATCGGGCTCACAGGCGGCGGACGAGCGGGGCGAAACAGAGTTGGCCGGGGTCGAGGTCGTCAGCCTGGCCGATTTCGGCAAGAACGTGTGTTCCAAGCTCGCTGCCTTCCCCGGCAATTAGGGCGATTTGTAATGTACTGTACTCTAATGCATCCGGCATGATCATCATCATTTGCGTACTCCATCGTGTGAAACCTTTGGAACGGAACTCATATTGTAGACTGTGCGGAGAGGCGATGAGGTGAGCATCAGCGGAGAGGCGGGCGAAAAGGTGAGGACGCGCACTTTGGAATCCTTTGAAGTCTCGGCTGAGCGGAGGACCCTGAAAATGCGCGCGAGTCGCGCGCACAGACGTATCTTTCCGACCACCTGTCACTTCGCTCATCCTAGCTCAACCCGCACTTCGCGTCCGCACACCACCACCTTCGCAGCCACCTCGGACCAGGTCGTCAAAGGCAGGGAAAGCGCAAGGACGCAGTCACACCCGACATCCCTCGACCTGTGCTGCATCAGCGAGGGTGAGCGCCCGACGTCGGCCCGGTGCCACATAGCGTCTTCCTCTGCAGTGGGTGGGTCGAGCCAAAGTCGAATCCACTGTCAAGGCGACGTCTTCGCCCTTGGAATGCACCCGTCGATGCCGAGGGCTGATCAGCTCGACAATGGACCGTGACTTTTACTCGTTCGTCCGCTTGTCGGATTTGAACTTGAACGTCACCTTCCGCATCTCGTCTCTGCAAGGCAAGCTCGATCGTATCTCCCGCACTCAGCTCCTCAGGCAGCCCGAAGCGCGCCAATGGGGCGCTCAGCAGAGCGACTACCCTGATCTGCTGGTAGAGTGCTGTCTCTTTTCGGACAACAAGCCTCTCAGCGTCCCCGTCAAGACCGCCTACCGCCCGTTCCGCAACAACCACCAGTGGAACGAATGGATCACGCTTCCCTACAAGCTCTGCGACCTTCCTCTCGGCGCTCAACTTGCGTTTACAATCTATGACGTCGCTTCGAGCAGGGCCGCACGCGTGATTGGAGGAACGACCTTTCCGCTCTTCAGCAAGAAGGGCACACTCAAGTCGGCACAGCATCGACTGTTCGTCTGGAAAGGCGCGGGGGCGGATGGAAGCGTCGAAACGGCGACGCCGAGCAAGGTCGGCGAGATGAAGGACGAGATGGGAAGGCTCGAGAAGGTCATCAAGCGTCACGAGCGTGGAGACCTTCCGAGGGTGGACTGGCTGGACAAGCTGGCGTACCGCCAGGTCGAGAAAGTGTACAAGGCCGAAAGCCAGTCGAGCGACCGGCTGTTCTTGTACATTGACCTGCCAAGATTCGAGCTGCCCGTTGTGTTCTGCGAGGCCGAGTCCATCTTGCCCTCAGCTGCCGCATCAAATGGTCTGGCTCCTCTGGCAGGTACATCGATGGGCTCGAATGCGGGGCCGACCGGCCTTCCCGTGGCTGGGGGCGGCCATGATGTGGGAAATGCTGCCTCTCAAGCCGGATCCTCCAACGCCGGCACAGCGGCATCTGGCAACCCGACGACGGCCGCGGCTGCCGCAGCAGCGGCAGCAGCGGCGCTTTCCACAGCGGACCCCAACAGGATCACCTCGTCGCTCTTCACGATCTTTGACCCAGAAATCTCGCGGTCCAATCCAGTGGAAGCAAAACACCGACGTCTTGTGCGTTCGCATCGATCAGGCCCGCTGGACCGCGAGCTCAAGCCGTCCGCAGAGGTGCGAGACGAGCTCAACGAGATCCTGTCGTATCCACCAACGCGCGTACTCAGTCCCTCGGAGATGGATCGGGTCTGGTCATTCCGATTCTATCTGACACGAGATCCTAAGGGTCTCACCAAGTTCCTCAAGTCCGTCGTTTGGACGGACCAAGGCGAAGCCAAGCAAGCCACCGAGATTCTTTTGCCAATGTGGACCGAGCCCGGCCTGGACGACGCGCTCGAGCTGCTCGGACCCACTTTTCAGGACGCACGAGTGCGCTCGTATGCCGTGCGCCAGCTCGAGCGGGCTGAAGATGAAGAGCTCATTCTGTACCTCTTGCAGCTGGTGCAGGCGCTCAAGTTTGAAAAGCCCCTCGCTCGTGCTACCGGTGCGCTGGCTGGTTCTGCGACTGGCGACTTTGACGGCGACGCCCGGCGCGGCACGAGTGCAAGGCAGACTGTGGGCTCATCGTCAAACTCGCTCAGCGACGATGCAGCTGGGCAAGACGCAAGCGGGCTGGCGGATTTCCTGATCCGGCGCGGCCTGTCCAACCCTGCACTGGGCAACAACCTGTACTGGTACCTCGAGGTCGAATGCGAAGACCCCAAGACCGGCCCGCTATTCAAGACGGTCAAGCAGCGCTACCTGGATCGCCTTGGGCAACTGCCCACGGGTGCAGCGCGCAGGGAGACGCTGACCCGACAGGCGACTCTGCTGGCAACTCTTTCCAGACGGGCAAAGGAGCTCCGGTCGAATCGCGACGCGCGGCCAAAGAAGATCGAGAAGCTGCGTGCGCTCATCGCGGATCCGAAGAATGGGCTGAACCGCTTCGAGCCGCCACTGATGCTGCCACTGGACGCCTCGGTGTCGGTCAGCGGCATTGTCGCCGAGAAGAGCACGATCTTCAAGAGCAATCTCTTCCCGCTCCGGCTCGAGTTTACCACCGTCAGTCAGGCCAACTCCAACTCCAACTCGTTGGTTTCAGAGGAGCGCAGCAGCGAACTTCCGGACAGCATCACTGCCAGTCTGATCGAGGACGATATCGAAGATGATGGGCTCGCCAAGGCACGGGCTGGGGACGGGGGGCAGTACACGCTCATCTTTAAGAACGGCGATGATCTGCGGCAGGATCAGTTGGTCATTCAGCTGTTTTCGCTCATGGATCGGCTGCTGCGCAACGAGAACCTGGATCTCAAGATGACGCCGTACCGCGTCTTGGCGACGGGTAGCGTCGATGGGATGGTGCAGTTCGTCGACTCGCTCTCGATCGCCGCCATCCTATCGGCACATCAAGGCTCGCTGCTCAACTTTCTCCGCGCGCACCATCCGCAGCCCACGTCGCTGTCGACCTTTGGTGTGGACGCCGGTGTCTTTGAGACTTTTATCCGCTCGTGTGCGGGATACTGCGTCGTCACCTACCTGCTTGGCGTAGGCGATCGGCATCTGGACAACCTGCTCCTCGCGTCCGACGGACACTTTTTCCACGTCGACTTTGGTTACATTCTCGGCCGCGATCCGAAGCCGTTCCCGCCGCCGGTCAAGGTGTGCAAGGAGATGGTGGATGCGATGGGCGGAACGCAGAGTCCGCACTATGCGCGCTTCAAGGCATTCTGCTACACGGCGTTCACGAATCTGCGCAAGAACGCCAATCTGATCCTGAACCTGGTGGCGCTCATGGTGGATGCCAACATCCCGGATATCAGGCTCGAGCCGGACAAGGCGGTGCTCAAGGTGCAGGACAAGTTTCTGCTGCATATGAGCGAGGACGAGGCGATCAAGGAGTTTGAGAGCCTGCTCAACGAGACCAGCTACCTCAGCACCGTCTTTGACAGGTTGCACGACATGGCCCAGTACTTCAGGCAGTAGATTCGGCCCACACGGTGCGGACGGGCAGTGGCGCTCGCAATGCAACGTGCACAGGATGCGATGATTGTGGATGGTGGTGGTACAATGCGAAGAGCCGTGAGGAGGAGTGGACTAGGGCGCGCGTTGGGGATGCCGCATTGACGCAGGTTCTCGGGGCGGCCGAGATGCTGAGAACCGCTCTTGTGCTCGCGATGGATGTATTGGTGGTTGTGGAATCGGCTGTGGTGGTGGTGGTTGATTTGCCCACGACAGCTTGAGGTCTTCTTGAATCGCCTCGACGTCGTCATCGTTGAAGTCGCTTGTTTCTTCCCACATGTGGCTGAAGTCGAGATCCTGGGTAGTCCAGACCCTATCACCATCCACATCGTCCCGCTCCGCTCTGGGACTTGCCGTCTGTGTTCGGGTGAGGTACGTTGGATCGAGCTGCTCTGGTCGTGTTCCAAACAAGCTCTGGCTCGTATACGCCGTTGCGGGCAAGATCCATGCCCTTTCGCGAAGCCGCTTGTGTCTCTCTCGATCCTCCTCGATGCGCCTCTGCATATCTCCCGCATCGACCACTGTCTTGCGCCTCTTTTCCGGCGACATGGCATACAACGCCGCGCGTCTCACCTCCAACATCTTCTCGGCATCCTCCAACAAGCTCCTCTCGAGTACAAATCTGCTTTTCCACGATGAGATCATCTTGGTTGCAGCAGGGAGGTTGAGTAGCGCATTCCAGCGGTCCTCCGGAACGGCAAGGTCGAAGATGAGGTAAAGATCGCGTTCAAGGTGCGGAGTATACACCGACCGGACTGTTGCAGAGAGCGTATCGTCGGTGAAGATGGCGTCGATGAGGAAGAGGAGGTTGATGCGGCGGTTGATGCTGGCGGACTTGAGCTCGTCGGTGATGCATTCCCACAGCTCCGGGTGCAGCGTGGCGGCGTGCTCAACGACAAACGAAAGCGCTTTTTGGATGGTCGGTAGCGAAGCATTGACGCGTTGCAGCGCAGAGACGAAGCGCAAGCGCACCTGGAACGGATCCATCTCTGCAACCTGCTTGCACCGCAACAGAAAGGGGAAGGAAGTGGTTGAAGTTGCTTGGAAGATGAGAAGCCCAGTGTCCAAAGTCGAACGCGGATTTCGAGGTGGCATCCTTGAAGGGTCGAGTGGAGGGATTTTCGGATTTCGGGCATGTGGAGCCTTCCCGCGGCATTTGCACGTCGACCTCACAAAGTTGATACGAACGCTCCACTCGGCGTGCTACAAAGCAATGATGGAACTGGTATGCGTTGCTACGTTCAAAGATGGCTCGAAAAGTGGTTCGGTATACATTCGGCAACGGAGAATCAGAGGTGTGCGAGAAATACGGAAGAATAAAGAGCATCAAGCCTGATTTTGGCCGGGGATGCCGGTCCTTCTACTGTGCCTTCTCGCTGTCCGAGCGGATCTCGATACCAGGTGGTTTGCCGATGAGCTGGCCCACCTGTGCATACAGTAGGAATTGTCCAGAGACCAAAAACGCTGTCATGAGCACACGAGTGCCGAGGCCTGCCCAGATTCCGACAGGTCCGGTCTCGCCAGCCAGACGGATGAGCTTGGTCATGGCGCTGCCCTGACCTCCTCCGCCCTTGTTGATCTTGCTGAGGAGCGTGTCGGCAGGGTGTGAGAGCACTGCGGCGGCAACACCGGCGACCATACCGCATCCGAGTTGGATGGTGACCTCGCCAGCCTTGCCGTACTTGGCGCGGTCTTCTTTCGAGATGGTGGAGTCGGCGACGGTGTGTGCCCACTCGTTGGTGACGAATTGACCAATGGCGTAAGGGATCTGCTTGCAGAGAATCGGTGCGTATCCAGCATAGAAGCCGCGAATGCCTTCCTCGGCACCCATGCGGGTGATAGCCGAGACAAGACCCTTGGCGTAGCCTCGTTCGGAGACCATGCGGATACGAGCTGCCTCGAGAGGCGTCAAAAGGGTGGTGGCGATGAGCTCCGCGGCGGCTGCGCCACCGAGGTAGATCGCCTGTCGATAGCGCTGGGCAGCCTCGTGGCTGCCGGCAAGGTCGACACCCTTCTTCTTGAAGAACTCGTAGCCGGCGAACTTGGCACCGCCCTGGATGAGGTAGCCGACTGCAGTGGGGCCAAAGCCGGTGAGGAGACCGGCAGGACCCTCGGAGGCGATGATCTGGCGACCCATCGAAAGCATGGAGGCCTTGGATCCCTTGGGCTCGAGCTGGATGCGGGTCTTGACCACGTCGACGGGGGTCATGGCGCCGTGGGTGATGGTGGCGCAGAGCGCGCCCGATGCAAAGAAGCGTGCATAGTCACCGACGCTGAAGTTGGAGGTGAGCGCGCCAGGCTCCATCTTGTAGCCGGCGCTGGATGTGGAAGCGGCCGACATTTTGCTGCGATGCTAAGATAGCTCTGATAAGGAATAAAGAGTTGAAGACCACGCGGCCGACGTCGAAAATCAAGCTGTTGGCAGCTCAAGGGGCCACGGACAGCAGCACGATTGCCTGGGTATAGCAGTGACCGATCCGAGCCACGAGCAAGGGCGGAGGGCAGGCGATGATGGGTTGATACGGATAGGCAAAGAGGGAGACAGCTTCTCAATCACGTAGGACAGGACACTTATAGGTCGATCCCTGACTCACGCAGATCGACGGGCCACGGCCAAACTGCTGCGTCCGAGGTCTTCGCAATAGCGGGATTGCGTTGCCGGCTGACCCGCACATCAGCGAGAGGGCAAAATTGCTTCGCACTGTATGCAGGGCCCAGTTGCAGCGGCTTCGTCACAGTGCGGCGCGACATGTGCTCGAATCCGAACTTGAAGCCTGCAAGGCTGACGGTTGACCGTCCTCTCTTTCGCGTGTCCGTGCGCGACAAAACCCACGGAGCTCTAGCCATGCAGAGGAATGACGTGCCTACACATGCAGGACGCCGCACTGACGCGCTCGCGACTGGTCCTGCGCCCTCCAGATCAAGCAGCAACAGGAATGCTCCGAATCCGAAATTCATGACCCGCTTCGGAAGAGTTTGGGCTGGAGCTCGAACTCAAAGCTGCACCTTCTCGGCCCGTCAGCGACACTCACACTACTGTCCTCGGAATTGCATTCCGTTCTTCCTGGTTCAAATTTGAGTTAGCTCCGTACCTTGATTAAATATTTTATTGTCGGTGGCAGTGACGAGCAATCGCTGACAGCGCCTGCAAAACACAGCAAGACCGATTCCCAGCGTCGGATACTTCCGTTGCCCGCTTCTTCGGCTCGCTAGTGAGCTCTCACCGGCCTCACCACAGGTGATGAACCGACGTTCTCGACCCATCTCTACAATCGAAAGGCTCTCGTGGTGTGTGATCGACACAGAGACTGATACAAAATCCCATGCGTATCGACGCTCTGCGCCCGAGAGACGCCGAATGCTGGATCTCACGAATCGCCGCGAGTCCCCCGATTGGCTGCGGATTTAGGCCGATGAGGTCGTGGAATCGGCGCAAGCGCTCAAGGGTCCCGCCTCGCGAGAGGCTGCGCATTGGAATACTTGGCCGCGGCGCGCTCTTTCAACGTTGGTCCTTCACGCTCTCGATCCTTCCGCAGCTTGACCAAACGCATTTTCGAGTCTTTGGCGCACCGCACGATCCTGTACCTTCACCGACTCGCAAGTTCTTGCTTCGTTCTGGGACGACTCTCGATCTTCGCCGCCTCTTGATCCAGCGCTTGTAGCGGCAAACCCTGCTGCGCCTAAGCACGCTGCGTGCCGTCTCGATACGCGCAGATTATGGACGCCAAGATGGAGTCGGCGGGGCCAAGCTCGCCACCTCCCGCACGGACACGCAAGCCCGGCGAAGTGCGGTCGCGGAGCGGATGCATCACCTGTAAGCAGCGCCGCAAGAAGTGCGATGAAGACTTTCGCATCCGTCACAACGGCGCCACTTCGTGCAATCGATGCGCGGATCGCGGCATCCACTGCGAAACCAGCTCGCATGCTACGCCTCAGCGCACCCCGCAGCAACACCGCGCATCGCCTTATCCCTCTGCCTCTTCCAATCCGAACAGCGCGTCAAAGCCGCCGTCACGCGCCGTCCGAGGTCCAAGTGCCATTCCAGGCGGTCACTTGTCCGATGTGACTTCTGCATCCTCTTCCTCGGCAGCTCCGACGGCTTCGTCATCGGCGCATCCGACAGGCCCTAGCGTCGATACCAGACACTCCGCATTTGCTTCTCCACTGGACCAGAGCCAAGCCTGGGCCGCTTCGGCGCACTTCCCGGTGCAGCAGCCGCTCCCCCAGCAGCAGCAGCCGCAGAACGCCGCCACTTTTGCCGGGCTTCAGAACCCTGCCGTCATGAATCAGCTGGCGTGGATGAACCAGAACGCGGCGGCGCTCAATCGTTCGGCGATCCGCTACAATCGCCCCAACATTTGGCCCATGGCTGCCTCCAACGGCGGCATCGATGTTGCCGCAGCTGCCAATGCTGCCGTCGTTGCCCAGAATGGAACGAGCAGTGCTCCTGCACAGAATGGCCCCGTTGACATGAACGCTCTGATGAATCTCTTCAACAACAGCAATCCTGCTGGCGCTGCGCCAGCATCCAGCCAACAGCAATGGCCGCAAGGTTATTCCAACAGCATGGACAACGTTATGCTCGACGACTTTGTCAGCGAGCTCATGAGCTTGACAGGGCCTCTTGTGGGCGGCGATGGCGCGTCGCTGCCTCAGACGTCGGACAACACGCCTATGGCAGCCAACCAATCATCTCCTGCTCCGCTGCGCACCGCTTCCCGTGCATCCAATGAAACCGCTCCTTCGTCCTCGTCTGCCAATAGCAGTGCACAGAGGCAAAACCTCAACTCCTCCTCGGCTTCGTCCGTCCCCTCTTCTAGACAAGCCAGGCCGCTCGACAGCAAGTCGCCTTCGAACGCACCTTCCAAGACGAGCAACGCTAAGGCATCCGCGCCTGGTCGCGTGTCCAATCGCTACCGCAAGTTGCTAGACTCGGATGCCATCGAGTCGCTGCTGAGCAAGTACAGCCCCATCTACGAGCGCTTCTGGCATGCGACCCTCATGCTCCTCTCGAACAAGAAGAAGCAAGCCGCTGTGGACTACCTCATGAGCGTCATCCGCTCCAACAAGGCTTGCCGTGCTTCCGTCGTCGTCGTCTGCCTTGCCTACCACGAGCTGGTTCAACGCGTCCGAAAAGGTGCACAAAGTGAGCAAGCAAAGGCCTCCCTCCAGCAGGGTGTGCCACCGCCCAATTGGACATCGGTAGCAACCGACGCCGTCCATAATGGGAGAGCCGTCGATACGCCCGAGGGCAGCATGTCGCACACCATCATGACCATGATTCCGGAGGACACGGACCGAGACGATCGACGCTCTTCTCGCTCGTCTCGCCCCAGCCGACATTACGGATTGTCGCGTGAAGACAGCGATGCCGAGGACGACGACGGGGACGAGGAAGACGAGGACGACGATGCTATGCACACAGAGGAAGAGATCAGCACCATCCAAGGTCGGTCAGGAAGCGATCGGCGCTTCGCACAAGGCACCACCCGGCACAGCTCAGAGGGATACGGGTCGACCAGCTTCTCGCGGCGCAGCGACCCGGGTCAACGTCCAACACCCTCGGCCGGGCGGAACTTGACAGGCAAGCTTTCAACCGTAGAGGACAATATCCAGGAGATGGACGACCCTTCGCGTGACGCCTTCAAGGGCCAGAGAGTGGAGGAGTACACGGTGGAGCTGTGGTTCGACATTGCGCAGGCCGAATTGCAACGCAGCAGGGACGAGCTGACGCTCGACCAAGAGTTGTGTGCCATCATCAACCTGCGCTGGGCGTGCCTCTGCTTTGCGGGTGCCGAGCGAGCTCGCCAGCTCACCGAGGAGCTCGGCGTGGTCATGCAGCGCGAGGGCATCGACATGGACCATGCGGCCGCAGAAGAGAAAAAGGGCTCCTTTGTCTCGGTCATGCTGCTCACCGCTGTCTACACCGATGTGCTGGACACCGTCTCGGATCGGGGTAAGCGCACGCATGTCTCGCTGCGCACCGACGCGCAAGCAGCCCGGCCGTTCCAGCCTAGGCGCGCAAGCAGCTCGGCGATGGGCAAGGGCGGCTCGGCGGACAAGGACGAGCCGTTCTTCGGGCGCATCTCGCTGATTTCGCTCGAGCTGCTCACCTGCTTCAAGCTGATCTCGGATCTGGCCGCGGACGTGTGGGGCCCAATCAGCAGTGCGGTCGTGCATCCGACGCGACCGTCAGAAGATGAGGTGGCGGAGCGCTCGCGCGAGATCGAGCGCAAGGTCATGTCGCTGCCTCCCTGGTCGGATCCGAACACGTCGTCGTCACTGCGGGTGCGTGCATTTGCGCTGCAGGAGATTTGGCGCCAAACCGCGAGGCTCTACTTGCTCCAGGCCGTGCACCGCCGCGGGCCGCTGCATCCGGAGCTGCAGAACATTTTGCACGAGATCATTAGGCTCGCCAAGATGATGAAAATCCAGAGCTTCTCGCCCGCCGCGCCTACGTTTACGGACGGAGCGGTGGCGGCGCAGCGCTATCCCTCGCAGGCGACGCAGCGCTCGGCACCCGCCAATTACATTGGAGGACTCAATTCGGCTGATCCGACCAACGATGTGCGTGATGCCAATCATCCGGATCCAATCATCAATGCGACGTACGGCATGGACGATTTGGACGAGCCGTTGCAGCCTGATGACGACGAGGATGGGCCTGGCCCGGCGCCGTTCCAGATGTGGCTGGACGTAGCCAGCTGGGAGATGTGCACCGTGTGGTTCCTGTGCTCGACGGTCGCGCTGACGAGGCAGGACCGCCAGTTCTGCATTCATCACCTCGAAAGTCTCGGACTGGAGCGCGCCAACCGCGACAACATCCAGGTCATCCGCGATTACTGGGCCAAACAGGACGCCACAGGCCACACCATGGACTGGTTCGATTTTGTCAAGTCTTCCGGCCGATCCGTCATCTTTGCTTTCTAGTGCCGAAATGCAATGCACCGTATAGCCTCTGCACCAGCCGCGTTCTGCAGGTGAGACTTGCGAGCGGTGGGTTCGAGTGCAAGACCCGAAGAATCTTTCAACAATTGATTGATGGCAGCAATCAACGACGAGAGTTTACCTCGAGGCAATAACAGCGGTTCCGAAAGTTCTCGGAACGCGAGAGCAGCCGCAGCTGAAGTTGGACAGATCAGAGGTTTGACACGTCTCCGCCGCTTCTCGGACAGCTAACTTAGATCAGCTGTGGCTGGAACGAGACTGTGATTGGAGTCTTGACACATCTACGCCTGTGTTCGCATTGTACATCGGCCTTTCCGCTTCCCCGCGTTTGTGAACGGCAAAGAGCTGAGCGGGAGAGAAGGCAGGATCACTGTCTTTTCAGATCTGAGCACCACCGCGTTCACTTTGACAAGATTTATTCTCGGAATCAGTGGAGTCAGGAGCGACTTTGATCTCAACTTTGACCTCGAGTTCGAACTGAAGCTCGACCGCACAGACATCGCGGATCGCTGGCTATGCTGTCTCCTCTCGCTTTCCGCACTCTCTTCTCGACAACGCTTGACCTCAAGCGCCTTCAGCACCCGGTCAAGAGGGCCGCGCTCCTCCTTGCGCACCCTGCGCTCGAAGAGCTACGAGGTGACCGGTGTAATATCCTTCGGTCTCTCCCAGCCCCGCTCACCAGGGCTACGTTCGTCCTCCTCGAGGGCGTACTGCACCTGCTACTTGTGAGGCATCTGTGTCCCCCGGTACGGCGTCTGAGACGGCACTGATACGGAAGCGCGGAAGAGGCCGGGTCTGTCGCTATTGGTGGGCTCGGCGTTCAGGTCGAGGGTGACGCAGAGACAAGCAAGGCCCAAAAGGACGCTGTTCTCGTGGTTGGTAGCCTGCGTCACCGAGTTTGCAAGGGCCAGATCGATGCGCCAGATCCGCTCTGACGCAACCACACTCGCTCCGCCCCCTCGTCGTCGGCTTCGTTCCGGCGATGGGTAAGTACTGTAGGTTCGGTGGAATGTCGCATCATGCGAGGCTGATTCCTGCCCTGATCTTGCTCAATAATGCAGTGCGACCGTGAGTAGGAGCGATCACAACTTTCTGCATCTGTTGCCTCTGTCATCAGCAGAAACATCCTCCAAGCTCTTCTCGCGCCAGCAACAAGTGCGACCTCGCTAGTTGCCTGTGTGCGCCACGTGAAGCGCATCGCCTCATTCCGCCCACTTGCAAATTTTTGCCAAAATCGTGCTCCCCGCCGAGGTTCCATCGTTACAATCGAGCGACTGCTGTATCACATGCACTTTACAATCAAATCCTGCGAAAGCGTCGCTTTTGGAAAGTGTTTTACTGCTGAAAGCAAGGTGAAACAAGTCGTAAAGTCTAAGTACGTACATGTAGTGGCTAAGCAGCAGCAGTCCAGGGTGCATCGAGCCTGGCGAGTGCGGCGAGTGTGTGCTCAGGATGTGGCACAGACGAAGCGAGCTCTGTGGGGAAGTGCTTCAGCAGCTGGGCCTGGATCTTCGCAAGGGCTGCACGCGTGTTCTCGATCTCCGAGAACAGCGGAGCGTACTCCTCGAAGCGTTCCTGAGTGAGCGAGGCGTACGCGAGCAGCTGAGAGATCTGATCCTCGCCCATCCCTTCCTTTCCACTTCTTTCGAGCAGGCGCACTGCATGCGAGAGGTACACAAGGTGCAGCGAGAAGAGCGCCCGCTGGTCTCTGTCCCGCCTCGCGAGTGCGGCCTGAATTGCCTCGTGCACGAGCGTCAGCGCGTCAGCCCCACCCGCTGCGCCAGAATCCTTGATGGCCACGAGGACGCGGACAACGTCATCCACGGCCTCGGTCTCGTCGGCGCCCGCGCTCTGAAGCACGGCCTCCAGCTCTGCTTGCGCCGCTTCCGCCAGACCCGCATCGTCGCTACCCAGGCCCAATACGGCCAGGGCCAGGATCGACGGAACATGCGTGGACAAGTTGTCGTCGGCACCGATGTTGCCGAACAGTTCCTGCTTGACCTCCTCGATGCCCGCACTACCGTTCACAGCCCAGAGCAGTTTGGCCAATTGCAGCGTGAGATCACGCTCGAGGGCAGCAGCGCCGGCCGCGCGGGCGTTGGAAAGCGCATCTCGGATCGATCCGAGCGCGTTGTCGTTACGGCCGCCAAAGTGCTGCGCAAGGGCGAGACCAAGCTGGCTCTGCACCTTGGCGATCTCCAATACCTGCGGCTCGATCTTGCCGTCTTCCGCGTCGTCGATCGCCTCGTCGTCCGCAACGTCAAGCAGTCCAATAGAAGCTTCGAACGCAGCAGCGGCACCGTCAAAGTCGCCAGCAGCAAGCCTGATGCGACCCAAGTTCGACTCGGCCACAGCGTATTGCCGCGCGACGACGGCCGACTCGGTCGCCTCGTACCTCTCTTCGAGCAGCGTGGCTGCCGCACTGATTCTATCGATAGCCAAGTCCAGCTGACCCAGGCGCTCGGAAACCAGCGCCGAGAGATGGAGCGCATCGACATCGCTGGGCGAATGCGCAATGTAGCTGGACAGCGCGAACGACGCGTTCGACAGTGTCGCCTCTGTAATTCTTGCATCGGCTGCGGTCGTAGCTGCGTGTCGGCGGAAGCCATCAAACACCGCCTCGCCCAGCCCGTAATCAGCCTCCTGTACGCTTCCCTCTGTCAGCGTGACTGCATGCTCGAGAAGCACGCGCGAGGCGCGGTGATCGCCGTAGTGTTTGGCGACCAGTGCCTGACCGACCCATGCAGGACCATAGTCAGGATCAGCCGTTTGCGCCTTGATCAGGCTCTCATTTGCCAGTTCCACGTCGCCGTGGTGCAGGTAGAGAAGGCCGAGGTTCGTCCAGCCGATGGCGCTCTTGGGCGCGTTCTCGATCGCACGGATGAAGCAGTGCTGAGCCAGATCCACCGACGAGTGGAACGTCAGATTTCCCAGAAGCAGCCAGTACGCTTCCTGGCCTGGTTCGTGGCGGAGTGCCTCCTTGATCGAGCCGATCGCCTGCAGTCGGGCCTGCACACTTTGTGCTTCGGCGACTTCTGCGACCGACGACGTCTCGGTCGCGACAAGGCCAGCTTGCGAAGACGGCAGGAGCATCGCACGAGAGAGACGGTACAGCGCAGTCGCGAGGTCGGCCCATGCGCTGCCAGCAACGTTGTCGTCCGACGCATTAAGCACCACTCGCAGCTTGTACAGGTAGACACTGATGTTGAGCAGCCTGAAAGGCGACATGCCCTCGTCAGCGCCAGCGAGCTTCTCGTACGTCACGATGCTGATCGAAGGAAGCTTGGCATCCGTCTGGAGCTCGGCAGCGAGCTCGAGCAGCGGTCTGAGCCCTCCAAGCCCGTCTTCCTCCAGGAGTGCAGCCTGATGAAGCTTGCCAAAGTTGCTCAGATGGAAGACGGCATCGGCGACGATCTTCCATGCCGACCTGAGATGACGGTCGTGTTGCAGCAATGCTTGAAGCGATGCTCGAATGGCGCTATACGCCGAGATCTCGGCCCTTTCAACGTAGCCAGTGGCAAGCTCGTGTCGGGACGAGAGGAGAAAGGCGTTGCTCAAGGCTACCTTGACACCAAGCTCGTCCGGGTGAACCGCCAGAATGGAAGCAAAGGTTTCGATGGCGGTCGGAAAGTTGCCGAGCTCGAGGTGGACCTGACCGATGCTGTATTGCGCCTGCCAGCCGTCGTTGGCGGGATCGCCGGTAGCACGGACAAGGTCAAGGCACTTGGCAAAGCACTTGAGCGCGGCAACATGCCTTCCTGCCAGAGCATAGGCCTGACCAAGCCTCTGCCAGGAGATCTGATCATCGGGCTCGGCGCGCAAGGCGATCTGGAAGGCCATGATGGCGTCCTCAAACTGCTTCTTGGCAATCTCGACGTTGCCGATTGCCTTCCAGGCCCACGCGTTGCGTGAGAGGTGTCGGCGTGAAGCCTGTACGGCCGCAGCCGTGCTGGATCCCATAGCATCGGCGCCACCTTCGCCCTCGATGGTGCGACGGGCAACGACCTCGACCAGATCCCACTCCTGCTCCTCGGCGAAGCCTTCAGCGAGCCTTCTCGCAGCGACGTCCTCGCGAGCATCAAGCTCGAAAGCTTTCTGGAAGCACTTGCTGGAGCGGACGAGGTCGGGCGGCTGCAAAACGTCCCCGTAGTACAAGCCCAGAGAAGTGTAGGCCGGAGCAAAAGCTGGGTTGCGCTTGAGAGCGGTGATGAAGGCGGTGAAAGCGTGGTCCGGGTCAGAGCGAAACTCGCCATCCATGAGCCAAAGACATTGGCCGAGACGCCACCAAAGCTTGGCGCGAAGCTCGGCGGTAGCGCCTTGGAAGGAGATGGGATCGACCCGCTCGAGGATGGTATCCATCTCGCTTTTGGCCTGCTCGAGATCGCCGAGATTGACGTCGCACCAGGCCATCTCGATCCAAGCCTCCTGGTCAGGATCGGGGCTGAGCGAGAGCAGTCGTTCGATGCGATTCCTGTAATCATTTGCGTTGAGAGAGGCGGCGATGCTTCGCGCCTTTTCAAAGACGCTGCGAGCCGACTCCCAGCGCGAGGCGCTCTGGTCGATGTAAGCCTTGGCCAGCAGCGTGTCGATGTGTGATGGATCCTTCTCCAGAACGCCATCGATGAGACGAGAAGACCGGGCATGGTGTTGCGGAGGGTGAAGGTGCGTGAGGGCAGTCAAAAGCAGCTGAGAGATGCCGAGTTGAGAGTCTGCGAGGTCGACGGCACTGTCGCTTTCGATGCTACTAACGACGCGAAGCGCGGAATTGGCGACCTCAGTGGCCGACTGGAAGTCACGATCGAGCAGGTAGAACGTCGCGGCGATACGATGCGACAGGACCGAGTCGGGGCATTCCTCGAGACCGTCGATGGCCAGGTTGAGCAGATCGTCTTGCGATTGGGGCTGTTGGATCTCGGAGTCCGTGCGCTTCTCCTCCTCCTTGATCTCGTTGAGGAACTGCTCGTCCTTGATCCAGAGCAGAAAAGAGCGGAAGGCTTTGGTGCGGCCGGAGCGTGGGAAGAGCGAGACAAACTTTCGAATCTGCTCGAGTCGCAGATCGACGAGCGAGCGGACGGGCCGCCACTCGAGATCGATTTCCCACGCCAGCTCGTCGGGCAAGCCGATGATGACCATTCCCGACGCGAGCTTGAGGATTTCGTCTCGCAGCTGCACCTTGGCATCCTGGCGATCCTGCTCGTCCTGTCGCTGCCTCTCTTGCTGCTTGGCGTCCACGGCAGCAGTGCCGGTTGGCGCTGAACCTGCTCTGAGTTGCTTGGGTGGGAACGAGGTGAGGAGCCCGAGGCGGTGTCGCAGAAGCTTGGCTTCCACCTCGATACGCAGCTCGTCGGCCGCCTTGGGATGGGAGAGGATCTGCTCGTAGAGACTCGGGAGGCGCGATGCAGAGTAGACCTCGAGACGCACTTCGTTGGTGAGCGCCTCTTTGCCCTTGCTAGCTCCTGCCAGTCGCATGCGGCGCTTGTCAGCCTCCTTCTGGATCGTATCCGCCTCCCACTTTTCCGACAGCTCGGTCATCTCGAGCAGAACGTCAAGGCTGTTCATGTGGATGGCCATCTGCATCTCGAAGGTGGTGGTCTTCTCCGGCTGGGTCTGGTCTGGCTGCTCAAGCAACGACAAGGTGCCGTAGCACTTGGAATCGGGCAGCAGCAGGGAGAGCGTGTCGATGACTAGCTTGCGCCCGCCCTCTTCTCGCTCAAGTGCCAGCAGTCGTTGTAGGGTCTCTGCACATTTTGTTGCATCGCTTGCATCATTGTAGAGATCGAGCAGCTGGTGGAGCACATCACGCAGCTTGTCCCAGCTTTTCCGTTGGTCGTAGAACTTCTGCAAGCCCTGCCATGCCAGTAGCTGTGTTGGCTGATCCCGCGTCGCTTTGATATAGGCAGCTTCGGACTCGTCAAACTTGCCCTGGTTTAGCAAGGCCAGTCCGAGAAAGACGTTGGCGTTGTAGTTGTCGGCCTCTTGCTCGAGCACGCTCGTAGCGGCGTCGGCAGCTGCGGGCCAGTCCTTCTTAGCCAGAGCATCGCGCGACTGCTTCAACTTCTGCTTGGCGTATGCAGATGACATGGCTGCAGCAGCTGAGCCCGTCGGAGACGCCGAAACGAGCAAGACCGGGGTATGAAGGCAGCGAGAGAGCTTGGCTGCGACCTTCGCTGATGATGTGATCTGTGAAGGGTGCTTTCAGAAAGCTCGGACGCTCGAGGAGCCAATTTCTTCCGGACCGCGACCGCAACGTGACTTTACCTCCACTTTGCTGCCGTTGCGCCAGCCAAGATCGAGCAGCCCGCGTTGCTTCATCTTGCGCTCAATCACCACCCCGCTCATCACATGAAGTAACAAACTGCATCAGGTTCAAGCCTAGCTGCACGAACCTGTATCTCGAAGACAGATAACATATGGCGTTGCGCGGCTGACCGTCAGAGCAATGCAAGGCTTGGGGGAAGCGTGGGTCACGTGACGGGTGGAGGCGCAGGAAGGCTGCATATCTAAGCCCGAAATTCATGCCGCTGCTTAATGTTCGACTGGCCGCAGCCTAGCTCCTTCTTATCAGCCGGAACCTTCTACCGCACAATCGTCGGATCAACTCCAATTGGTATCCTGGAGAGGTAAGATCTTCGCAGTCATGGCGTCGCGCAATCCTTCCAAGTGCCCGATGCAGGACGAGGCGGAGCGATATCCGCGCCTTTGCCCTGGCGGCGGTCTACTCATCGCATGGCAACTCAAGGGCAAGAGGGTCCTGATCGTCGGAGGCGGTCCCGTAGCAGCCGGTAAGTGTCAGCGAGGTGATGGATGATTCAATGCGATTCCAACGAAAGACAGGAACGACAAGTGTGGCTGACATGACTTGCCTTTTCGCGCTGCTTAGGCCGACTGGTCAACGTGCTGGATGCCGATGCTATCTTGGATGTCATGTGCCCTTCCTCGGGGCTCTGCGACGAGATGCGCTATCGCATTTACACCGAAAAGGTCGTATCCAACTACGTTGATGCCAACTACGACGAAGCGCACCCCGAGATCCTCGACCAGTACGACATGGTCCTCACGGCGATCGATGACGTGGAGCTGTCCAAGAAGATCTGCTACGAATGCCGCTCTCGCCGCATCCCCGTCAACGTTGCAGATGTGCCGCCCGAGTGCGACTTCTACTTCGGCTCTCTGATTCGCAACGGCCCACTGCAGGTCATGGTGTCTACTGGTGGGCAGGGTCCGAAGATCGCCTCGCAAACGCGCCAAAAGATCCAAGCTGCCATCCCAAAGAACGTCGGTCAAGCCATCACGAACGTCGGCAAGCTGCGGGCGATGCTGAGGAAGAGGGCGCCGAGTGCAGAGATTGGCGCAAGACGCATGCGATGGATGATCGAGGTGTGCGAAAAGTGGAACCTCGACGAGATTTGCACCATGACCGAGCCAGACATGAAGAAGATCCTCGACGGTTGGGAGACCGGGTACGTGCCCAGCTATAAGGAGGTCAAGGGTGGATTGCCGTTCTTGCCCTCGGATGTTCGACTCAAGAAGGCGCTTTTCGGAACATGTCCAGTCGTCGGATACCCAAGTCCTTATCTCACCGGATTCGCTGGCGTTCTCCTGGGCGCAGCCGTGACTTCCGCAGTTTTCCTCTCAAGAGGCCTCTCCCGCTCCTCGTAGTTGCCTTCATGTACCCCTGTCACGCCTCACTTGTATCAATGCCAGCCTTTTGCGAAGCTATGCACAGCGGACTGGCGCATGATGTCCTTGGAGACGTATCTTGTTCGGTGGTACAGTCAGAGACGGAAACAGTATTACAAAAACGGATCTAGTCGTCATCTTCTTCTTCCTCGTCCTCGTCATCGTCCTCGGCATCATCATCTTCATCCTCGCTGTCGGCGACCTTGCGCCTTGCGCCGCTCTTGCCGGCCGCAGCAGCGGAGCTTCGCGCCGACGCCAACTTGGAGGTGGACTTTCGGCTAGCTTTGACAGCCTTTGCGGCCGACTCGGCATGAGCTGCGATGACGTCGTTGACATCGACGCGAATCGCGTCAAAGAACGCTTTGAGCCCGCCGAACGCCGGCGTCGAGTCGAGGTCGAGGCCATCGAGTCCAGCTTCGCACTGCGCCGCATACGCCTTGACGAACGCAGCCTCGAAGCGACCGAGTGCATTCTTGGAGACAGTGTCCTCGAGCGGGTTGAGTTCCTTGAGTCCCGTAAGCAGGATGAGAGTTTCCTGGACCTTCGCGTCGGGCAGTTCGTCGGGGAGGAATGCCTTGCCGAGCAGCTGGCACATGACTTTGCGCTGGTCCTTCTCTTCGATGGTGTACATGGCTTTGATGAGGTCGATGGCCACATCCACGTGCACCGTCTCGTCGCGCACGCGACCAGCGACCATCATGACCTTGTCCGGATCGGTCCAGTCGAGCAGCTGCAGACCGACCTGCATGGGTGTTACCATCTCCTGGTCCTCGTCCTTCTCTTCATACACCTCGGTGAGCACCTGCAGCACCGACACAAATACGCGCTGCAGGCGACGCTGGTTCCAGCTCGACGAGCCGCAATAGACGGGCAGGAAGTACGACAGGCACTGGCGCAGCTCCTGATTCTGCATGGTCTCGGGCGACATGTAGATGAGCACGAGACTCTTGAGCGCCTCGTCGTCTTCGACCATGCCGGTCAGCATGAGCTTGGCCATGCCCTCGCATGCTGCGCTCTGGATGGCTGCATCGTCATCCTCGAGCAAGCTGAGCAGATAGGCCACGATCTGGCGCTTGCCCGCTTCTTCGCCCGCAGGGTTGCACGAGCACAGGTAGGGGATGGTGTGGCAGATCAGAAGATCGAACACGGCCTGGACGACCCGCAGCTTGATCTCGCCTTCGGCTTGCTGCACCTGTTGGAGAAAGAGTGGGAAATATTCGAGCGCCAAATTGCGGTCCAACAGACCGCACAACGCGAGACACGTCAGGCCGAGCTCACGTACGGGCGCGTCCTTGGAGCGCACCGCCGGCGCGATGAGCTGGGGAAGCAGACCGTGGAAGGCCGTGTTTTCCTGGAGCGCACCGACGACACGTTCAAGCATGGCGCGGACGATGGTCAGGCGCCGATGCTCGATGGCGAGCGCATTCTGCGACGGCGCATCCTTGGCCTTGATCGACTTGCGCGGCTTCTTGCGCGCCAGTGGCGTGCCATCGATGCTCATGGTGTCCTCAGCGTCGTCGTCGTCCGATACGATCGTCTCGTCATCGTCCTCGGCTCCGAGCACCTGGACAATCTCGACGATCATGCGCATAAAGTCCCTCTGTCCGTTGGACAGCTTGAGCAGGACATCGAGGCAAGTGGGCACCAGATCCTCGGGCAGCTCGACGTCCGAGATCATGTCGCGCACCAGGCCAAACATCTTTCTCCTTCCGATCTCGTCGCCGTAGTCGGAGGCGAGCGCGATGCCGAGCAGCTGCGAGACGACAAAGGTCTTGTTGCGGATGGTGAAGGCGACGATTTCGATCTCGTCTGCTGGAGCGAGCGCGCTGCTGGAGAGCACGTTGTACTGCTCGATGAGCTGCACGAGGCCCTCGTATTCCTTCTGGATGTGGAAGGCGAGCGCAGTGACCATGGGAAGGCATTCCTCGAGGCGGCGATCGTTCTTGGTGCGACGGAAGTAGTCGACAAAGACGCGGACGAGGAAGGCGGTGGAGGGAGCGAGATTGGCCCAGAATTCGTCGGCATCGAAAGACACCTGGGCGACGATGGCCGGGCGGCTCTCAAAGATGCTCATGAGGGCTGCCTCGATGTGCTTGGACGCGACGACGTCGAACTGGTTGAGGAAGACGACGAGGTCGCCGCCGCACGCGTCGAACCAGGCGGTGACGAGCTTTTGAGCGGCACGTTTGACGCTCGGCTCTCGTTCGCCCATGCCGACGCGGACGACCTCTCCGGCCGCATCAATATCGAGACCGAGACGTGAAGGCCCGGCTTGCGAAGAGGCGGCGCCCTGGAGCGACCTGTGCTGCGCCTTGAGCATCATGGTGAGACTGCCGAGATAGACGCAGCGGCGGTTGATGGGGTCAATGTCGCGCAGGCGCTCCAGGAGGAGGGGCGAATTCTGCTCGTCGGGCGTGAGGTTGAAGAGGGCGGCTCGGCGCACCTCTGCGCTGGGGTCGAAACGGAGCGTCTCGATGAGGGCTTGCTTGATGTCTTCCGAGTCCTCGTCCTCGTCATCGTCGGCGGTCTGAAGCTTGGTGAGGGCAATGACGGCTTGTACACGGACAGCTGCCTCCTTGTCCCTGGCACGGGAGAGGAGGAAGGACTTGAGCGTCTGGAAGAGCTTCTCGTCGACGGCCTCTAGACCGTTGATGAGTAGGGCGATGCAGCCACAGCAGCGAAGGCGGACATTCTTGTTCTTGGATACGAAGCCCTTGAGCAGGTGCTTGAGGAGGAGCGAGGTGAACCTGGTGGCCGAGGTGTCCTCCTCTTCCTCGTCGTCGTCCTCCTGCTCCTCTGGCTCACCGGCTTCCTTGCGAGCTGCAGCGCGGTCGGCGCGTGCCTGCAGACGGAACTGCTCCTGAGCATAGGTGACGTATCCGGCGACGAACTTGCAGATGCGGTCGGCGTTGGGGACGCCCTTCTTGATGGGCAGGACGCGATCGAGGCAGCCTACGAAGATCTCGTTGAAAGCCTTTTCGCCGATGGGCCTCACGCGGCCGTCGGAGGCGGGCTCGGTGATGGCGGCGACCTTGAGGTGGATGCGATGAAGCGAGACGATGTTCTTGCGATGGTTGGCAAGGCTGTGCTGCGCCTGTTGGAAAAGAGGCGGGATGGAGGCGTGCAGGGCGAGCAAGGTCGGATGCGTGATCTCCTTGCGCGGCTTCTCGACGGCCTCACGGCGAGAAGCGCCGGCCGAAGCCCTCGAGGCGACCGCGACTGGCATCGTGATGGTTGATGCAGAAGTATCGAGATTACGATGTGGACGTAAAGAAAGGCAGACGAACAGCGCCTTCGCTGCGGTTGAAAGTGTTTGCGGCGCAGTCGACCGGCAGGGTCTGTGGATGTGCTGTTGCTGCCGCTGCCGCCGCCATTTCCCGACGACGCGTTGAGTTGGCTGAGGCGCGAGCAGCAGAAATTTCGAGCCACAGCAGCCTGGATGATTTTGCGGTATTTTGATGCAACGCGGCGAGGCGGGGGCGAAGTGTGTGTGTTGGTCTCGAGGCGCAAAGCCCAACAGGCGTGTCGAATAGCCTGGGTCACGTGCCTCCACTTTGGCAAGATCTTTTTGGAGGTTTCCTGCTTTTTTTCCCGGCTACTGTGGGAAGAGGCAGGCTGCAGCCTCTGCCCTCCGCTCTCTGCCACCTACACCACACCATTGCGACAATCGACACAGCCATGGCACCACAAGCTCTGTCGCGGTCGCAAGGCGACTTCTTCCTACGAGGTCTCACTTCTGATCCACCGCAAAGGTCGGACGGACGTCATCTGCTCGCCTTTCGGTCCCTGCAAATCGACACGTCCGTCGCAGCCCAGGCAAACGGATCGTCTCGCATCACGCTCGGCGGCACAGAGATCTTCTGCGGTATCAAAGCAGAAGTCAGAAGCTTTGGCGATGACAGCGACGACGAAGACGAGGAGGCCGAGTTTCAGACGCAGGACGACCAGGAACTCGCCGCCGAGGGCAGAAAGACGGGACGCATCAAGTGCTCGGTAGACTAGTAAGTGGCACACCCTCTGCCTCCAAGCTGGGCACTCTGAATTCGGTATTGACCATCTTTGCATTGCTCCTGCAGCTCGCAATCCTTGGTGCACTCTTTCGACAGCAAGGTGCTGGACGCCTTGTCCATCTCTCTCTCATCCATGGTCAACTCGGCCTTCTCGCCAAGATCATCTCCATTGCCTTTGCACCAGCTGCTCATCATCGCCAACGCCAAGCACTGGACAATATACATCGACCTGCTCGTCAACTCGCTCTCCGGTGGCAATCTGTTCGACGCTGCTTTTGCTGCCATCTTTGCCGCCTTCTACGACACTCGCATCCCCGCCACGCGCGGTGTGGCCTTCGAGGCGCCTGCGACGCTTGATGAGTCGGGCAACGCTGTGCAAGGCGCATTTGCCAACTCACAGGGCGATCTGGACCAGATGGGCATCAAAGGTCTGCTCAAGAAGAAGCCCAAGACACATGCCGCGGGTCCGGCCAACGCGCGGTCCGGACCGGCCTCCAAGGTGGTCGATTTCGAGCTCGAGCACAGCGGTGAGGACGGAGCCGCACTAGATGGTCGTCAGGACTTGCCGCTGTGCATCACGGTCAATGTGCTGCCCAACAGCTACTTGCTCGATGCCGATGTGGACGAGGAGGCGTGTGTGGGCGCACGCGTGCAGGTGCTCGCAACACGCTCGTCCAAGGTGCTCTCGGTACGCACCACGGGCACCGAGGAAATCTCGTTCAAGCGTATCAGCGAGGCCATCCGTATCGGAAGCGTTCAGGCAGCAAGGCTCGTTGACGCGTTGTTGGATCAGCTGGCTCGATCGACAGGTCCAGAAGACGAGGAGGAGGAGGAGGAGGAGGATGCCGCGGACGGCGTCCCAGCGCCAGCACAGGCGTCGATGGACGTAGACGCATGAACAGCCACGTGGATCTTTCCTGCGTCCATCTGCAGCGATGGCGTACAAACCTGCCATTGTATCTCGTCGTTCGCAATGATACCACCACGCCATCTTCCCACGCAATCAGTGCCACGCCTGCGCCACGCGCGTAACTTCGGCAGGAGCGGCGGAAGAGCCAATATCTGAAACGTACAGTGCGACAAGACTACGGCAGCACATGACGGCTGTGCCATTGTCGCTTCCCAGAACCTCTTCGCACGGCCCAGACGCGGGAGTGCGAGCGCGCAACCAGCTCCCTTTCTCGCACAACGAATTCGGCGGGATAGCGCCACCCTGAGCCACTCGTACAAAACCAACAGGATCCAGAGCCTCATTGACCTTCTGCTCGGGCTAGACCGACATCTGTGACTGCTTTCGGCTTCGCGCGCAGATGTTGCAACGCCCACCCCTTCCGCGACAAGTGACTTGCAAAAGCTAGCAAAAGCTAGATCGGAACCGCTCTTCCCTTTTTCCACCGTGGTTGCAATCTTGAAAAAAGGTTCGGGAAAGAAGGCCAAAAAAAAAGACGATTGAAAAGGCTCACGCCAAGATCTGTGGCTGCAAACACTGAACGCCGAAATGAATGCCGTAGCCTGTCAAGAACGCATGAGAGCTGGCGGAAGAGGCCGTACCGGAGCCGGTTTCATTTGGGTATGGATATGAGCTCACGGCGGAGTGTGAGCAAGAGAGCATGTTGAGCTCCAGCGGGTCACGCGAGCTTTTTCAGAGTGGGGCGCACCCATCATGTGGAGCTGCCCTGTGCGCGGAGCGCAGCCTCAAGCTCAGCCGCGGGAGCCACAGCCTTCGATTGGATTTTGGAAATGGGACCTGCTGACTTGGCCAAGTCGCCGCGCAGCCAGGCTGTGTCCATCATGCGTCCAGCCGGCCGAGCTCTGTCTGCACGAGGGGCAGAGCATAGAACTAGCCATCCCGCCTTCCTTTCTCTTCCGCCTCCATCCCTCTCGAACGCTAGTTGCAACACCGACAGCGATCATCAGTATGGCGTCGTTCTTCGCAAAGGCTCGTGAGCGCGCCGAGGCTGCGGCCCAGCAGCTTCAGGCACACCACGCCGCCTCTTCCGCCAGCAAGACCGGCGACACCTCGAGCTCCAGCACCACCTCAGGCACCGGTTCCAGCTTCTACACCGGCTCGGTTCCTCACCTCCTCCGACACGGTATCGCCTCGGTCGACCCTCGCTACGAGTCCACCCGCCAGTTCCACCTCCTCAGCCAGGCCGTCAAAGGATTCAACATCGACCACGAGGCGGCGGGCCGAGAGGCCAAGAACCTCGCCAAAGCCACATTCACCTGGGGACAGCATCATCTCCCGGAGAAGCGCGACGACAGTGTCGGCGATGAAGTGCTCGTCGATGTCACCGATCGTCTCGCCTACGTCTGGCACGAGATCGGACAGCTGGAGACCGCGCACAGCCAGAGCGCCGAACAGGCCCGCAACCGCCTCAAGCGTTTCGAAAAGGCAGAGATGGAGCTTGGCCAGCGCCGCGCTTCCCGCAACAAACTCAAGAAGGAGCTCCATGCCCTCGTGCCCGAGCGCGCCATGTCCGCCGGCAGCGAACGCGCTCAGGAAGCCGAGAAGCGCCTCAAGGACCTCATCGACGATGACCAGGCCGACGAAGAGTCCCTGAGCAGGACCAAGCGCGAGAGCCTCAAGGAGGGCTACTCGGCCATGTTCGACAGTCTCATCGAGCTCGGAGAGAAGATGGCTCTCGTCGCCCGCTACGGCAAGCTCATGACTACGCTCATCCCTACCGACAAGTCGCCCTTCCCGGCCACAGTCAAGCCGCGCGGCGAGACCATCCCGCTCTGGGAAGGCGCGGCTCGCACCGCAGAGGTGCGTGCGGCGCTTGCCTCTGCCCTCACGTCCTTCCGTCCGGACCTGTCCGTGCCGAGCTTGCCCTCGGAGGCCGCACTGTCATCTGGCACAAGCCTCGGCCGTGCAGACACCGTCTCCTACGCCGTCTCGCATCGCGCGGAGCTGCAGCGCGACGAGGCTGCAAGCGATGCAGCGACGCCAGCGACTGTCGCCAGCGCTGCACCTTCGTCGCCCCGACGAAGCAGTTTGTCGCCCGATCGCAATGATCGACTTCAGCCAGCCAGCGCAGATGGTAACGGATCGACGCAGAAACTCAACCTCAGCCCGTCCACGCTTCCCGCGCCCCTTCTTCCGCCTCGGCCCACCCGTAGCCCCTCAGCAACTTCCGACACGCTGCGCTCGCCTCAGCCGGATCCTTTCGCTGACCCCGTCGCCGCCACATCGGCGGCCCATCCATCCGTTCAAGACGAAGAAGCATCCGGTCCTCCCGGTCCGACGGTCGCAGAGACCGGTGTGGTTCCGAGCGGACCCGGCGGCCCCAAGTCGGGCACGCTTCGCCCTCGCAGGGCATCTGCCGGCCAGCGATCCGCCTCGATCTCTGCGGGTGCGGTGGCTTACCTCGGCCCTACTGGCACCTACAGCCACCAGGCGGCGCTCAAGGTGTTTGGCGAGACCGGAACGAACCTCATCCCCATGCAGAGCATCACGGGCGCCATCGACTTTGTTCGCCGTGGCACGCCCGGCAACGCCAAGATCGCCATTGTGCCGGTGGAGAACAGCACGTTCGGACCTGTTCGGGACACGCTGGACAATCTGCTCAACATCAGCAATGGTGACCGCCACGCCATGCGGCCCTCGGAGGGCGCCCACCTGCATGTGGTGGGCGAAGCATGCTTGGCGGTGGACCATGCGTTGCTGTGTGGGCCGCGCACGTACCAGAGGCTCCTGGCGCTTCAGGGCGATTCGGATGCCAACGCACCCATTCGCGACGACACGCTGTCCAACATCACCAATGTGATCTCGCACGAGCAGGCGCTCGGACAGTGCGCACGCTACCTCACGCGCTATCTGCCGCAGGCGCGCAAGAAGGCGGTGGACTCGACGGCGGCGGCGGCGATCACGGCGCTCGAGTTCGAGGCCGGGACTGCGCCGGGCATGGCATCGGGCGAGTCGCTCGGCTTCTCATCCAACTCGCTCGTGGTGGCGGTTGGAGCCGAGGCGGCTGTAAAGACCGTTGGCGTGAGGGTGCTGCGTTCGAAGATCCAGGACGTGCAGGACAACCGCACGCGCTTCCTGGTGCTGGCGAGCGAGCCGCTGCAGAGCTTGCTGGCCACCAACTCGCTGCCGGCCTCGCTGTCGCGCCTGTACAGCGCGTCTGCGCCGGTTGGCATGGTGGGCCGCTCGCTGCTGGGCGTGCACGATGCCGTCAGCTCGGACCTGGTGGCCGAGTCCGGCAGCTACAGCGACCTGCCGAGCGTGCTGGACAGAGTGGTGCCGGAGCTGAGCAAGTGCACCGAGGTGTCGATTCGCAAAGTGGACCGTCGCCCGGCTTCCATGGTGGCGGCATCAGGGGCAAGCAGCGTGTGGAGGGGCAGCTACGTGTTTGAGCTGCAGTACTCGGCGGCCGCTGCTAGCACTGCAGAGGCGAAAATCCGACAACTTGTCACGCAGCTCACGGTGGGTAGCTCGGCGATCAGAACGGTGGGAGATGCTGCGCCCGTAGCGTACCTGGGCAGCTGGCTGGTGGACGGAGCTTCGCTGCGGGGCGAGCCGCTGCTGGGTGCGCAGTCAGGTGCGCCGCTTTCGGCTACGCCGCAACGAATCGGTCCGGGTATGGCATCGTCTGCATCGGCGGCATCGGGCTTCTCGGATCTGGCCACGCCTGGACACAGTGGTGCGGTGCATCTGCCAGCATCCGGATCGACGTCGTCGGATCTGTCTCAGTCGACGCTGCACGCGGGCGCACCGATGAGCGAGAGGGAGCGCAAGGAACGCGAGGCGAGGCAAGAGGCGGCAGAGGTGCAGCAGCACGCGGCGCAGGCGCGGTTGGTGCGACAGCAACAGCAGGCAGAGCTCTACGGTGTCGAGGCGCAGCCTTCTGGGGCCGGTGCCACCCGCCCAGAGCCACTGGCGGGTCTGCAAGAGAGCGAGGCGGAGGAACGCCTGGATGAGGGCGAGGGCCTGCCCGCGTACCAACCCTTTGATCCGTCTTCTCGGACCTAACCTCGGAAATTTTCGCCGGAGTTGGCTTGTCGTGACACCGCCAGTCGGTGTATCCGTTGTTCCGTCTCAATAGCTTCAAATCGTAGTTCGTATTGGCTCAGACCAAGGCTTGTGATACATTGCCGGGACGTGGAGATGAGCAGCAATCAGCATGACCGCGGAGTAAAGGACCGCGTCGGAAGTGCCTGGCGACACAGCCATCCGGCGCAAGCCTCCTGCAGCCGCGGAAGAGGAGAGGGCGGTGCAAAGGAAAGAAGCGCGCAATTTGCGGCCGGGCGTTTCTTGTTTTTGACAGGGGCGCTGTACAGCTGTGCATAACGTCGTTGGATGCGGTGTGCAGAGGCGGGGGGTGATCCAAAGGGTCCTTGTGCCCAGTTGCCAGGTTTCGTCAGCGCGGCCCGGCCCGTCTTGGCTCTCCAGGGTCCTCTAGCCTCGCCTCTGTAGACAGGAGAATTTCCATCCGAAGAAAGGGGGCACAGGGGCGCGGACTTGCCAGAAACGGCGAAAAAAAAAGTGGAGCAGACGAGGCGATGATGCAGATGCGCAGAGCAACACCTCTCTCTGGGCGCGTAGATCGGATAGTCCAACACGGCCTTGGCTGGCGTGCCTGCCTGCCTTTTTTGAAGTGCACCTTCTTGGCGCGCCCCTCGTCCGCAGCCGGCGCACAGCCTTGGCCCGCACGGCGCTTCCTCAACTCACGACTGCCTTTGTGTTCCGCCCGTCCCGCTCACGTGCAAAGCTCGCCCTCGAGTGCGCATACGAGCTCGCTCAACTCCGCACTTTGCTTTCCTTCCTGCGTGTTTGTCTTTTGCTACCACCATCTTCCATTCGTGGTGCGCAACGACGTCAAAGACCGGGCCTAGATACCCAGGAGGAACATTTTCCTCTTTAGCACGACCCTCCCTTCATTGGTCCGGACCTACGCCCTGCAAGCCGGACTGGGACCTTCACCTCATTCTCCCTCGAGGACCCACGCGCGCGCGCTTAAGCCCACTTCGATCGACGCAACGCATCGCAACTCGCAATGCCCCCTCGCTATCCCTTCGGAGGCGGCGGACGCACCTCGGACGAGGCCCAGCACCAGTCGCCCGACGGCCGCCATCCTCAGACCGCAGAGGCTCGAAGGCAGTCGCTCACTCGACAGAACAACGCCTATCCAACCTACGACCTCGGCGCCGAGCCTACCTCGCAGCCTCACGTCTCCTACGACCCCTATCTGCCCCCTTCCAACTCGGGCGATCACACCGGCTACGAGCTGCCCTCGGCCGACTACTACGACCACACACGGCCTTCCTACCCGCCCCACGTCACCTCGCCCCGCATGTCGAATCCCTACAGTAACTCGCAGCCCCACCGCGTCGGTGTCGACCCCTTTGACGAGCACGACAACGATGTGCCCCTCCTACCCAGGGACGGCAACTACGCCTACGCGCCCGCGTCACACTTTGACGAGCATGGCAACCACATTGGACCCATGGACAAGTATGGCGACGAAGACGGCATGGACGTAGACGGCGCCAACGGCCGCGGCCGCCTGCTGCATCCGCACAGCGGCGACCCAGACGACTACATGCCCGGCGGCTTCGACCCCAGCCTCATGGAGAACGGCACTGCCGGCGGCGTGCGCTACGGAAAGATCCCGCAGCGTGTGCCGCGCAGATACAAGACGCTCAAGCGCGTCGAGCTCTACCACGGCAACCTCGTGCTCGACTGTCCCGTGCCCTCCAAGCTGCTCGACAAGCTCAACGACCGCGAGTCGCGCGAGTTCACCCACATGCGCTACACCGCCGCCACGTGCGACCCGGACAACTTCAAGGACGAGCGCTACACGCTCCGCCAGGTACTCTTCGATCCGCCACGCAGGACCGAGCTCTTCATCGTGCTCACCATGTACAACGAGGACGAGGAGCTCTTCACCCGCACCATGCACGGCGTCATGACCAACATCGCCCACCTCTGCACAAGAGAGCGCTCCAAGACCTGGGGCAAGGAGGGCTGGAAGAAGGTCGTCGTCTGCATCGTCTCGGACGGCCGTCTCAAGATCAACTCGCGCACTCTCGCCTGCCTCGCCGCCATGGGCGTCTACCAGGAGGGCGTCGGTAAGAACGTCGTCAACGGCAAGCCCGTCACAGCCCACATCTACGAGTACACCGCCCAGCTCTCCATCGACCCCAGCATGCACTTCAAGGGTCGCGAAAAGGGCATCATGCCCGTCCAGATCCTCTTCTGTCTCAAGGAGCGCAACCAGAAGAAGATCAACTCGCACCGCTGGTTCTTCAACGCCTTCGGCCAGATCCTCCAGCCCAACATCTGCGTGCTCCTCGACGTCGGAACCATGCCCCGGCCACGATCGATTTATCATTTGTGGAAGGCATTCGACATCAACTCCAACGTCGGCGGCGCTTGCGGCGAGATTGTGGCTCTCAAGGGCAAGTACTGGAGCGCGCTCGTCAACCCGCTCGTGGCGGCGCAGAACTTCGAGTACAAAATGTCCAACATCCTCGACAAGCCGCTCGAGTCGGTGTTTGGCTACATTACCGTGCTGCCCGGTGCCTTCTCGGCGTACCGCTACATTGCTCTGCAGAACGACGCCATGGGCCAGGGGCCGCTCCACTCGTATTTCAAGGGCGAGACGCTCCACGGTGGTCAGTCGGACGCGGACGTGTTTACGTCCAACATGTACCTCGCCGAGGACCGCATCCTGTGCTGGGAGCTCGTGTCGAAGCGCGACAGTGCGTGGATCCTGCACTACGTCAAGTCGGCGCAGGCGGTGACGGACGTGCCGGACCAGGTGCCCGAACTCATCTCGCAGCGTCGTCGCTGGCTCAACGGATCCTTCTTCGCGGGCATCCACTCGATCATCAAGTTTGGCTACATCTACCGCTCGTCGCACTCGTTCGGGCGCAAGTTTGCGCTCCACATCGAGATCATCTACCAGACCATCCAGCTCGTCTTTTCGTGGTTCGGCATGGCCAACTTCTTCATCGCCTTCTTCATCCTCACCAGCGCCATGAGCGACCGCATCAAGGCGCTGCATGTTCCCAATCTCGTGCTCTCGTACATCTACGTTGCCTTCATCATCTTTTGCTTCCTGCTCTCCATGGGCAATCGACCGGCGGGCAGCAAGTTCGGCTACACACTTGCCATGGTCGTCTTTGCGCTGCTCACGCTCTACATGACGGGCGCAGCGATCTACCTGGCGGTCGACTCGATTCTCAACGCTACGGGGGCAGGAGGAGGAGGCGCCGAAGCGCTCGTCTCGAACCGCACCTTCGTCAACATTGTCATCTCGCTGGCGGCGACGTTTGGTATCTGGACGATCGCGAGCATCATGTTCCTCGAGCCGTGGCATATGGTCACGTCGATCATCCAGTATCTGCTCATGGCGCCGACGTTTGTCAACGTGATCAGCATCTATGCCTTTGCCAACATCAACGATATCTCGTGGGGCACCAAGGGTTCGGACAAGGTCATGACCGATCTCGGTGTCGTTGGCGGCACGGGCAACAATCAGGTCGAAGTGGCGATCCCGACCGAGTCCAAGGACATCAACGATGCCTACGACGATGCCATCCACGTGCTTAGCAACAAGCCGCCCAAGGCAGGGCCCGGACCCGTGGACAAGGACCAGAAGCAGAAGGACTACTATGCGACGGTCAGGACCAACGTCGTGCTGTGCTGGAGTCTCAGCAACGCCGCGCTTGTGGTGGGCATTCTCAATATCTCGTCGATCAGCACCAGGACCGTGTATATGGGCTTCTTGCTGTATTCCGTCGCCGGTCTCGCGCTGTTCCGGATGACGGGCTCGACCATCTACCTGATCAAGCGACTCTTCTCTGGCGAGTAATGCTCCAAGAAAGACCGCTCGAACAATCTGCATGCTTTCTTTTCCCGTTCGTCTCCTATACGATACACTTGCGCAGTAATGAACCTAATGGCCAAAGACGATACGTTTGACGTGCTTCCATGTGTGCGGCCAACATGAGGCGAGAGACTGATGTGCTGCGTTAATTTTTCTTAGCCGTGCCTGCGCGGGAAAGAGCCTCCACTTGGCGCTTGAAACGAGACTCTGATTTTTTGGCGGTCAGAAAAAGTTTGAGGTGGAAATCCACGTGCTCGCAGGAATTGCAACAGCCGATGCAGTGTGCGCCTCTTGCTTGAAAATCGGGCATTTTTTCGCAGGATGACGCTTTCCTTCGCGCCCCATCACGGCCCTCACCTTTCCGCACCACACTCGCCTTCATCAACCTATCGCGCCACGTTCCTCAGCTCAACTCGCGCAGACTGGACAGCCATCGTGCGTCGGCATGCACTGAAGCATAGACGGCCTTGTATTGATCACGTACTTTTTGGCGCCGCTTTGACAGCAGACATGGCGGCAAATTCGGTCATGGCGGCTGCGCAGGACGCGGCCATGTCTGCCGTCCAGCAGGCTACTTCCAACGCCAGCAGCTCACAGAGCGGCCCATCAAAAACGTCGATGTCAACGTCGCGGAGGGCGAAAAAGCGAGGCAAAGGCGGTGCATCCACACCAGCCTCTTCAGCCGGGCCAAGTAGAGACGCAAGCCCAGGCAGGAGCCAGGAAAAGCACGCAGTCAACGGCACACAGCACAGTGACGACGACGATGACGACATGGAAGAGGGCGAGTATGCGGGAGACGCAGGCGAGATGAGCTTCGTCTTTGACACTGCGGGCGATATGGACGTGGACCGCGAGATCGCATTGGAAGACGGCCCCAAGACCGACGGCGCCGATACGCATGTCGAGGCGGGTCTGCTGCTTCCTTCGCACGTCAATGTCATCCCGCAAGCCGATCCCAGCACCTCTCTTAGCAACGGCCTGGAGCAGGCAGGTGGATCAGCAGAGGCGCCAGCGGACGGCAGCGACGTCGAGGGCGATCTGGGCGACTTTGAACAGCTGGACATGGACCCCACCACAGCGTCACGCTACTATGGCGCGGAAGAGAAGGCAGAACGACGGGCAAAAGAACAGTGCCTTGCGTGCGGCGAGCTTGGACATGACCGCCGACACTGTCCGCACCAGCACTGCCTGGCGTGCGGAGCGATGGACGAGCATCCGACGCGCTTCTGTCCGCTCAGCACGAGCTGCTTCCGCTGCGGCGGTATGGGGCACCAGACACGCACGTGTCCGAAACCGGGGCGCGGCCCGCGCAGCGAGGAGTGCGAGCGCTGCGGCTCGTACTCGCACGTCAAAGCGCTCTGTCCCACGCTGTGGCGCGTGTACGCATACAGCACCCAAGACGATTATGGGCGCTTCCAAGCCAAGGCGTTTTTCAAGCTGGAGTCGACTGCGGGCGCGCGCGACCCACGAAAGGACCTTGAGCCCGATGGCTCCGAGCTTTCGGACTCGGAAGACGAGTTTGTGCGCGCCGGAGAGCCCGAGCTGTCTGCCAAGGAATTCGACCCGGCGACGAGGTGGTGCTACAACTGCTCGGGGGCAGGCAATCACTGGGGCGACGACTGCCCCGAGCCGCGCGTGAATCCGACGCGAGGAACGGGCGAGCCCTCTGCGTTCTCCGAGTTTGTATCGCGTCTAGGACCGTATGGCAAGTTGGTGCCGGGTGCGCCGCCGCTTGCTGGGTTCCAGATGCCCTCGTCGCAGTTCACGTTCAGCGTGGGCAGCAGTGCGACGATGCACGTGGCGGCAGATGGCGCTGGCAATGGGTCCCCCCGCGGAGGCGCCCGACTGGGGCCGCCGGAGGGCAAGCTTGCGATTGGGCGACACGTGCTTTCGTCGCGCGATACGAGTCGTGCCTCGTCGCCGTTTGCCGGGTCTGGCGGTTCGACAGCAGGCGGATCTCGCAGCGACAGAGTTGTCTCGTTCGACCGCACGCAGGCTGTTGAAGTCGATGGTGGATTCCTCACTCGCAAGGAGAAGCGCAAAGGCAAGAAGCCTCTGCCTGCTGAACTCTTCGCGCAGTGGACACGGGATAAGCAAGACCACCCGGAGCACGCGGATGAGATCCGCGCCGCGCTGGAGCGACGTGCAGACCTCGAGGCCAAGGGTCTTGATTCCTCGGGCGTGCCCACAACGCGCGATATCGTCGGCGAGAAGAAGTGGAACCGCACCTCGCGCGACTCGCGCGACGACTCGGATCGACCGAGCAAGAAGCGTCGTGCCGACTCGCCGGACAGCAGCGACTCGGATTCAAGCACTGGCCATAAAGGCCGTAGACGCAAGCGCCGAGGCGACGGTAAGAACTCGCGCCCGCACACCGGCTGGTCCCACTCCGGCAGTGCACCCGACGCCCCACCCTCTGGCGGAAGCAAGTTCTCCATGGGCGGCAAATTCGCCTCCAAACGTCCCGGCAGCTCGAGACCCAAGGATAAACGTCCCAAGCATCCCAGCTCCAAATCCGGCAAGGGCAGCAACAAGGGTGCCAACAAGAGCCCAAAGAGAGACGCAGCTCCACCGCAGCAGCAACCCAAACCACGCGGTGGAGGAAGCAAGTACCGTGGCAGCTACTTTTAGACTCGCACCCATCTTTGCAATCGCATTTCAAGCATACAGTCGAGGTGTTTTGCCCCTCATCCACAGACCATGTGTGCGGAGACTCGAATGGAATTGTGCTCTCACATGAATCGAGTGCGTGACTACTCGGGGATGTGCGGGACCGCAGGCTGGGCTGCATCGCGCACATCGGCACTGGGCCTGTTGGCTGCCGCTGAGCTCGTGGCCGAAATCCGGCTGATGGCCGAGCCCCTGCTTGTGCTTTCTGAGCGGTTGAACGCCGCACCGCCGGCGTATCCGGATGAGTTGGACGGCCGTCTCGCTCGCAGCGCCGACGTGATGGATGGCGACCTGCCCTTGATTCCTGCCGTGATAGAGCCTCTGCGCTCGCTCAGCGCGCCCGCGGTGCCTGCAGCCCCCGAACCGCTCGCAGCAGCACTCGCCGAGGTGGTGGTGCGCGTACTCGAGGTCGAGCGCCTTCGGCCCTTGAGACTCGCCACAATGCCGCTGCCAGGCGCGGTGGACGAGGTGGACGGGCTCCTCCTGCGCTGTGCGGCATCCAATCTTGGCGGAAGCTCGCCGATCTTGCCCTGGTGGCGGAAGAGCTCGCCACCCATGACATCCAGCGGCTGGCTCGGGATGAGGGCGCGCTCCTGTGCACTGAGATCCTGCAGCGACATGCCGCACACGCAGAAGAGCTGCGACTGACCGCTGACCGCTGTCGATGTGCTGGTGCCGTTGGGTCCTGCCGTCGAGAAGCCACTTGTAGTGTTGTGACCGTGGTTGAAGCTCGCCGAGGCGTTTCCGTCACTGCTCGGCGGGTGGTGCGCAAAGCTCGTGAGGTCGTACGGCATCTCAGCGCGGCGCGAGGACGGGTCTGGATCGGCTGAATACGCCGGCAGGGTCACCGCATCGTAGGCGCAGCAACACGACGGAACAAGCACGGGCTGTCGAAGCGCAAACACTTTGAGCCTCCTCTCCTTGGCCTCCTGTTCTGGCGTTGTCGCCGTACTTCCAGACGGCTTGCGACTGTGCACGATCTCGACGACGATGATGTGGCTGAAGCGGATGCTCGCCTTGGAGGCAGCCACGGTGGACGCGCGAATGTGGTTGTCGTCCGGCATGCGCGCGATGCCCTGCACAGTCCAGGCATCCTCTGTGCCCGAGTTTCGCACAAAGCCGTCCGTCTTCTTACCGTCGCCATGCGATCCGTCGTTGTTCTTGGGCGGCACCCAGCCCTTTTCGAAAAGCTTGTGGCGCTGGACGGGCACCGTCTGCTTGCCCTTGCGCTTGGTACTGAGCTCGATACTTGTCTCGAGCGAGACACGCACCAAATACACGATGAGGTCTTTCGGCGGGTTGGGTGAGTTGACATCGATGTTGAAGACACCGCCGACGGAGATGTTGTTGGATGTGCAAGCGATGGAGACCAGGCCCACGGTGGGATGCATGTCGTTGTAGAGCACCGTGAGGGGTGTGGGTCCACTGTCGGGCGAAGGGTTGACCATAGGATACAGGTCGCGCCAACACTCGACGTTCGATTTGGCTCGACCGGCTCCGATGGCGGTAGCCTTGATGATGTAGCGCACTCTACCATAAGGCGAGCGCTCGTAAGGAGGAGCATCGCAAGGAATAATGAAGGCGAATTCGAAGCCGTGCACGCCCTTCTGCAGCTCGAGGCCGTCTTGGTTGGGTTCTGTCTCCCAACCACCATCGCCCTCGGAGCCTGGAGTGACGACGACACCTCCAGATGAGCCCGAGTGCTCCAAAGGAGGACGGTCGGCGGGCCCTCTGCGGCCCCTCTCGCCCTCCTCGTCGACCTGGACAAGGTCGCTCGTGTGAGCTGCGCTGCCGCGCCCGACAGGCACGCGTGATTTGCTGCGTGCCTTGCGAGAGCCGAAAAAGCCGATGGAATGGCTCCTGGATTTGGCCTTGCCCTTGTCGTCTTCGGCGTGAGCGTTTACGTGCAATCCAGAGGATTGCGAGGAGGTCGACTCTGCTGGTGTTGCGCTCATGCTCCTGCGCTCGGCGTTGGCATGGACGGCAAGCGACCTGCTCAGGTGTGCAGCCAGCTCGTCAGTCTCGCGCATCGAGGATCCGCGTTCGTCGGGTGGAGTGCGATCGTTGGAAAAGCTTGGGCGTCGTGACCTTTGGGGCGTCGCGGAGATGCTTGGCGGCAGGCTGTGCTCAGTGACCTCCTGATCCAAGGGCGCGGTGGGATTGGTGCCGTTGCGCAGCGCCTCCGAAATGGCGTAGGCGTAGGTAGGAGGCGAGCGCATGGATGTGCGGCCTCGCTCGGACAAGGCTGGGGCGCTGGGTGAAGAGGCGCGACTGGCAGGGCGACTGTTGGACGGCGAAGGGCTGTGACTGATTCGGCCCATGCCCGAAGCGAGCTTTCGACCTCTGGAGACGGCACGCGCCATCGAAGCCGGGATGCTGCCTCCGGGACTGTGCGATCGCATGCCGAAAGCCGAGCCCGAGCGACCGGCGCGGTCAGGAGTCGCCGAGCTCCGTCCGCGTTGTTGCTGCGCATGTGAGGAGGAACCGACCTGATGGCTCGGCCCAGCAGAAGCCGAGCGGTGATTGAAAGACAGGAGGTGATGGTGGTTGTGGTGGTGGTGCTTGTCCTTATCGCTTTGGATGCCGATCTCGACGACCTTTTCAAGGACAGTGGAGTCCTCCCAGCTGATGGGAGTGAGGCCAGCCGATGGATCGAGGATGGCGATGGTCTGGACTGCCTTCAGACGGACGCGGATACCCGAGATGTGGCGGGTCGATGGGACGTAGAGTTCGACGAGACCTCGCACGATCTCGTCGTTGGCCATGGGCGGCCTCTCGTGGCTCTCGGGCAGAGGGCGATCAGGTGGATGCAGGAAGACGGCATTCTGGAGCAGGTGGAGTTTGAGCTCGCAGGGCTGGAAGAAGGTGGAAAACATGGTTGCGCTGGCGTCGCTCGTAGGGCTGTATGACCCGGAGAAGCAGCGCACTCACCGCCTCAGGTCGTCCGAATGCAGGCGTTCGGGGCTATGAGCGCATATGCAAGATAGGCCGCAGCTGGCTGGCGGCAAAGGATGTTCCGAGGTCGGGCGGGTCGTCGATGCTGATCACGATGATGTGGTTGCGATGAATGCGAAGAGCGAGCAGGAAGATGAAGATGAGCAGAAGGATTGATTGTCGAGACGGAATCGAAAAGATGCACTCTGTTGGTCTGCAACGGTCGAGGCGGCTCTTGTGGGTGAGCTGTGCGGCTTTGCGTTCAGGGTCGCAGTCGCATGCACATCCGTCGCGGTCGACCGTGATCCGAGGAAATCGCAGCTGCAATCTGCCGAAACCGAGAGTGGGTTCCGCTAAAATTCCCGATGCGTTGCAGCTTCCGAGCGTAAAATCTGGTCCGCACCGCAAATCTTGTCCGCATCTCTGGCTGCCATTGTTGCCTCTTTGCTCGGCACCCAACTTGCTCTTCGGCATCGCTTAGAACCCTGCCGTCGGCGAAAGCGGCGGCCGGAGTACGACGAATCACACACAGGGGTCCAAGGGTTCCGTGCGTCCGTCGCTGCACCGCAGCCGCTTAATGCGAAGACGTATCTGAGCCAGATGGACGCACTCGCACCCCCGCTGCAGCCTTGCTGTGAGGCTACTTGACCGGCCCACCGTCTAACACGTTGGAAGCATCGCGGGCTGAGCCGAGATTCGTGAACACTTCGAAATCTCAGAATGTTAGGTTCGACCGATCTTGAACTCATCGGGCCTTCGGTAAGTGAAATCGCGATTATGCACAAAATGGATTTTGACAGGCCCAAAGGGGCAGGTTGGACGAGCATCTGCAGGTACCCCTGAGCGAGCCGAGCGTTGAGAACGGGTCGACGGCCGTCTTGCAGCTTAGAGTTGACTGCGAATCCAGCTCCGCTCCTCGACATGCCGTCGTACCACTTTGTGTCGCTCACACGAGCCCCTGTGTACGTCGGCCTCTTATCACGCACGCACGCACGCTGGTCGCCCGGCTTCTATGTGTGACCTCTGACCTCGTGTGTGTGCCTCGCCCGCGAGCGTAGATTCCAACCTGGGCCGCCCTCGTGGTCGTACTCTGAGAACCAACGCGTTGCGCCTCCCAAGGGCTTCCACGAACCCCCTGAGCGCCACCTGAACCTGCTGCATAAGTTACCTCGGCCTACAGCCAAGCAATCAAGCTTCCTCGTGCACCTGCAGCCGCTTTCATCCGGGCCCCTTCAGCATAGCCCACTTCATCTCACCCACCACTTCATCATCCTTGCTTCGTTGCGACCATCCGCTCTGACACTTTGCTAGGCTGCCTGGCGCCGAAGCGTCTCGGCCGCTCCTAACGCACAATGGCTCCGCAATCGTGGGCTCGCTCCACCGCACCATTGCTCGCCATTCGCAGCACCGACCCCGACACCACCTTCCAAGGCCACGACTCGACCGACATTGCCAATGCGCTAGCAGCGCATGCCCATAACATGGCCGAGATCGCCAAGGAGTCGGCTGCGTCCTCGGACGTAGGCGCCGCTTCGTTCCAGGGCCACGACTCTGCCGACGTCGCAAACGCCATCCAGAACTACGTCGTCAACCACCAGGACGAACCATGGCCACAGAAGTTCACGCAGCCCGGCCAGAGCGCCGCAGGTGTCCAGCAGACGGCGGTGGACCTGGCTGCAGGCGTACATGCTGTCACTGCCAGCTCGGATAGTGCCGTCTTTTCTCTGTCCGGTCACGTCCACGATCAATACTGGATGAGCATCCTGCTCTGCATCGTCTGGATCGTTCTCGGTCTCTTCATGCTCTTCTTCGGCTGGGCATCGTTCTTCTGGGGATGCAACGTCGGCACGAAACGAAGCAGGATCGACGACAAGGCTACAAAGTCCCGCCGCTCATCGTTCCTCTTCGCAGGCACGCCGCTGGCAGGCGGTATTGGCGGCGTCGTCGTCGGCTTCCTCTTCTTCTCCTTCCTCACCACCGTCATCACCTCGACCATCTGCATCACCCAGGCCAAGTCGGTGTCTTCAACCTCCTTCTTCGTCATCTGGCTCATTCCAGGTCTACTGGGCGCAGCTCTGGCTGGGCACTGGTCGCTGCTATCGCGCGCTTTCACGGGTCTGCTGGCAGGCGCCTGCTTCACGCTCATCGTCACGGCAATGTTCGGCATCCACACGCTGATCATCCGCGCCATCTTCATTTCGGTCTGCACCAGCCTCATCACCGCACCACTCCTTCTACCCAGGCGCAGCGCTATCCACTTCCATCTGCTCAACATCTGCGCCTCCCTCATCGGTGTTGTGACGTTCCTCGATGGAGTGGCGCTCTTTGCTCCGCCTCGCGCCAGCTCCGATTCGTGGATCGACCTGTGGGTGCTACTGTTTGCCCTCGACGGCTCGGCTTCCGAGGCGAGCGCATCAAAGAAGTGGGGCACCTCGGCCTTCAAGGGCTTCATCGCTGCTGCCGTCCTCGGTGCTGTCGTCGGGTTTCTCTTCGAGTTCGTCTTCCACAAACACGCGTCCGAAGACCCTGATATGGAGTGGAACAACTACCTCGGATCCTTCACACAGCGTCTCGAATCTCGCCAGCCCGCGGACGCAGAAGACCGCGCGGGCTCTTTCGAGCCTGCTCCGGGTGTCTGGCAGAAGCTCTCGCGTGCCTTTGCTCCCTCAGGTCAGCCTGCGGCTTACGGCAACATCTCGGCCGCTGGCGATCTCGAGAAGAGCCCCCTCACCAACCTCCCGGGCGCGGCATCAAGGAGACAGGCTCGTCGTGCTCGCTCGTCCAAAACCCGTGGCGGCCCAGCCAAGTTCGAGGCGCTGGACAAGCGTCACGGCGACTTTGACTTTGACTCGGATTCGGACGCCACGGAATACGACAGCGACTCGAGCCTGCGCAAGCTCAATCCGCGCAGCAAGGCCGTCTCGGCCAAGAGCATGATCAGCAGAGCCGATGCAGATGAGCTTGCCGACGAGCTGAGGCCGTTGAGTGCTAGCAACGACTCCAAGACCGATGCCTTGCGTCTTCCAAGGCCTCCCAGCTATCGCACCAACAGCAGCGCAAGCGGATCCGGATCAACTGGCAGCGGCCTCAGTGGCACCACCGTCAACTCCAGCCGCGATCCCTCGGGCGTCTCCAGCCCAGCCGCGCTGTCCTCCCCGACGCGACCATCGTTCTCGCGACATACCACACAGTCCCCTCCGCCGCCCTTCCCCACGGCCGAAACTCAGCTGTCTGGCTCCTTGAACCCCTCGGTCCCCGCAACGCCCTCGCTTGTCAATGCCATTACTCGCATCCAAGCTGCCCAGGCGCAGGCTCGCGCCTGGTACGAGACACAGCAAGAACAGACCTCGTCCGGACTCAAATCGTCTCTCTCGGACCAAAAGATCGCACCGAGCGCATCAAAGTCGGCAGTAGAGACGACGTCCAAGGATACTCAAGATGCAACAGCACGCGCTGCATCGCCCACGGTCAAGCCAGAGAACGCCGACTTCCAGAGCTGGTGGGGCAAGGAGGTGAAAGGTCACAAGAAACCTTCCTCGTAATCAAGCTCGGCGGCGCTTTCTCCCGATTCCGGACCCAAGTGTGAGATGGATCGATGGATGCACTTCCGCATCAAATCGTCGTTCATGTGATGCAACCGTCTTCCAGCGTCTTGAAGATCCCACCTTGTAAATCATAGGCGCTGAGTTCTCAAGGCAACGATCCCTGTATAGTTATGACTCCATAATGCACCTTTCACGATAGGACAATATTATTTGATGCGACAAGTGCAAAGCCGAGTGTGTTCTCAGAGGCAAGAACGTCGCCTCTCGGTAGCGTCAGATGGATCATTTTGATTGCGATCGCAGCTTTGCGGTACAAGACCAGTTGAAGCTCTTCTTACAGCCGGAGATGAGCGGATACATCGGTGCCCGACCTGCGAGCCTTTGTCGAAGGGCGATTTGGGTAAGAGCTGGCACAAGCTCAGCAATGCAGACACGACCGCGTATGACTGAGGGCGCACTGCCACACCTGGTCAGACGAGTTTCTTCAGTTGCCACCGTTGGGAGTGCCACTCCTCTTGCGGTAGTCGCCGCCGTGCTCGCTGCCCTTGTCCTTGCCATTGCCTTCACCGTTGCCATAGCCATAGCTGCCTTTCTTGCCGCCTTTGTGGCCTTTGTTTCCGCCGCGTCCCTCGCCTCCCTTGAGATCGCCACCGTGACCACTCCCCTTACCATCGCCCTTCTTGTCGCCGCCCTTCTGATTGCCACCATGGCCACCATCTTTACCTTCCCCCTTGTTGTCGCCACCCCTCTTGCCGCCGTTCTCTTGACCACCCTTCTTACCGTCACCCTCCTGGTGACCGCCCTTGTTGTCGCCGCCCTTCTCACCGCCACCGTGACCCTCTTTACCGTTGCCCTTGTTGTCGCCGCCCTTCTCACCGCCACCGTGACCCTCTT